>NC_133357.1:10443369-10776702 GCF_030506205.2 Paramisgurnus dabryanus | reverse complement strand
GTCTATTCACTTGTCAGAGCGCCGTCAGTCAAATCCATTCCACTAGAGGAATCCCCTAATAAATAAAACTCATATCCATTTTAGCTACAGCCTGGCCCTCCACACTGCTGCTTTCTCGAATCCATTCCACTTGGCTCATTTGCAGTAAAAGTCATTTTTAATGATTTACTGTTTTTTTTTATCAGAAAATCATCCTACATAATGTAAAGAACATATATAGAAAATATAACCTTGATATATTTAATATTGACTGAGTAAGGTCATGACAACGATTGAAATGAATGTGAAATCAATTATTAAAATCAAACTTTGATGCCCCTAATCTCCGCATTAGATTGTGAGACTTTAGCTTGGATTACAAAGACGGGTCACATATGTTTGAGTTCTGAAATATCTGACTTGATCTCTCTAGAGGAGTTAGGAGGAGATTACTAGGGTCTTTATTTGAGGAGACAAATCTGAAACTACTTCAGCAAACGCATCAGCTTGCTTTCTAGGCTATTAAACCTTACCGTTGCCTCAGAGCAACAATCGAGAGTTGCTCAAAAAATTGAGAGAAATCTAATCGATTTCTCAAGAGTGACACCACACACACTCAATGACGAAGACAGAAATGTAAAGCAGTGAGGGTGGGGTGAGGTAGCTCAGACAGGGATACTGTAAATGAAACCAAGAGAAGCTTGGGAGTGTGAGATACAGAGGTGTTACAGATGATTACAATCATTTAGCTTCTGTAGGCTATCGTGTATGTGCGTGTGTTTATGTAAGTGTGCTTTAATGTCTGGAGAGCAGAACTGGGGCTGTTTGGAGCTGACAGACCGCCGGTGTGCTGTGCATTGGTGCAGAAGCGCTAATTGAATTAAGTCTTTATTATTACACTGCAGTGGCAGCACATCTCCCCATTTCGGCCCGCTTGGCTGACACTTTCTCCTTGAACACCTGCTTGACATCAACTTTTCTTTCCAGCTTAATTATTCAAGCATCGCCTCATTCAGAGGGCCGCCGCCGCAGCCTCCCGTTACACTGCCAGCATTAGTGTTTACACTTAGCCACGCTCTTTGAATTGTGCTTGAATCTCTTCAGGTTAACCTCTCTGATCCCTGCCCACTGGCACGTGGACAAATGGCATGCTGAGGTATTTCCTGCGGCCGCTGGGCGGGCAACAGATCTCTGGACAACAGAGACTGTGGATTAAAGGAACACACCACCGTTTTTCAATATTTTACGATGTTTTTACCTGAACTTAGATTAATTAATACACACCTATCTTTTATCAATGTGTGCACTTAATCTTTGTACAGCGCCTCGTAAATGTGTTAACATTTAGCCTAGCCCCATTCATTCCTATGGTTCCAAACAGGGATGAATTTAGAAGCCACCAAACACTTCCATGTTGTCCTTATTTAAAGACTGTTACATGAGTAGTTACATGAGTACGTATGGTGGCACAATATAAAACTTTTGTTTGGAGCCATAGGAATGAATGGGGCTAGGCTAAATGCTAACACATTCAAGAAGCTCTGCACAAAGATTAAGTGCACGCATTGATAAAAGATAGGTATATATTGATTAATCTAAGTTGAGGTAAGAAAATAGTAAAATATTGAAAAACTGTGGTGTTTTCCTTTAAAACATAATCAAACGTTGATTCCCCCCAAAAATAGATTGTGAGACTTCAGCCTGGATTTTTACAGAAGGGGTCACATATAGTAAAATTTGCATATGGTCTTTAAATTGAACCCATCTGATGATCGGCATGGAGCTCCACAGCTCACTTAGACTGATGTGCTTCTATAAACACACACATTAAACCATGTGACTTTTTCTAGTCTGTCAGTCTCCATTTCAGTCTACATCGACGTTTCCTCATTTTTCTGCCGTCTATGCTTCTTTTTAGCACTCTCTCCTACCTGGTTTCTGATGCCCCCTCCCTTCTTCAAACCACATCCATCATAGCTGAGCCCATCTCCATTTAACTCTGCTTTCTCCTTATCGACATGCTTCCATTTTCCTCTGCTTTATCCCTCCATCATCTTCTCTCTCGTTTCCCTTTCCATTTTTCATTCACTCTGCTTCCCCTCCAATTGACTTGCCTGTCTTTTTCCTGTCCTCATTCACTTTCACCGTCTCTTTCCATCTTTCTCAAGGGTGGGAGTGGCTTTCGCCCAGGGGGCTAGTGGGTGGCACAACTGCCCTTGGTCAGGCCTTAGGCTTGGCAGCTCTTTTGTGTCCTTTCAGGGCACATGGATGGATGGGGGCATTGACGTCAGTCTGGAGAGGCTTTAATCACTCTGGGGAAGGTTACAGATGTTTTTGGCCTGCTATATCTTTGGCCTATAGACTCAAAGTCCTTTCTAATTCACCTCAGTTTTGATCTTCTAGCTACATGAGCTTGGTTTCACACGTCAATATGTTTCAAAATGTGTCAGGGCGCAAGTATGCATTCGACGGTGACACAATAATAACGGGCATTAGGGTAAACTGTAATCGTCTGGCCAGTTTTCTTTGTCAGGTCCAGTAATGTCAGGGCAAAGCAACAGTTTGAAGAAAAATGGCTTGGCTGTGTGAATAACAGTGAGAAAGGTCTATGCATGGGGAAAACTATATTTTAATGAATATTAGTGATATATATATATGTTGCATATGCAAAAAACTGCCACACTATACAGCTAATTTTAAATAGCTATCAATGCAGATGGATGCTCTTGGAAACCAGATGGTGTGGTTATGACATTTACATTTGCAGAGAATTATTGTCAAACCAAGCAAAATCCAGTTTATAGCTAGCTACGTAAAGAAAGCACATCCGGTTTCATAGCACAAAAAAATATGACAGTAAATCTATCAAACCTTAAGCATTAAAGTTTGTTACAAGACTGCACATTTACAATGCGTTGGCTAAGCATTTGTGCCTGTGTTTGCATACATCAGTACTGTATAGAGGTTGTTTCCGGTCTTTTTTCCAGTGTTTGCCGTCACCAGCCCATACTGTATGTGTCATAAAGCACTATGCAAGAGCTTCAGTCGCTGTCACAGACATTCACAAGACAGTGACACTCAGTTGCCGTTTGATGAGATGAAAATACAAAAAAGTACAAATACACACACACACACACACACACACACACACACACACACACACACACACACACACACACGCACGCACATGATCTGTTCCAAAACATAGTGAGCTGCCTATGTAGGCAGAAATGTAAGTCATCATACACTGTCAGAAAATGGTAAAAGCTGTCACTTGGGGAGGACCATTTAGGTACAGATATGTGTACATCTGATACCAATATGTAGCTCTGAGGTACTAGTATGACTTCTTTAGGTGCAAAGGGCAGGTGGCGACAATTTTTTGAATTTTTTTTCTGATGTAGTGTAGTCATGTTTCAAATATAAAGGCTCCTTCTGCTGCTTCTATCTAAGATACCTTGTTTTAAACTAATTGTAAGCCATGATCGCAACTTTCAATTAGGGCTGGGCCGATCCACTTTTTCTTTTACCGATACGATTTCGATACCTGTATTATGAGTATCGACCTATCCCGATCCCGATCCAATACTAGTATTTTTCTTGATCCATTTAGAATTGTGTGTGTATAAACACATATACGCACACATATACACAAGGTTATATACCCGATCCAGCAAAAAAGGTCGGATCGACACCCCTACTTTCAATCAAAAGACAATCCCAAAATGCATTGCAATAAGTATATTGAAATATTCCAAAATGGCAGATAAAGCGACATACATTATTATAAACATAATTCACTCAATGCCAGTGGCGGCCGGTGACTTCTTTTATCAAGGGCGCTCGATGCGAAGATCGTCACAACATGTATGTAGCCCGTCATGTGTGTGGTTCATAATTTCAAAATAGGTGTTCTGCGTGTCGAGTGCGTATATGTGCATCACGTGTCTTGTCAAAATAAGTGTCTGCTGCAGATGCGTCTAAAGGGTTTATGATATAAGAGACGCTCGCATTTGCCAGATACTTGCATAATCTCATGTGTAATCAGAGTTTACTGTTAAGGGAGTGTCTTGCATGTATTTTGTGAATGTGAGCGTCACTTTTATCATAAACGGTTTTGACGCGTGTGCAGCAGGCACTTATTTTGACAAAACACGTGATGCACATGGTTCACATGATGCAAAAACACATATTTTGAAAACACAAGCAACACATGACACTCCGAACACTTATTTTGAATTTGCACACCTTGGATAAGCAGTCACGAGCCGCCACTGCTCAATGCTGAAAAGCAGTAATTATAATATTAATGATAATAATAGTAATAATAATAATATTGTATATTTAACCAATAACTTGTGCGTGCTTATCCATATGTATTATTATTAAAGTAGTCTATTGTTTCTCTGGCAGTCTCTACTGCATTTTTTTGAGTAGCCCTATTTAAATGATAAGCAGTGCTGTCTAAGCACAGCATTTCAAATCAGTTTCAGATTACTGTTGTTGCCCTAAAAGTCAGCTTTCTATATACACTCTTAAAAAATCGCTGAGTTATTTTCAACCCAGCACTGGGTCAAAAAGGGACGAACCCTTTGGCTGATCAAAACATTTTCTGGGTTATTTAACCCAATAGCTGGGTTCGTCCCTTTTTGATCAAACGCTGAGTTGAATATAAACCAGCATTTTTTAGAGTGTCTCACAAATGCACATGCAAAACAACAAACGCATAAATCGACTCAACATAAAACCATAATTTTTGTTTATAAGAGTCATATTAGATTGTGTTAATTTAATGGTATTCTGTTGCTGTTTATCTGTAACCCAGCCTAAGCCCTTTCTCTGAGCAGGCAATGTTGTCATAGGTTTTAATCAAAGCTGTGTGGAGTGCTTTGCTGAGATCTGTTCTGGAGTGCATGCTGGTATGAGGGGTGATAGAAAGAACAAAACCGAGATGAAGGAAAAGAGAAACAGAGAAAGAAAGATGATGGCGTATTGCATGAGACCACAGAGGTGGGAGACTCCAATGTCACTGCAGGTCCTCAGAAGAGAGCTACTTATTGTTTGATAGCTTCAATATAGGAGGCAATAGCAAGCTCAACAGGAAAAGAGCAGCTGACCTATCTCTTGTATAACAACACCTCTCTCTCTCTCCTTCTCTCTCTCTCATCAAGATTCAAAAACAAGCCACTACAGAGCTGCCATATGACACTAATATGCTAATATGACAGCTGAGAAAATTACTGGCAGCTCTGAGAATGAACATTAAAGAAAAAGTTCACACAAAAAGAAAACTGCTGTTGTCATCCAGTCACCACTTACTACCACTGTTAAAGTCTGTGTAAAGTCATTGCAGAGAATTGTTTCTAAATACATTATACATGTTAGAAATGGATTGCTGAAACTTGATAAAAAGTGTGTGGAGTTTACCCGTTTTTCCCATAGACTGTCAAAAATATTGACGTATTGTTGGTGACGTCACCCATAGGTTTGTGAAAAGCTTAAAGTAGGCGGTGCCTGCCATTGCCATCTTGGCCGTGCGTCACTGCGCATCAATCGCGGATAACCGAAAATGGGTAAAGAGGCGGGACATGAGTAAAGCTGAGGTGGCTTGTTGCCGAAACTACGCCCGTCTAGCTCGATTCTAGTGATAGCAGTGGCTGTTTAACCGTCACTCAAGTGGTAACACCCTTAATTATGCAGAACTTTAATTAATTAATTTATTAATACATGTATTGCCTGGTGTGCGAACCCATGACCTTGATGTTGCTGGTCTCTTGCTCTAGCAGTTACTCACAAGAACACTTGGATTGGCTACACCACTGTCTCTCCTCACCGCTATATAACTATATACTGTAAACTATATGCTTGTATTTATCATCAACCTATGTGATATAAGTGAGTCCTTTGCAGGATTTTGTGTAATCGCGTCCTATTTTCTGTCAAGGACTAAGGTGTGGGATGGCAATAATGAGAGAACTGTATTGCTGGATGCCATCCAAAAACATATGACGTAGACCTGATTCAAGCCAACACAGTGTATGAAACTGACTGAAGGACAGGTGCCCTCAAACATTAATAAACTAAATCCTGGAACCAAGCTTGTGTATAAATCATTAAGTACTTCCATATCAAATCAGCATATAAACAATGGAGAACAGCTTGTCAAGGAAGCCAGTAGGCCTACTGTATTTACTCAAAACAAACTGAACGTGGCGTACTTTGAGTTGAAAGAAGCATTACTGGAGGTAGTTCAAAGCATTCAGACTAAACCCTGTTGCAAAGAATAAAAGAAATAGCTGTTTAAATTAAAGAACAGAATCTCTTTAACATTTTAAGAATTAGGTTTTCTGTACTCAGAATTCAAGTGCCGTTTGAGATCATGAGCGCTGCCGTGGTTTAAGTCCAATAATCTTATTTTTTCCAGTCTAGACTAAAGAGAGTTTCTCATTAAAGAGATCGAGCGTGCATGTGATTGTGTGTGCGTTAGGAAAAATAGCAGTGAATCCCAGAGCTTTTCACGGAGTCAGCGCTGCGGGGCTTCGGCCCGAGCTCACCTAAATCAAAAGGCGGCCCGGCTTTCATTAACACTTAATGCACAGCTCTACTTTTAATAGAAATGGAAAGGGAGATGGCCGCCAGTGTAATTTAAAGTACGCTGTGCTGGAGTTGTGGGAGATTTTCTGGACTTTGACAGGTATGGCCTGAATTAGCTGTACTGTTGTTCCAGTGGCCGGCGTGCAAGCGTTCCTATTGATTTTAACCATTGTTGCACTTCCTGTCTAAAGAGGAATGTTTATTACAGAAACTAAGCACATCAATCAGAGCTTTGGTATTTTCTCTCTGTGTTTACTAGGGATGGGCACGAGTACTCGATTGATCGATCACGAAAACGATGATCATGTGGGTTTATTTATTTATTTATTGTGGATATGGCGGCATTTGGATGTCTGGTTAGTGTTACAAGCGCATGTGGTAGTCTGGAGATGCGTGTTTGACGTCGTGTCGAGCTACGCAGACCGACGTATGACATCAGTACTACCATGCGTGATTCAAAAACAAACAGATAATTCCGCGCGACCACGCCGCAGCAACCCGCCGATCCGCGCAATGCGTGGCAGCCCGCCGATCACGTGAAGCAGGCCACACCTCACATCACTGAGGCACTATGGTTTAAAAGGATGCCGTGATTTTCGAAAATACAGTCAGTCAGGTGCAAAATGTACAGCGCTGTCAAAAGTTCAATGGGTTATCATCACATATTTAAAAATCAAATGTCAAGAGATACCAGAGAGCTATACAAGCATTAACATTACATCTTGACTGAGGTAAGAGGACGACACAGCTAATCGCTAAAATGATAGCAAAAGACTTAAAGCTGCTTAATATTATGAAGCTTGAGCTTTGACTGGACGTGTTTAAAAGTGCGCTGTTTATGATGCACATCCACAAAGGGAGTTAAACTATCTTTTTTTTAGATAACTTAGTTTTATGTAGATAGATGCACGTTGTATATTTATGTTGTATAAAGGCTTAATATTATGCAGAGTGCGTCATATAGAAAGCGCTTCGGTTTGTGTTTATTAACCCTTTAGTTTCACTTCATTACGCAGCTTTTCCTGTTAGAGGTTTCTGTTAAAAACATTTAATTCCTTAAAAATCTAGTATGTGTTCATTGTTCTGTCATAGTTTCTTCAAAATTAAGTTTTATTTGAGTGTTTTTAATAAAAATATTTTCATTTTCACCCCTTTGATTGCCCCGCCCCCAGTTAATCGAGTACTCGTTCTTCAGACCTATGGATTAATCGAAATGAAAAAATGACATAAATGCACATCCCTAGTGTTTACTTAAAGATACCTCAGCTATCTATCTATAAATAATAAAACTTATATATATCGACAGCATGCAATAATTTAGTGATTATTCCCATGTTTGTACAGTAGTGTGTCAGTAGTGTGTGAGCTTAATCTCTTGGTAATACAAATAAAATATTCTGTTTGCCTTTTCACAAGCTTGGGCTGAATCCTCACATGTTTATTCCATGTGTACGGTGTTTTTTGTGTATGTGTGGGTCTACAGCTCCAGGCTATGCCTCCATACATGCACAGCCACCTGCTTAGCTATTACACTCTCCATGGCCCATTGACCCCTGCCTCCCTTGTCTCTCCAGTCTGGCCCGGCCAGAGGCTGAGTCGGTTGCTTTCGCCTGGCGCCTCGGAGCTGTTGGCCTCCACCGGGAAGAGGAGGAGCACATAACATGCTCTTCCAAAATCACTTAACCGTATCTCCCTCTCATAACCCTTAAACCTTGACCTCCACTATACCTTGACCAGTGTGTAGCTGTCAGTCAAATAGCTGCTGTCATCTCATCTCTTTGTGTTTCGGTTTCTCCTCCTGAAATACTCATGCTGTTAGAAACAACACATGCTGATATAAAACATGCACACTGCCTAGTTTCTCTTCGTACACCTACAGTAAACATGACCAAGCCAACTTTTAGGCATACTGTACCACACCAATAGCCTCAAAGCCAGACATAAACAAAAGTGTAAATTGAAATTCATGTGGGCATTAACAAGCATCACAGAATCCCATACTCCCTATGCTTGTGCCATAATCGCTGCTACAACATTCCACTACAAACAGGCTGCACGAGAGCTCCTCCCTTTCCTCGCTCACTGATAATACATATTACGGAGCGCATAGGTTTTAATGAGTAAGTGCAGAGATGTACACGTTATTCATGGCTTCACTTTTTGTTGGAGATAAAAAGCCAAGAGGGTGCTCTTCAACTCATCTCCTGCAATTACACAAGGAAATGTCTTATAATTGGCTTTTGCTTTATGTCCAGCTATTATCAAGGTCCCTTACAGGCATTGAGGCAGAGGGAAAAATTGGGTGGAGGCTGGAGTACTCAAGGTCCATTTGCACATGAATTAGGATTGTTAATAACAGCAGGGCGGTGCGGAAAGAGTCGGAGAAACGGAATGGAGGAGAACGAGCTAGAGAGATATGGCAACGTGGGATGAATTCACGTAACAGTTTTTCCACATTTGTGTGCATTAAAACATTTTCACAAACCAGTCACTCGAAGATAAGCAAACAAGCTGCTAAACATGTTACTGTTCAGTAAAGAAACATTTAAAAAAATATATCATCAATAAATGAATAAATAAAGCAAACAAATTATTAGTGCTTGGCAAAGATACATCGCGATTAATTGCATACAAAATAAAAGTGATTTTTTTTGCATAATATATGTGTGTGTACTGTGTGTAATTATTATGTATATTTAACCACACACACATACATATATTCATTTCAATTTTTTTATATATATATATAATTTTTTATTTATTTATATGTCATATATAGAGTATATAAAAATATAAATATAAATATATATATATATATATATATATATATATATATATATATATATATATACACACATGTAAATGTTTCTTAAATATATACATGAATGTATGTGTATTTACATAATAATTACACACAGCACACACTCATATATTATGCAAAAAAAATCACTTTAATTTTGTATGCAATTAATCGCGATGAATCTAAAAATATTTAGTTTACATCAGGTTCTGATTTTTTTTTCTTGCCCATGTATGTTTATTTAAACTTATTTATTAAATTTGATACGGAAATAATGTAAACAGTACATGCGAATAAAAGGCGATAACAAGGGGTGCAATTAATTCCTACTGAAGTCCGCCCATGCATTAAACAAAGTGGGAACTGGGTGCTGAGATCTTTGATAGCTTTAGTTTATCTCAGCCGCAAAGGTGGCGGTCACTTCCTGTGCGCAGAAGAAAGCGTGAGAGTTAGCAGTTTGTTTAGCACAGAGGAAAGGGGACTCAGAGCTGTCTAATAGTATGGGAACGACTTTCTCTAATTGGGAGAGAAGAGGGAGCTCTGGATGTAGGTGAGATGAAATCTGTTCTGTTTCGAAAAACTGTCTGAAACAGGAGACTGAAGGGCTTAACCTGAGGCCAGGGAAAATAAACTGAAGAAACACACACATACAATTGCCACACTGTAAGCTTCCTAAAAAAGCCTTGACATTATGCAATGGAAGACAACAGAAATGGGAGTGAATCTGATAACGTCATGACCCTTATTTATTCCCCAAATTATACAAAAACAAAAACATGTTGGTGACTAAAAGCATCCAAAATAAATCAAAGCTCTATTATATACTGTATTATCATCTGAAGTGCAGTTGCCCTTTGCCTAGAAATTGTAAAACCTCATGTCATTTTATCAAGAAGCTTCTTAGGCTGCTTTTTCTTCAATATGCAGTCATCCATTTCAAAAATAATATTTTAACATAAAATGTTAGTGTTCTAATAAAAATGTATCTGTTTGGCACAGGTACATTTTTGTCTACAAAAATAATGTCAAGCATTTAACCATGCAACTTCAGATTAAATGCTATTTCTGATGAAGATCATGGTTAACATTTCAGTCAAGTGTTCTAAAACTTTTCACTGGTAGTTTATTTTTCTCAAAAACCAATTAAACATATTTTAACATAGACATTTTTGAGGACACAAAGCATATTTTTGCTTCAAATTTACTAATATATACATACACACAAACAAGTATATCCTTTATATATAAAATATATAATATATAAAATTACCTATACAGTTTCCACTGTCGCACCATTACAAATTTGAGAAACGAGGACAAGCGATACGCTAAAAAGCACATACAACTATTCAAATGCTCATTTTAAGCACATGTATTTGATATAAGTACTGCAATAAAAGTTAATGCCACTAATGGAAAGATTATTGGAAACATGGGAATAGAAAAGTGGGGGCATCCTCTGCATATTATACACCCATACATACATACATACATACATACATACACTGTAATTAATGAAATGTTGGACGGGCAAAAATATATAAGTTAAACCAATTTTTTAGTTTGAGCTAGTTGAGAAGACATATTATTTTAAGTCTAGATAAATCTGTGTTTAAAACATTAAATGAATGGTTATTTTCAAATCCAGTCAACATTCAGAATGGCTAAAGTTGACTGAACTAATTAAGACAAATCAGGTAAATATGTGGACTTATGACAGCTTTGTTTCCTGACAACAAAATGCTCATAATATTACTGTTATTTGGTCACAAAATGTATTGTAAGAGTGGTTCAGGCGTGAATGTATGTGCTTAAAGTTTAAATATTCGGCGGTTAATAAAGATAGCGTCTATTTAAAAATGTGCTCGGACACTTTCGGACAGAGATGAGCTCCATATGAGCTCCATATTATGAGCTCCAGAAAATCACCGGCGCTTAAGCGCTCCCGCCCAGCGCAGCCTCGCCTCGGCAAGCCCATCAGAAATCACACACAACTCACAAACAAGCTCAATGTAGATTGAGTTTTACTTTCAAAGTCACAAGCAACTCTATTCAACTCTATAATCAAAACTATGCGTGTCTGTCCTGGAGAATGAACAACGGGTATCTGTAATGGTATCTGGTAAATACAAAGGCGACATATCATGAAAATCTGACTTTTTCCATGCTTAAGTGCTATAATTGGCTCACCGGTTCTTCTATTAACCTAGAAAATGTGATCATTGAAAGATCAACCTAGTAACTTAGTTTTGGTAAACCTTTCTCTGCAAGCATATGAAAAATATCGCCCCTTATTCTGCCCTATCCAACCACGGCACTGCCAATGTGCATAGATCAGCTCATTTGCATTTAAAAGAACACACCCAAAAACGGCAAATTTTTGCTCACACCTACAAAATGGCAATTTGAACATGCTATAATAAATTATCTATATGATATTTTGAGCTAGAACTTTAAATACGTACTTTGGGGACACCAAAGATTTATTTGAGATCTTTGAAAAGTCTTGTAAAATGTCCCCTTTAATACGTTTTTCTAAACTTTACTTATAATCAAACTTAAATGACAGTTTGTAAAGTAATTCTCATTACTGTAATAAAGAATTGGTATAGAGGCCTTTTCTACAGTGTCAATGACAATGTACAATCCTGCCATGATGTACAATTTAGACACTTGTTTTACCATTACAATCATGACATTTGGAGAAAAATGTGCCAAATGTTATTAAAATACAAAAACAAAAAATGATCCTAAAAATAGAGCCATCCACAACACCACCATCTCAACACAGCTGATGCTTGACAAGTGCAACTCCAGTATACCTCAAATTTATTATAGCTGGCCTGGCGTACAGCCAATAAACTGTTAAAATAATGCACTTAAAAATATTAGAAAATACTCTGATTCACCAGGGGCTGCTTCACACCCGGGGCAAGCTATCAGCCATAAACCCTGATGACAGATCCGTTCACTGGGACAGACACATGCAAACACACACCTGTTCACAGAAAACACACGCTTCGTTTTCCTTTTTGGGCATCAGTCAACTTCTTATCCTTCCACCACTTTTCAACACCTAGACTGAGCCTAGTTCACACCGTCTTTTATTAGCAGACGTTTAATACGCTGTTAGATATGAACACATTACCATCACACTCACAGAAGAGATGAGACAAAGCATCGAGCTAAGAGGTCTGCTAATAGGCTATTTGGAGTTATTAATAATCCATTACTGTCAAGCTTACTTAAAAAATAAGTAAACCCTTTGAAACTCCCATCAATGTCCTCCAATATCAAACACCCAACTTTTAATAAGGCAGAGATTATCAAGGAGTTTTTTGGAGGAATCCCAAGCTAATGGCTTCATTTGTTGATCAACTCTGGGAACTGGAATTCTTTGTAAAGGGATTCCCAATGGTGAGCTGATAAATGAACTCTCTTACCGTGTTTTAGGGGATGTCGTCAACCATTCTTCATGCTTTTCAAATGTTATCAAGTATGCTGCGATTTCCTGGCAGACAGAAAGTAAAGAAATAAGAAAATGTGTTAGTACAGAAAATCAGTAAAAGTTTTTTAACAGCACATATAAACAAACCACCAACCCAAAAATTGTAATATGCCATTACAAAGATAAGCATACATTATTATGAAAATATGTAACATGACCAAAAAACACCACACAGTGCCCTTTGAACTTCAGGACATACGCCCTAACCCAGCTCAATGTTTGAAGCCCCAGTTCACTAACCCTTTTGAATAAATAAAATGAAAACCAGCAAAAAAAAAAAAAAACCATTTTATAGTCCTAACACTATTGTTTAGGAGTGCCTGTTTGATTACCGTACCAAAACAGAAATCTTTTCTTTGGATACACACCAAGCATGACAGCAGAAGATGCAATTTCTTGTACCAATGTTAACCCAGTCATCACTGTCATCCAACAAAAGAGACAAGTGGATGAGTGAAACGTATCCCATCATTCCTTCACAAAGCTAATCATGGGAAATGAAAGCAGATCGGGAACTGACAAGCAACCTCATGATTACCTGTGACAGCAAACCATTCATTTTTCACCGAGGGCATTTGTCATTTGCTCATACAAAGACAGCAAGAAATGCAAAATGATCCCATCAAACAGGAATCTGATTATTTCCTGGGTTTAAGACTTTGTTCTAGCTACAGGGTTCCCACAGCTTGGTTAACTTCAAATTCAAGGACCTTTCAAGTACTTTCCAGGTCCAATACCCTCAAATTCAAGGACTAAATGTGGGGATACATTTCAAGTGAGAGCAAGGTTACATCATTATACCTTTTAACATACATTGTTACAGTTCACTTTCGAGGGAACTTGCGCTGCGTCACTGCAGTGACACTTTGGGGATGCCTCCAGGGGAAAGTGCGTCTGAATGTGTATATCAAATTCAACCAATGGTGAGGCTTAACGACAAAGACAGGGTGATGCAAGAGCCAGGAAGTATATCGCTATCTGAAATATTGACAAAGACGGCATTAAGATGGAACAGAATCCATTCAAAGTTAACCAAAATGTCTTAAAATATAAAGAAGACACAATTTTGATTTTGCTGACACGTGCATTTAAATGATAAGTAATCATATATATCGATCCAGACTTTCTGACTTTCCATGTAACAGTAATCAGAAATGTAATAGATTTTTCTTAAGTAAGTAAACCATAGTTTTCTTTTTTTTCTGTTTTTATGCACAAAAGGCTTCTCATCTCATGCACCAAAATATATGTGGTTCAATAATATCTTTATTAAATATAAAAATAAACATATGCCAAACAATACATCAAGCATGCTTTCTAGAACATTAACCGATCGGTTAAAGTAATCTAGATCAATCACACACTACAATCAATTTCAACTTTCTCCACACATCTAAAGTTGACACAATTTATTTACTAACCTAATTAAACACCATAAGCCTATCAATAATAGCCCAAATTCTATACCAATTTCCAACCATAAAGCTGTATAACCCTTGAGAGATGTAATGTATATTTATAGTAAGGAACTACTAGAACTCCTGCTAGAACTCTATGGTTTAACTCCTGTCATGCTTGGCAGTAGAGCCATCCCTGGAGGTACCAGGGTGCCAAGACTGGCAGTGCCCACACAGTGAAGGCAGAGGTTGGCGTGATGGCCTGCAGGTGCTGTCTGAGAGATAGTGCTGTTCTGATTAACGTTCGGTTTTCCTGTCATCACGGCCAGAGGGAAGGAGACCAAGAGGCTGTGGAATATGACCATGGAGAGTTAAAGAGGTGGAGAAAATCTCTCCATCATTAAAACTACACACTATTCTGGCTCAGCTGCGAGGTTAAAGCGGGATATAACAAAGTGAAACGCAGCAGAGTTGCTGTATTTTAATTCGGTAGCTTCGCAATGATGTCCAAGTCTCGCACAAACTATCCAAGTAAAAAAACATTTAATTTGTTTCTCTAATTAAAAGAACACTGTGCCTTACTAACCACTCAATTAAAACATTTAATGCAAGCTCTTAAGAAAATTCGTTTAGTAAAGTTGTTCTTGCATCCTATAGGTGCGCACTGCTAATGGGCAGCTGTGCTTGGGAGTAGTTTGTTTTAAAAGCAAGAAAGATAGGTCTTTCGTTGACCTTGAGGGCCGTTTGAGATTCTTCTTCATTGCTTTCCCATTAAAAGTCAACAAGCCGACCTCAGTGCCGAGGGGGTTTAAGCCAAGAGGCCCGGTCCAGTAAATAAAAGGCGAATGCTGGCATTGCCAACCCGTCCCACCCGCTCCCCGAACAGATGTCGGGGATAATTCTAACCCCCGATCAACCATAAAGGTGCAATAACCTCACGGCAAAAAAACAAACAAAAACAGGCGAAGAGCCATTAAACATCTGCGAGAGACAAAGTTTGTTTGCCGTTATAATGAGCGGCTAGCTCACTTTCAGCTTGATTGGCCACAGTTGTCAAGTGTGTGCATCAAAGTCTACTGTAGCTAGCAGCTGTCCATCTATGAGCTCTATCCACGGGCATTACGGCAAGCCTCCTCTCAAGCACTCATGAAATACTTAACATATTTAACACATGAGCTACCCTCTTTCTCTCTTTATATGAGCTCTGGGAAGGTGATCTGTTAAGGTGATGGACCTGACGACATGCTTAACTGTTCAATGCAAGCATGACAGGACAGCGCCCCATGGAGATGCATGCTTCGCACCGCAAACACTGGATGTCAAAAGAAGTGAATAACCTTTCAAACTAAGAACAATGAGCCACTAGGCCTGTTACATCTAAGCAGTATTTTAGCATTACTAAAAAGATGTTGACATTGACATTAGACAGTAAAATCCATGCATCAGGAGCTTACTTCAGAAAAGCTGATTATTGGGAACCGTATCTACTTGCACTTGTTTGAAATGCTCTTATTATGCTTAATCGTGTCACCTTTACAAGGAAAAGCACCTTATATCAAACAATGCTACATTTTTTTCTATGTCCTCTTCTGGTTTCATCTAAGGGCAAATGTGCCATTTCCCAAATGGGTGAATGAGAAACTGGTGGACACATCTCTGATTCAATTTTGAAAAAGGTTCGCTACTAGAAAACCGGACAACAAGCACCTCACTTATTCATTCAAACTGTCACTGCCAACAGCAGTGAGGGCAAGCGGGTATTTTGTGAATATGGGAAAGCGTCTGGCGATTTAAAATAAAATATGACATGTACTTTTCGCTTTCCTTTGTTTCTGATATGGTAAATTGACACAGTAACACCGCAATGTAAAAGAAACACAATATCTTTTTTATTTTAAACAAGTTGTGTCAAAGAAGCCAATCTGATAAAAGCAAATCCCATCGCATTTATTTTATGCCGATGTTTCGTCGCCGTACTTGTGTCCCTGGCTGACCCGTGACTCGCTTGTTCGTCGCCGCTACCATTCGTCTCTGACGCTCATATTGATGCGGGTGCGGATAGGTGACAAAAACCTCAAATCTGCAGTTTGAAGTGACAGGGCTGATCACTTGAAACAACTATAGGTGCTCCATTAAAAGCACAGACAGACATCTCACTGGCACTATCCCAGCGCCCATCATACACTTGTCTCTAAACACCATCCATAACGCATCTCCGCGTTCCCATGAGCCGTCGAGCATTTGAGCCGACAAAGACTAAAAAGCACGGAAACGTTCTCGGTGGAATTGAGAATACTAATACCCTATTAAGTCTAATGCGGCACTTTGGGAGCGTTTCATTTTAAGGTCTCCATGTCTCTTTTAAGCTTGAAACAAAAAAGTGACTTGTAAAACTGATCAAATGGATTCATCATTCACAGCATGGGTTTTTATGGGTAGCACTATGTCAGCCTCATTCTTTCAACCCCACACTCTGTTTTTTGTACTTTGCCAAAAGGAGTCGTCTACTAAAACTAACTTTCATGCTTTCCCCTGCGCTGTATTCTGTTTAAAGGCAGCAATAAGTCCCAGTTATGGAATGAGATGGAATGAGTGAATGGATTATAGACGGCTTTTGGAGCACACTGGATATTTGCTTATTTTATACAACTTGGGTCAAAAAGACGATGCTACATGCATGTTACATTGAAAAGTGGATTGTATGTACAGTAGTCAAAAGTAATGTCTGGGGGGAACTCAACTAAACCATCAAAATATCAGTTGTATGGTAGGAAATGGAAAAGAGGCTAAACTTTTTAAGTCTGTGTAAAGTCTAAAATAAAAATGTGTTAGGAACCATGCAGACAAATTTGAATGATTTAAAAAACCAAGTAAATAAAATTAGTTATCAAAATCTGGAGAAAACAGGCAGGACTCTCCAATGCTGGGGGCTTGTCCGCTGTCACCAATGAAACCACGCCCGCTGCAACCTAAATGGATGCTTGTGTTTTGTTTTAGGGGTGGGGCCATGCTCAATGTCTCCATGCTCGGTGGCTCCAGTGCATCATTGAGCCACCATAAATTCTTCTCAAAGTTGAGCTTCAGTTTATTACTCCAAGCACAACAATGCAACAAGCATACAAAACGTTAAATGCATATTTAGTCAAATAAATGAGCGAATATATCAAAGTTCAAAGTTGGATATCACTACTATATTTCTTAAAATCCTCAAACTTGGTGGTGCCCTCTGTATTACTCAATATAAGATTTTGACCTTGTTTTACACTTGAGAGCAGGAAGTCTGTGCAGGAGGGGCAGATGGATATGAGGGTGGGGAGGTGGTGAGGTCGGGAGACGAGCTTCTCAACTGATTCTATTCTCCACGTTACCTTGTTCTCAACTGGAAAGTGGGGTCATCTGATATTTTCTGCAGGGCAACCCATGAAACTGACCTGGCCGGGGCAGGGTGCAAATGGATTTGAGGAAAATCAGGGGAGAGGATTGAACTACCCAGGCATCCCTAAGGACGAATTGAAATGCAATTAGACACAGGAGAGAGTGATACGCAGAGAGGGATGGCTAGGGAGGGAACAGGAAGATGAGAGGATAAATGAAGAGAGAATGAAGGTGTGAGAGAATAACAGAGACGGGCGAGAGTTGGTGGGGGATGAGAAAAGGTCAAGGACTCCAAAATAAGCTGTGAAGCTCTGCTTCTCTCACACAGCTCATTAAAAACAAGCACGCCATTGTATTTTTCCGTTTGCACGTTTAAACTTAAATATGATCAGATTGCAAAATAAAGAACATTGAATTCCTCTTTCACATATGAAATTTGGAAGGTCATCAGAACTGAGAGTGAAAGCTCAGCAGAACACTGTGTGTTTTAAATAATAAAGATATTAAATGTGCCCCTGCTGACAAGACCAGACGGAAATGCCAGCATGGTTCAATGCTAGTTTGGTGCTCAACAACAACAAAAATGCATTAGAAAGTCCATGCAGGTTGACCAACAATATATGAGCACCAAACCAGCGGTGGACCTTGTCCAAGACTTTCCCTTTTCAACAGACATAAGAAATACAATTAATTAAGCTACAACTTTATAACATTCTCTAACAATCATTAATCTTGTTGCAGATGGCAAAGCAAAAAAGCTATTTCTTGACTAAGTTCCAAAATATTCAAGTGGTACATGAGTTCAGCCAAAAGTGGTCTGGAAAGCCAGAGAAGAGCAGGGAGAGAATGGCGAGAGAGGGAGAGAGCAAACAACAAAAGCTCTCTGGCTCCTGACAGCTGCACTTGGCATCTGCTGGGGTGGTGTGGTGCTGTTCTACGAGTCCCTGAACAGGGTTAAAAAGCTTTGCTTTCCAGTCAACCACCTATTAATCCCAGCATGTGGCCTCCTCGAGCTGCCCAAATGAGGAAGGGGCCGACGCACGCAGCCGACTCGCAGTTACGGCCCCCTATTCAATACTCTTGATGCTCAGTGCTGTGCTCCCTTCCGAGAGTGGTTGGCCACCGGTCTGCCGACTCGACAGAAAGAATTGGGACGTGGTGTACGGGTCTGCAGGATGCACAAAATCTGTGTCAGCACGCATGGAACACATTTGGAAATGGGCGAGATGGAATCCATTTACTGCACAGAGGCGTCCCTCCAAGCTCATTTGAAACTCTCCTCAGGCCCTTTGCCCTTTCCCATAATATGCTTTTAAAGGGTGTGGGCAGATCATTTCTCCTTCCCAGCACTGGTCAGACAGACAGCTAGTCTTAACCGGCCAAAAGCCTACATTATACATACAGTTGTGCTAAGATCAATTCAGAATTGATCCAGAATAGCTTAGATGTTTTCCAGCTGGTGGTCAATGTTTGGCTTGGCATGCTGATTCGCCTGCAGGGCACCTCCCAGGGTCCCAGACACTTCGAGGACTCTTGAAACAAATTATCCCCTCTCACTGCACTGAATCTTCCCCATCAAGAGCTGAGTGAGTGGCTGAGCTCCAGACGTTCAGTCTGGGCCTTCTGTTTTCACAGCCCAGCATCCGAGCACAGTAACAGGCAGAGGATGTGCAGTGGGAGGGGAAGCTCGGCGGCATGGGGAAGGGGGAGTGTTGGCACTTAGTGAGATTGGTTTGCAGCTAGTGCCAGATCCCACTGCATGGGATGGAAATGAAACTGCTATTTGAGAGGATGTCATCATTTAGGGCAGAAAAAAAACAAAACACAAATGCCGAAGATGGTCAGCGAAACATCCCTCCCTCTGCCGTCTACCATACGAGCCCGACAGCCTGGCCTTGGCGGTGATGCGCCAAGGTTTACTTGTGTATGAAATGTAGAGAGTGTGGGAAGGCACACTCAATGGAGGCTAGTGAACAATTCAAATCAAAGGGAAACAATTATCAGACCTTGTAGTTCGTGCTACTAAATACAATGTAATTCAACCCATGATGGGTTCTTTTAAATCCCTTTCTGGCTTAATTTACACACGCAGCTGAGTTTGTCCATTTTATTACTCAGCATTTTAGAGTTTTGAGTGTATAGTGACAATCTTTGTCAAGCCTCTAAACAGACAAAAGAGCTTTACAAAAATAGTTTAAACAACACGTGCACTACAGTGAGCTGTTAACTTGAGGACAGATATTTGTGAGAAATCAAATGCCAAGAAAATATTTAGATCCGCTACTCCTTAAAAGAAAAAAAAAACTATGACTAGTGCCTAAAATTTGCATGATAAATCCTTCTAATTCAAATTTCATGTGAAAGCAGTGAAGGAAAAGGGAAGTTAAGTATGCCCTCTCTCACTTGCCTTGGGCACCAAAGCTCAGGCGCACATCCCTTCCTTATCCCGCTTTTTATGGATGTGGGGGAGGATTGAGCAGTTCTTCGGCTGGGACACAATAGGATACACAATTCCCCCATGTGGCGATGTACAGACTCATTTGTAAATGTCGTCCATTTGTTCCCACTCCATCTACCTCCACGGGGAGCAACCAGGTTCACTTCCTGCTGCACTCTCCTCCAATCTGCCCTTTCGTGCCCAAGGTCGAAGCCTTCTTTATCATCTACTGTATTCTGCAGGACATCACCCCTCCACAGCCTCTTACCAACCATACTTCGCCCCAGTAAAGAAGGCAAAGTATTGACTCTTCCGCCATGACCAATGTAATTTGTGAAATGCATGGATTTTGCTGTGGACAGATTTAGGCCTTTGACCTTTGTACCTAAAGGGTGCATATTCCTGTTTTACCTCAAAAATATATATTGGTATTTTAAAGATACATATTTGCACCTCAAAGGAACATATCGGTATCCGACAGTGTACAATAAAACTAAACAAAACTCATTTGCATTGAAAACATTTATAACACAGACCCTACAGTGTATAATGCCCGGATATTAAGCCCTATACTCATAGCTTTTTATTTGTTTAATAGAATGTCACTGATAATGTCATTCCTGTAACTCAGTTGGTAGGGCATGATATTTGCAACGCAAAGGCTGTGGATTTGAATCCCAGGAATATACATGCATATTGATGAAAAATGAAAAAAAATGGATAGCTTGAATGCACTTTAAGTTGCTTTGGATAAAAGCGTCTGGCAAATGCATTAATGTAAATGTAAATGAAAATGATGATGTCATATTGTCATAGTGATGTTATGATACTCATCTAATGTAATTTGAGTAGGTCCAATGTCCTTTTAAAGCATTCGCCCCTTAAACTGCCATTCAAACCTTGAGTGATTTAATGGTGGTGGCAGCGTCATTCCAAGTGTAATCTCTGTGAGACAGACTCATTTTGTGGGGATCATGGGTGGAGTGGGAATTAGAGTAAGAAGTGAGTCTAATACAGTGTCACTGAGTCTCATTGACGAGAGTCCCTGTGGCGTTCTTGATGCGTGAGAAACTAGGGCAGGAGACAGAGAGACTTTGATGCCCTGGTGCACCTGATCATTCACACGACTAATCACAAAACCCAGTTTCAAATAGAGACAGAGACTCTAAAATTGGGGGAACGGCTACAGAAGAGTCAGCCGACAACAACACTGCCATTTAAAACCTCAAAAGAAGGAATGCATCTATATAAACATTGTAACCTATCTAATATCTAAAAAATCTAATGTGCACAGTGTATATATTCATTGTAATTTCACATTTATTGTTTAATTCCTGTAGATCAACTCGTTGAGAATTGTGTTAGCAGCGCAATAGGTCATGGGTTCGATTCTAGGGATCGCATTACAGTATACTGATTTAATCTAAATATGTTGTAATGTGCTGTTTGTGGCTTTGGATAACAGCAAAACAGGATAAACTTGTGGCATGAATTGAGAACTCAACCTGACTAAAGCTGTGTAAATTTAGACTTGACCATCATTACTTCAAAACTCGAGGCAGACTTTAAAACAATGACTTGGACCCATGCCTGGTCTCGACCTAACTCCTATTCTCTGGAAATAGGTCTGTTGGATGGAGCCTCAACTTTTGCACAGTTTGCCAGCCTGTTTATTTCAGACTCCAGAATCAATTAATGCTGGAATTATCCAGTGAATTCCACTATTCAGCACAGCAAATGACTGGAGCACCCTTGCGTAAAACCAATTTCGAACTTTCAATTCAAGACAAGCCCACAACCACCTATTGGGCTCTGTGCAAAATCACACCTCACTTGGACTGTCCTGCCAGTGCGGGTAAATCCACACCAACTGTATTGATAACGGTAACAATTTTCAATAAGCTTGTATTTGTTAATATCGACATGCATTAGCCAACTTCAACTAACAGTAACCAACACTTTTACTTTATGTTAATTTAAGCATTTACTAAAACATTTTTAAAAGATAAAGTATCAGGATTTATTGTTGTTTATATGCAGTGTTGGGGAAAGTTACCTAAAGTAATGCATTACAATATTAAGTTACTCCCAAAAAAGTAACTACCTGCGTAAATGTGTACATTTAAAAAGTAATGCGTTTCTTTACTCGTTACTTCAGAAAAGTAATATTATTACGTAATACACATTACTTGTAATGCGTTACCCCCAACACTGTTTATATGTCCATATATATCCAACACCGTTTATATTAATCACAATTAATTGTATACAAAATAAAAGTTTGTGTTTGCGTAATATATGCGCGTTGTGTGTAATTATTATGTATATATGAATACACACACATGTATACATTTAAGAAAAAAAAATTGTGTATATATATTTTTCATATATAATATCAATTATATCAAAATCTAAATAAATATTTATACATGTAAATGTTTTTAAAATACATGCATCCATGTGTGTGTATTTATATATACGAAATAATTACACACAGTGCACACACATATATAATGCAAACACAAACTTTATTTTGTATGCGATTAATCGTGATCATTTTAAGACAAGCCATGCGCTAATTTATCATTCAACACCATTGCTGAGTATTTTCTCTATAAAGCTGGAGACAGTCTCCTTCCCATGGTTTAAAATCATCTTTGTGATGCACAAACATGTAACAAATCATACAAACATAGTTGAACGTGTGGATCACTATGCAGCACAGCTGCTTCATTGCTGCAAACACAGTTCACGTATGAATAGTATGAAACCGAACTGAAACTGCAGAATGTAGCATCTATTTACATATATATCTATGCTCCAAGGTGGTGCGAAAGACTGGAGGTGGAGACTAATTAGCATATTCAAATATGTGGTCCATAGATGAATTTAAAGTATGAAGCTTTGCATAAACACAATCTTATCATCCGCAGTTGTGGGCGCTTATATAGTTATATATAGTGGTGTGAGCAGGCACGTCTACATAATAATTTTAGGAAATTCACACCTGCTTGGAGGCTTAGTTCAGTAAAAACTTATTCTTATAGATCAATTCAAAAACTCCACGTACAGAAGCCTGTGTTCAGATGAGTCATATCACGAAAGAGTAAGAATCTGTAATTCCTGTACACAGGAAGCAATCAACCCACTTTTGAGAAATGGTACAGAACAGATGTAGACAGTAAAACGAAACGAAGCCTAGAAATCACAGAAGAAGCCGGCAGGCAGGATAGACTCTCTGTTCAAATTAGTTGCTCCCCTAAAGTGAGCTTTAATAGAGCACTGAACTCTACTCTAGTCATCACTCAGAGAGCATCGCCTCTCGCTCTCTTTTTCTTTCTCTCCTAGTGTTGTTCCTGGCTGTCCTGCCGTTGAACTGCCCACTTTGATTTGTCTTTGAGAAAGAAGGCAGGTTTTAATTGAAGTCTGTTTGTGCTATCTGCTCGACGCATCGGCCACGCTGCAATTGTTTGGCCATCAGAGCAGCAGACAAGCGTTGCGCCTGCCCTCCGCTGCCTCCTTCCGCCACGATCACAATGAAGAGTCAGAGCGACTGCGTGAAGGTCACACTAAGATTGAGTCAAATCCAGCAAAATCTCTCCTTAACAGCATTTACCTTTCGAATAACATCAATGCAGGGCTACAGTCAGCCTAGGGCCAATAATGTCACTTTACTTGAGTTCAGAGGTGTAATGCTAGATTTTATCAGCCAAGAGAAATAAAAAATATATTGTTCAGAGGTTGTTCTGTCATTGTTCACAAGACCTTACAGCACAGAACATTGATATCATATACATAAAAATACTTCATGTACAGTAACAGTTAAAAGTTTGGACATAATTTATGTTTTTGATAATTTTTATTATAAAGGCTTATAGTGAAACATTTTAAAATTATTTTAAAATAATATATGTAAGACTGTCTGTGAAATCCAAATTATGAGATCAGAAGCATCAAAGTTTGAATTCACTCATTGATTTTACATTGTATTCAATCTTTGTCATGGTCTTTCTCAGTCAATATTAAAGACATCAAGGTTATATTTTCACAGAATGTTCTTTATATTATCTAGGTTGATTTAATATAGAAAAATGTATTTCATGAAAATGACTTTAGCTTGTTTTTCACAGATAGGGTCACATATTTGTAGACAATGTATCAAATGCAGAATTTTAGTTATTTTTAATGGATAAGTTGGAGCAGAGAGTGAAGGCAAAGCAGCCAAAAAGTGCCAAGAAAATACATGGGAATTCCAATCCTGTGGGAGGGAATATCATACTCATGCTGGTTGGGAGAATGCCAAGAGAGTCTGCAAAATAGCTGTCAATATGTTAGCTTCGAATAGTCTAAAATATACATTTGGGTGATTCTCATGAAATCCAGATTTAGAAGGTGTCCAGCATCAGAATTTTTAAAAAGCCCTTGAAGCTTTTTTTTGCACATATTTTTAGAGAATTTAAAAAATATTTCCTATAGAATTATTTAAATTTTTTTAGATTATCATTATCAAAAAGTATCATTACCGCAACATGATATTACATTAAACATATGCATTTACAAACTCATGTTTCGGTAATGAGAACTAAAAAGTTGTCTAGGTACTATGACAAACAAAATTTCAACTTTTATCTGGAGAGAAAAAATAAGAACTGCTTACCTGGTAGCCATATTGAGTGTCACAGTCAATTATGTCCCTTCCAACTATTTTTTTTTTAAATGTTAGTTCCTTGAGGGCTTAAACAATGATTGAAAATTTGTATAGAGGATGAGAAAATTGGCCTTGGACACATTTATCCCTTATTATTGTCTCTACATTCATCAATGATCACCAAATACCACATGTTTCTTTACTGTAAATGTTTATAGTATAACATGCACTGAAGCTTTTTAATTTTTTAGATTTTTTTATTATAAATATATCTATGTCTAAGAACCCAAATCCAGTAATGGACACGTTGCGGTAATGAAAATGTTCCCCTTAAATGTGGAAAAAAAAACAAAATTGGTTTGTATGATGTCATTTGAAATCATGTGCAAAATAGTACATGAAGAGATGTTTGTAACTGTATGTTTGATAGCATTTACTTTTTATCAAAATGTTTCATGACACCTCATAAGTCTTATTTTGCGAGAATCACCCATTTGGATTTCTTAACTTTTTTTGGACATTGTATGAATCCAACATTTAATCCTGAAGAACCCACGGGTCAAATTTGGCCAATGTTAATTAATGCTACAGTAAGAGAAGGGTTCTTGGGTTCTCCAGGGTTAATAATATTAGTAATGTCATCAAAACCTAAGAAAGTTTGTCCAAATGTTTAACTGATATTGGAGGTAATAAATAAAAGTAACAAAAATTATTCAGATTTCTACTTCATGTAAAAATCGACAGCCTGTCTGCATTTAAATTCGGTCTGAAATCTGCGCACATCAGCGCAATCTGATTTGCAGACTATGCCGTCTGATGCGAGGACCCCGTCACCCCATCAGACACGACTGGATCAATAAGACTGATGACCTCTTGTTCTGTGAGTTTACCCACTCTTCAGCCACCTCATCTGTTTTTTTCTTGTACCACCAGTAGCTACATGATCTTCTGTAGACATACCGCAAATCTATTAATTGACACCTGATTCAATTTTCTCCTTTGCTGAGACATGACTGAGTCTCACTGCGTTGAAAGAACAATGTTTAGTTGTTAATAAAAAAATCATGTTAGAATTAAAAAGCTCAGTCTGGGGGATAGAAAGGTCATGGGTCATAATCTTGTCTCATTTACACTTCACTTGCACTGTGTTGCAACCATGTTTTGCATTATAACTAAAAGATGCAGTTTAGATTCAGAGCATTTGCTCGGCTCCAGTAAAGCAAATGTTGCAAATCCTTATCATATTCCATTTCTTTCATTTTTCTGTTTGCATTATTTTTCCAGGCAAGAACCAAGATGACAAATAAAACTAAACAAGATTTGCATTTCCTAAAGGAAACAACAGCGTGTTGTAGGCAGAAAAAATAGCCTTGATTTTCTAGGCAAGCTTATGGTTTCAGGGGTTTTGTAAAGTTTTCCATTGGATTGTGTAAAAGCAGATATAAATAGTTAAATATATTCATAGACCAGTCACAATTCAATATACAAACAGAGGTATGAAACAACATCAATCTGGTATGCAAATATTATCATGATGTCATTGCTGTTATACTGAATTATTAATGTCAAAAAGTATATAGGAGACATCAAAGGCCAGATTTACTAAATGGGGCAAATTAGCGTGAGAGCGCAATTCCAAAAAAGCGCCAATGGGAGTGGTAATATCTGCGGGTTATTAACTAAAAAGGTACAAATTAAATAACATAGGCACAACGGGGGATTTCCATACTGTAATGACCAACGCAATCTAAGAGCAGCGCAAAATTAGTTAAGGGGCGCAAATAAGCAGAGCTAATTTTGAGTTCAGCACCACGGACATCACAGTTTACGAAGCCATAGGACACTGAAAAGTGAAGGTTTACAATAGGATTTAAAACACCTGGTGACTTCTCTTTTTTTTACTTGGATTGGCAAACAATATTTTTAATAATATGTTCTCTGGTATTCTAAATAAACTGTTACATGTTAAAAATCCTCTGCCTTGTACCAATTTCAATTTCAGCCATTTCAAGCAAAAAATTATTTAAGACATGCACGTTAAATAATGGCACAAAAACAGTAATTCACACGTGCAAACTTTAGTAAACTTCCATAAATTTTGCGTCTGAAAGAGAAACTCCTAGAAATGCATATGCAATAAGGTCAGTCGCAAAAATTACTAGTAGTCCACACCTTTTAAAGCACTAATTGTTTACTGCGCGTCTTTAGTAAACCGCAACAGTCGTTATTCAACGACAAAATTATGGTTTTTCGCTGGCGCAAGCCGTTAGTAAATCTGGCCCCAAAACTTGAATCCTCTTAAAAAGTTATGATTTCTGTACAACTAAAAATACACAACACACCGCAGGCAAAAATATCTACAAAACAATTTGAATGGAGTCTATATGTTCAGTGGTCCATATTGAATTAATTGAAGAAGTTTAATGCTTAGGGTTAGGGCTTTAGAACAAACCCCTAACCAGAATGTTTGAGGAATATCAATACAGAGCTGCCTTGCAAGCACTGTAATAAATAAATCATTGAGTACAAAGATGAATTTAGGTGTGAGCAGCTGCCAAGGCATAATATAATTCATGGCCATGCATCAATGTTACTGGCAACTGCTCCGGCACTATGAGGCAAAACTCACAGTGCCAGGTGCAAGCACATCAATCCCCTCATCATAGAAGAGCACAGAGAGACAGATAGAGAGTGAGAGACAAGCAGACAGAGAGAGAGAGAGAGAGAGAGAGAGAGAGAGAGAGAGAGAGAAAAAGCATGTATTGCATGTGGGGTATAAAGAGAATTACAGTCAACAGCTAGTTTGTCATACGTACATATGAACTACGAACTACTATGTTAGCTTGTTTAACTAATTTCAACTTTTCACATGGCTTATGCTGCCTTTACATGAATTATCACTGGAATTATTGTAAATTGTAGTTTCCTTGTTGTGAATTTGACATGAATGCCATTTTTTTTTATTTTACCACCAAAATCAGTATTGTATCAGGTCAGTATCAAAAAGTACATTCTTAAATTTACGCAAAATCCGATATCCACCATGTTATTCTGTTATCTTTTCTCCCTTTTTTCCCAAAAACACAATAAATGCCAGTCCTCATTCTCTGCAGAATGCAATAAATCTGCTCCACAAATCACAGCGCACCATTCCATGCACCAAACCACAGGGGATCTTATAAAAAACTTTTCATTATTTTACTCAAAGTCAATGAAAATCGAGCAGGACTAAAACTGATTGCTGTCCAAAAAAGTTCAGCAACGACGTCCCAAGGATGACAGCAGCAATGACAGTGTTATTAATATGACAAAGTAAGTGTTTTGATTAATGCCATTAATGTTTTTTTTATCAGTGTAAACCATAAGTTAACTAAATGAATATAACATGGCAAAGATAAATACACATTTTGATTCAATTGATGCAACTACACCAGCTTGTCTTGTCAATAAAGTATTGTATATTTATGTATATACCTGTAAAAAATTATTTGATGCATATTGTATGATTTAAACACAGTTGAAAATAGCATGTATTTGAGAAAAATTACACAATCGTCATTAAGCTATTTCTCCATAGCAACTATTTCTCCACAGCAACTACACCACCTTGTCTCGAAAGCATTGCATATTTATCTATCTTTAAAAAAATCTATTGATGCTTATTACACGGCTCTCTGGAATGCTTGATTCTGATTGGTCAGTTGAGACATTTGCTGGTTCGTTCTTTTCAAATAATAACCGCTCCAAAGTAATAACGCATAGCCGGTACTACTTGTACGAGTAAAATCGCTCCGCGCCAATAAAGATCAATAAAGATTTATGTTTGGCGCCATCTTGTGACAAACACTGGACAACCACGACAAGACACAGAGAGCTTACTGAGACTGAACTTGACAAAATAGAGCATGACAGCTACGAAGCCAACACACAAAAAATACAGAATGGGCATTAAAACTTCTCAAAGACTGGCTAAAAGAGAAAAAATGGAGACAGACAAGTATGAAGCAGAGGATCTTAATAAGGTATTACGATCATTTTATGCATCCGTGGAAAGTTTCCCGGAAGGATAAACATGTTAATTAAAAACAAATATGCCAATAAAATTTTTCAAATTCATATTCATGTCCGGTTTTTTTCTTATGTGACAAGTAGCCGTGTAATAAGCGGGATAATGTAGAGGCAGCCGGTAGTTATTGGGAAATAAGCCCCTTCAGTGTGATACAAGACACTGATCACACTGTCGGGCCTTATTTCCCGATAACTACCGGCTGCCTCTACATTATCCCTTACATATTGTATGGTTTAAACACACTGAAAATGTATTTGACCAAAATTACGGAATTGTCAGCAAGTGTCCTATCTGTATACCATTTTGAAAGTTTGCGGTAAAGTGGTAGATATACGCTTGACAACAGACTATTTTAGTCAGAATCTGAAGATGGTCTTATCTTGTATAAATTTTGCTCTGTCTTTAAATATTTCTAATTCTCTACGACAACAAAGTACTTGAACACGATGAACTCGTAATCACGACTTCCGAAGCGTTTAGTAGGAAATTTCCAATAGCACATAAAGGGAGCATTAAAGGAAAACAACACTGTTTTTCAATATTTTACTATGTTCTTACCTCAACTTAGATTAATTAATACATACCTATTTTTTAATCTTTGTTAGCATTTAGCCTAGCCGCATTCATTCCTATGGCTCCAAACAAAAGTTTTATTTTGTGCCACCATACTTACTCATGTAACTACTCATGTAACAGTCTTTAAATAGGGAAAACATGGAAGTGTTTGGTGGCTTCTAACTTCATCCTTGTTTGGAGCCATAGGAATGAATGGGGCTAGGCTAAATGCTAACACAATCACAATGTACAAATATTAAAAGTGCATGTATTGAAAAAAGATAGGCATGAATTAATTTGTCTAAGTTGAGGTAAGAACATAGTAAAATATTGAAAAACAGTGGTGTTTTCCTCTAACTCTCAGGGTAAAATCCCAGAAGATCTGAGTATCATGAGGTTTCAGAACAGGTAAAACTCTTCTTTAGTTTTAAAGTGCCCTAAATTTAGTATTTAGTTTATAATAAATATCATCTAAAATTACACCACTTTGATACTACTGTAGTACTTTGGTTACCTGTCAGACTGACATACAATCCACTCCTCTCGCCCCCTTTTTATCTATTGCCGAAATTCACATGTAGACCGTTAAAATATTGACATTAGTAATAATTGTGCTTGTATACAGTTTATATGAAAAATGTCAGCTGAAAGTAAAAATTCTCCTTCCTGAATGTCTCTGCCTCAGAAAACCTTCCCCTTATCTTAGTCAAACGCTTAACTCTAAAATGACAAGTGATTAAAACTTGTGCTCAAGGAAATGTTGGGGGAAACAACTATATTAAGTTTGCACTCAAACTGTTTGTGTACACACCTCGTATTATCTGAATTCAGAGCAAATTGAAGAGGGAGGTGCGGAAAGTGTTAGGGTGGTTGTTTATTTCATGTTTCTTCTCTCTGCCTTTTCAGCAATCCCAATGTTTTGCTGCTGGCAAACTCACTGAGCGGTTGGGAATTACTTATTTAACAGATAGCAATTCTTCTGTTGTCAGCAGAAAAAAAGGAGTCTTGTCCATAACGGAGAAAACCAATGCGGTGTGAAATCAGAGGTCATTTAGAGACAAATAGCGTTAGCGGGAGAGAGCAGAGGTTAGGAATTGTCCTCTTCTTCCAACATTAATTAGTGTCTAAACAAAACATGACATTACAAATGGCCATGACAGTATTTAATTATCTTTTCAGTTTTTTTAAGAAGGCAATAAACATTTCGTTCTGTCTTCACCAGCAACGGTTTTGTCACACTAATAACAGTTTCACTGAACAGTTCCTGGGGGCTAAAAAAGCATTCATCAAAAAATCAGAATGTGTTGTCTGCTTGGTCGTAGTGTAGCTACAGTATGGGCAAAACCTCAGGCAAAGCAGAAATCCATGGCTACTATAGGTGTTATGTTCTTGCTACAGACAGGAGATAAGATCCTCCATAAGGATATAATAGGAATGTTTTCATTCTACTGTCTGCAAAGACACTAGCCGTACCATACAGCCGACTGAGCATGGGAGGCGAGGGGATAATAAATAAGAAAAACATCTGCATTCGGCTTATCTCCTAGCAATGCTGTTTAAATGGCATGTCCATCATTTTCTGGATCACAGTGGTTATTCACGGCTTACAGCAGCGGAAATTCTTTGAGCAAGAGGATCACACCTCAGTCGGAAGGACAGAGATAAGGACAAGCCTGAGGCACTTAGACACCTCACCACAATGCTTTAACACGGAGCGACATTCTTGTCAAAAGATGGTAGAATGACAAGCAAGACAAATCTGAGCTCGCATTTCTTCCTCCATTTAATATTCTTTAGACTGGTTTTAAAGTCTCAAGGTTTATGACGGACAAAGTTTGTGCAGGTTTATAAGAATTAAATGTGCCATAGAATAAAAAACTGTATTTACCTGTGCATAGATAAATAATAAGAGTTCTGTACATGGTAATGACATATCGTAAGCTTCAAACGCGTTTGTTTCCTCATTCTTATGTAAACCTTGTGCATGCAAAAAACAGGCCAATCTCAACATAACATGGACTGTGATGTAACAGTCGAGATGTATGCCCCAACATGTTTACTAATGTGAGCCACGGTAGAGGCGTCAAGCGTGAGTGATATCAATGTTAAATCAATGTGAAGACGCATTGACGCGCGTCTGGAGGTCTCGCGGCGCGAATGAGGCGTTAAGCAATGGTGTTTTTTGTGCATTTTGCCTTTGAGGCAAATTTGCGGCTGACGCCCGAGTTGAAATATTTGAACTTTGGCGGATCAGTAGCCTGCTTGCTGCTGTGGCGGCAGACCAGACCGGAGTCACTCATTCAACATGGAGGAACGCTTGATATTGTCTGTGAGTAGTCACCCCGATTCTATAGAGACAGGAATAAAAAGGACCTTGCTTGAAAGAGTGTCAGTGAGGAGATTGGGCAACCTGGTAAGTTGTAAATACACATTTCACTTTTGAGTCACGTGATGTTTATCGACCCGCGGCATTCCCGCTGTTTTTTTTTACTATTTTCCCCTTATAGGAAGGTTACCAAATACAAACCGGTAACTCTCTCGATGAATGCACGATCAACTTCAGCCATCTTGCAAACATACAACCGCATAGCACTTGCCGCACCCACAAGAAGCGGATTTGGCCTCTGACGCGCGTCAAATGCTTGCTTTTTTTGACGCGCAAATGCATTCAAAATGTTCAGACGGCAAACTAGACGCGGTAGACGCGATTTTGACCCACGGTTAGACAGAGCAGAGAAAGCCAATCAGACCACAGCTCAACATTATTATTCATGACCCTCCCAAATAGGACAAAAATAGACAATTTTGATCAAAGGACAAATCCTAGGGTTGTAAATAAACATGTAAAAACATTTCTTTTGCACTTATTAAATTATATACCTTTTATGTGGATATAAGAGAACAATTTAACATATTATTTCAATGCATTCTTTGGCACCTTTATTTTTTTATACTTAAAGGAAAACACCACCGTTTTCAACATTTTACTAGGTTCTTACCTCAACTTTGAATTAATACATATCTTTTTTTTATTGCGTGCACTTCACCTTTGTACAGCGGGTCGTGAATGTGTTAGCATTTCGCCTAACGCCGAGGTCGAAGTGCTGCAAACAAAGTGCTTTTCTGCCATACATAAAGTTTCCATTTTTTATCTGCTTAACAAATCGCCATGTTTATTTTGTGCCAACGTCCTTACTCGTGTAACTGCTCATGAAACAGTCTTTAAATAAGGAAAACATGGAAGTGTTTAGTGGATTCTAGATTCATTCCTTTTTGGATCCTAAGGAATGAATGAGGCTAGGCTAAATGCTAACACATTCACAAAGCGGTGTACAAAGATTAAGTGCACGCATTGAATAGAGATTGTTATGTATTAATTTCTATAAGTTGAAGTAAGAACATAGTAAAATATTGAAAAATGGTGGTGTTTTCCTTTAAATACCTAAATCAGGGCACCCAACACACATCAGCATGTCTTTTATATTTATACTCTAAAAAGGTACAAATGTTGTCACTGGGATGGTACCTTTCAAAAGGTCATACTAATTACCATTTTGTACAGATATGTACCTTTAAGGAACCAGTATGTACCTCTAAAGCAGTGGTTCTCAAACTTTTTCCACGTGCGGCCCCCCTTGTGTACGGTGCATTCCTTCGCGCGCCCCCCCCCCCAAAGAAAATTTATGACAAAAACTGTTCAAAAATTTAACATTTTAATTAAACAAAACATATTAAGTTATACAAAGTAGTACTGTTGGTTAGTAGCCTTATTTTGTTAGGTTTAATTACACAGAATTCATGATAAATGAATGTATTTTGTAAAATGTAATAAAACTGAGGGCCCCCTGGCACCATCTCGCGGCCCCCCTGGGGGCCCCGGACCCCAGTTTGAGAACCAATGCTCTAAAGTACCATTGTGTACCTTTGAGGTACCAATATGCATCTTTCGGTACAAAAGTGTACTTTTTTGAAAAGCCACCGCCCCAGTGATAACTTTTGTACTTTTTTTGTACCTTTTTTCCTGAGAGTGTAGTATGTATATATGTTGCAGATCCTTATAAAGTTATCAGACAACAAGTTGTTAACCCCACAGACACTTTAATGTCATTTAGAACGTAATAATAATGAAATTCGTTATATTAAAAGAACGCAATGTATTATTATATCCTGTGTGTGAAATCAAGGCTAAATGATCATGAATTAAAGTTTGATTTTTGATCTTTGACATGACCTTACTCAGTCAATATTATTTTCATTATTTTTATGTTGAAAACAGTAAATCACAAAAATGACTTTGGATACTTATTTAAAAAGAATAATTATTCATTTCTAAGTACTTATTTAAAATCACAATATACCCAAACAGGGTACCTACTGTAACAAGAAACATAACATCTGGATAGATTTGCAAATGTACTCATTTGAAGAAAAAGCCTCAATCATTTACCAGCAGCATATTCCAATCCTCAAGCACATTTATAAAGGCTAACGGTTAAAACTGATAATTTTCTAAGCCATGTACAAACCCGAAATCCATGACATTTTGCACATCCCTCCCCAGACACAAACCGGCACTAAGGAGAGCCACACATTGTCTGCAAACATCATTAAAAAGTTAATAATTACATTAGCTTCTTAAATTATGTAAACGCCCAGGGTTTCACTAAAAAAGCTGAGCATTAGTCAGAAACCCACAGAGACAGCACAGGAGACTGTTTAAAGCCAGATGTGTAAGTCCCATCCCAGCCAGAATGACTGCAGTCCTGCACCCCCACCGGTGCGGAGCCTTGCCATCAAACCTTCTCCCCAAAGCACTGCACACGCATCTATCCCATCGCTTGTCTAATTAAACATAGTTAACATTCATTTCAAGGTCTTATGCAGATGAGCGAAGAGGGAGAAAAGGTGCACGGCGCATTAAGAAAAACAACATGGAAGTGGGTGTTGGGGCAAATTGAGATTTGGCTAGATATCTTCAATTTGACCTCATTCATCAATTAATTAGAGCTATTAGGGGGTGGTGGACTGGAACAAGCGCAAGAGTCATGGCTGTCTCATTCCTGGCTCCTGGTAAATGACTTCTGCCACTCCTCTCGTGCCTCTCAGCTGACACGTGTCACTCAGACTGTCACTTCTCACTGATGCCAGTACACGAATAAAAACACACAATGCTTTGACCAGGAGGACGATGGAGGAACCTATTGGTTTTGGTCCTTGAGAAAAGCAAATCTCCAAGGCCAAGTTTTAGTGTGTTACACAAGCAATGTTTTGGATCAATAAGGTGAAACCCAAATGCCACAGAATTCGATAAAATGGATAATCTATCATTTACTTATTATTTATATAACATAATTGCAGAAGCTAAAGAATGCCAGGAGAATCCTGGAATAGCGACTCATGAAGGTTTCAGATTTTCAACATGGGACCCATGGGCAGCCATGCAGAGGACCACAGTGCAACATGGACCCCAGGGAGCAGACGCTTAAAGTCATTCGCCTTCAGCCTATTTTCAGATCTGTTTCCAAACACAGGCTGGTAAAGCATTGCCTGAGCCCCCAAATCTCACGTACACTGTAACATGAAATCCCTTTGGGCTCTATATGTGATCTTCGCATCTAAACAAGGAATGCACATGAGTACCCAAGAGTACATGAGCACTAGGGAAAGACAGCGATGATCAATCATGAAACACAATAATTGTGTAACTTTTTTCTTTAAAACATTTTATACCAGTTGGAATACTGAAAATCATTAGTGAACTATAGGCATGACAAAAAGGGCTAAATTTTTGCATTTTCAGTTACTACTTTAGTTAGAAATAGTGTTTAACAACCTAGGAAGATTAAGAGCTGTTCACATAAGATATGTGCCCTTTTAAACAAACAGCTGTTACGAAACAATCTAACAAAGATATGGGGTGTTAAAGGGATAGTTCACCAAAAAATGAAAATAATGTCATTAATGACTCACCCTCATGTTGTAAAACCTCCATTCATCTTTAGAAACCAACCCATTCTCACCAAAAAGCGTACAAATGACACGCAGTGTGATTATCGTGCAATAGATACGCCAAATTCCGATTTTGCGTGCATATGATACGCCAGTCCTTCCCATTCACTTATATGGCGAATCGTTTCGTGACGTTTTATTTATTGTTTTCTCATTTGTTTTCTGTTTTTTTTTACCATTTTCGCTTGGGTTTAGGGTTAGAACAACTTTTTGTTATATAAAAATGACATCCTAACCCAAACCCCAACTCTAACCCCAACTCCAAGCGACCATGGCTTAAATATAGATAAAAACTTAGAGAAACCTGTATATTAAATAACCTACTTAAACAAATCTGAAATCTAACCCTAAACCCAAGCCAAAATGGTTTAAAAAACAGAAAACAAATGAGAAAACAATAAATAAAACGTCACGAAACGATTCGCCATATAAGTCAATGGGAAGGACTGGCGTATCATATGCACGCAAAATCGGAATTTGGCGTATCTATTGCACGATAATCACACTGCGTGTCATTTGTACGCATCTTGGTGAGAACGGGTAGTTAGAAACACAGTTTAAGATGTTTTAGATTTAGTCCGAGAGCTTTCTTACCCTCCATTGAAAATCAATGTACGGTATACTGTCCATGTCCAGAAAGGTATTAAAAACATCATCAAAGTAGTCCATGTGACATCAGTGGGTCACCCTAACCCTAAGCATTGAAAATACATTTAGGTCCAAAAATAACAAAAATTACAACATTATTCAGCATTGTTTTCTCATCCGGGTCTGTTGTGAACCATTTTCACAAGACTGCAGTGACACGAATGGCGTACGACGTTGCTGACGTGTTATCTGGTGCCCCCCAGCTTTTTTTGCGCCCGAGCTTCGTTTGCAGTCTGAGGAAGATGCATGTAAGTTTAGAAAAAAATCTTCTCAAAAATGTCTGAGGATAACACGTCAGCAGTGTTGTACGTTAGCACGTGCATTCGCAACAGATGCGAAAGAGAAGACAATGCTGAATAAAGTCGTAATTTTTTCTCTTTTTTGGACCAAAAGGTATTTTCGATACTTCAACAAATTCTAACTGACCCACTGATGTCACATGGACTAATTTGATGATGTTTTTATTAACTTTCTGGACCTGGACAGTATACCATACATTGATTTTCAATGTAGGGTCAGAAAGCTCTCGGACTAAATCTAAAACATCTTAAACTGTGTTTCCAAAGATGAACGAAGCTCTTACGAGTTTGGAAGGACATGAGGGTGACTTATTAATGACATAATTTTAACTTTTGGGTGAACTACCCCTTTAAAAGGAGTTGAAACGCTCCCTTAAAGTGATACTCATGACAGTGTACACAAAGAAAACAAAATATAGATAAAATTAAAGAGCAGCCATATTCTGAACAGAAGCATTAACTTCCTCAACATTCCCTCATCCCTTTCTCAGACTCTCTTTCTCTTTAAACAATGTGAAAAGACTGTCACCCATGTGGTTATATTTGAACAGGAATGGGCCTGTAATCCTAAGGTTTGAATGCAGGACTCGAGCCGGCTGCACGTAAAAAGTCACATCTGCGTCGGAGAGCTACAAAAGCGCGCGGGTGGAAATGGCCGAACGAGGCTGAGCTCAGTGACGAAGAGGAAAACGATGATGAAGTACGACATTAGCGCAGTGATTAACTCCTCTCTTGCTCTTCCTCCTCTCCGTTCGGTCCCATTTCCTCCAGCATGTCAAGCTGTTTTGATCATTCCGTGCGAGGTTCCCTCGACTCGTCGTCCATCTGTGTGTAAGAGAGCTAAAGCCAGTGTGCAGTTATATGGAAAACTCCACATAGATAACACCTCAGGATCCCCCCATTACGACAAGCATTCTAAGCCACAAAAACGCCTGAAATTTTCATGAGATGGAGCCCCATCTGGTGAGCCGACTAGTTCACGTATAACAACAGTGGTGATTATGGACACAAATGTTACGGTACAAAGAGAGGGTGTTATGTTAGGTTTAGCCTTCTGACTCATGTCTAGTTATGGGCTTTGTCAAGCATGCAAACTCCTCCACAGAACAAATACAGAATTTATAGACTTATCTGACTGCAGGATTGCAGAGAAAATATTTAGTTAAGCAATAAAAGATCTCAGAAAAGATTAGAATCTACTGTATAGACCGTTTCAGCAGTAACAACATAAACAAGCCGCTGTCGCGGTCCGCACGTAACTTCCGGTAAACTCCGCTAATAATAAATAACAACAAAGTTCTTTAAACATAGTTTATTTATATAACAAGCAAACAAAACAACACATAGATTACATAGGAAACCAAAACATTTGTTATTTTCGACGAGTTTAGCAACTAGTCAGACCATTAAAAAAACGAAACCGGAAGTAAGGTTCGGATCCAGACGTGTATCACGTGCGTCCGATGAAACCGTCTATATAAGAGCTGGGGAATATATTGGTATGCACTACAGTTGTATGTGCTTTTAATTTGGCTGTTAGTAAATAGTGCCCGAGCTGTCACTGTGGCAGTACCCTTTAAAGGGGACATTTCCCAAGACTTTTTTAAGATGTCAAATAGTTCTTTGGTGTCTTCAAAGTACATATGTTAAGTTTTAGCTCAAAATACCATATAGATAATTAATTATAGCATGTTAAAATTGCCACTTTGTAGGTATGAACAAAAATGTGCCGTTTTTGGGTGTGTCCTTTAAATGCAAATTAGTTGATCTCTGCACTAAATGGCAGTGTCGTGGTTGGGTTGATTTTTTTCACATTTTCTAGGTTGATAGAAGCACTGGGGAACCAATTATGGCAGTGTAAAATTTTCATGATATGTCCCCTTTAAATAGATCCTTACAATTAACCATTTAGGTACAGGTATGTATATTTTTGGTACTAATATGTACCTCTGAGGTACTAATGTGGACTCTTTTTAAAGGGTACCACCCCAATTACAATTTTCTGACCATTTTTTAAATCAAAATAAAATCAAAACTATTATAACTTAATCAACATTTTATCATCCTGCTTCTTGGGGTCTCAGTCTGAAATTAAGTTTTTTCTCTATTCTGGCATCTTTTTTTTTATTTTGTGGTACAAGTCATCAACTTAAAAAATTTTTTTTATGAAAGTTGTGTGCACTATTGTGACCCGTGCGGGCAAATTGAGTCGGAATGAGCAAATTTTCAAAAACGAGTTATTTATATTTTGACATAAAAAACGATGTATGATTTGTTGGAATCTGACAAAAAATGAAAGAGCACAGCTGTTTGAAGTTGATACAGTCAGCAAAATCAATTTTGAGAAAAATCGAGTTAGAGAATTTTGAATTTTGAAAACAAAATCACTGCATACCCTAAAAATCACTAGTAAAACTAATAGATTTGGCAAACAAAGTCAAAAACAATACATATAGGAAAAATATATGTTTTTTTCTTTCTTTTATTGTTTGATTGACATTGAGAATGTAATGCAAGGATCTCATGTAACGTTACACATCAGATATAACAGTTAACCAAAAATGTACTTAAGACATAACAGATCATGCATGAATTCTTTTCAAAACAAATATTTATATGTATATGTGTATACTTTGAGGTCATGCAAAGATAATTTTCAGGTCTTGGCATATCAATCGAGTGTCTAACTTTATCTCTCTTCAAAACACTTTTAACATCAAGCAATTCCATCACTTTACTTTTTAATTCATGTATGTTTAAAATCCGAAACAACAATTTCACGCGCATGTGGATGGACACGCATCTTTGTATTACATTAAGCATTTAGGACAAATAAAGATCATTTTAGATGTTTAATGGCTATTTATAAAACGGCTTGTTCTGGTTCTTCATTCTGATTGGTTGAAACGCGTTCTAACCCGTGATAAAATACCCCGGTGACCCCACGGTTCAGACCGCTTTACAGAAGTATCACTGCGCCAATGTTGCTACATACTGATTTATGAAAATAAAAACCACAGTCTTCAATCATTTTTTTATTTTTCTACATTTGCACAATTATGGCGATATCCAGATAATGTCAATAAATATTGTTGAGTCATTTTCTTCACAAAAATTGAATTATCTCTGCTTTTAGCTGAAAATTGGTGATAACTTATAAGAGAACAAATGAAGGTAGGATGAAACGTTTTTTTGTTTTTTTTGTTTGAAAGCAGATGGTCTGTTCTTTCATTTGATATTTTATGTTTATTTGAAGAAGATAATTTTTCTGTAAGGCATTAAACTAAAACTGGGTGGCAACTTAAAAAAAAAAAAAAACGCTGACGGGGAAAGAGTTAAGCATGCATTTGCACGATATATAAGTTAATGTATAAGTTAAATTAGATGAATTTTGATTTATAAAATAAACAACACAGTCTTAAATCATATTTTCATTGTGTCTTTGCTGCGTCTGTGTTGGTTGTGAACTGCGATCTGTTGCAGCCACACTTGATTCTGAGGAACTACTTTGTTTGGCGGATAACTAATATTTGTACTAATATAATAACAACTTATTTCTGTTTTATTTTATGAAAACCTGCTATGTATATGAAGTAACTGTTTTATAAAAGCAATAAGTCCCGCGAAGCAGTGGGGTTACAGTGCATTTTATAACAGCTAAGGGGGTTTTAGGCACTCCGCTTCACGTCGTGCCTAACAACGCCCCCTAGCTTTTATAAAATGCACTGGTAACCCACTGCTTCTTGGGGCTTATTGCTTTATTAGAGCATTGGGATCGCTATTGAAAACCTACATTTCGACCAAAATTGACATTTAAGGGCATTTCACATACCTACCTATAACGATAACTATAACTATAAAAATAAAGTTTTGAAAATCGTTTTATATTAAAGAGAATAGCCATACCACAACTATAACGATAAAGATACAATGCACCTGATGAACAATAAACCATTCACAGCCAATCAAATCTATCTGAACTTTAAGTGCACGTGCACTTGAAATGACAGCGGAGAAGCGCATTGCTGAGGGCCATAACATAAAATGACCTCAGGTATCCAGCGCTGATGCAGTTGCTGTGAAATTCACTAAGTAATGCTTTTTCCTCCCACACTCACTACGCCAAAAGGTTAGATATAATTACACAAACTACTATATTCACTGTTTAGAGTTATGCAAAACATGTTGAAGACATCTGCTGGTTACCCGCTGTGTAAATGCAACAAGAACAGCATATTTACATATTCAGTGACATGTAAACAATTGCAAAAGTTTTTATTACAAGAAATATCCAATATTAGTTAATGACATTATAGGCAAGTGCTTTGCGCGAGTGTAGCGCGTGTGAGTGAATTATCATAAAATTATTGTTATGATGTGGACGCCAAGATATTTATCGTTATAGTTAACATTAAGCGATCAGCAAGGTGTATTCTTGTTAAACAGAAAAGCATGTGGCATTTTATATACACTGATAAACAAAGCGACAATGTCCAGCTTACACAGGACCTGCCACCTGTTGTCACAACACACATACTTAACAAAGTACTCAACCCAATCCTGATATCATACAAAGCGCCCATCAAAATGAAATTGTGCCTCAAAGGCAATGATGTGGAGAGTTTTGCATGTCTGGCTCATGTTCAGGATGCATAGCGGGCCTGCAGGGAGGCAGGAGCGGCGTCAAACACGTTTCTCAGAGCGGAGCTTCAGAGAGTCCTCTTTGATATGCAGATTCTCGTGCCGTGTGGAAGGTTCATCACCAGCATGCTACGCTGTTTGTTAGCATTCTTTATTATTACAGCAAAAGCGCAAAACAAGAATAAATGGTCTCTTTCATTCGCAAAGACAGATGAAAAATTGAATCATTATGAGAATAACTATTGTTTGCCAGGAAAAAGCCGTAGGGCTGTTATTACAAGAGAATATGGATAAAGAAAAACTCGCAGCGAGAAAGAACTGATTTCATCAACTGTAATTCACCCTCTCAGTTCAAATTATCCTCTGATGTCTGCTAATACGCATGTGCTGACGGAAAGAGATAACATTGTAGATGTCAAAAAGCACAGCGTCACGGCAACTCCACGCAGCAGGCGTGACAGAAAGTTGGCCATGCACAACAACAACACCCACCTTTCCTTAGCCATCACACTCAAGGAAACATTTCAGTCTCTATTACTAATTCTATTAAAATAGTGTTAGAATATTTTGGGTTTGATCATACCTCATTAGGACAGTTGTTTAACCTTACCCAACCAACCAACCACAAGGACACAAAGACAAAGTTCTAGCATCCATCACCTGTCTCTCGTAACCCTGGTCCACCCCGGAGACGTGCATTTAACTCTTCTCGGCTCTCCTTACAAAGTCCCTGCAGGTTTCAATGAAAGCTCCACTTTCGATGGGCGAATAATTGCAACACTTTCTCTCCCTGTCTCTCATATATTATTTAGGTTTTAATTTGAGTTTTTTTTGCATTTGAAGACAAGTAAGCCACCTGCAATATAGCCTTTCATCAATTAAGTAAATCCAACACGAGTCAACAGACACCCCTGCTGAGAATGACCATTAAAGAGGATATTGATATAACACACTCTCCCCGGCCATTATCCCCCTAATTCATGCGTAATTGCGTCTGTCAGGGCTTTTAAACTTTCTCCACATTTGTACGGAGAAAGCGAGGCTGTGCGTACTCTCATATAAAACACGTCCACATAACTGTCGTTGCATCCGTTGCCTTCTATCTCGCTCGTATTATTGATTGTTTTAAAATCTTTGCTGGTGAGAAGATTAAAAGGTCCTTTCAGCTTATTACAAATGGCCACCAATCTGAGTATTCGCTTTATCCAGTTCCTTCTCGACAAACTGTAAAAGAGCAGTCGGCCAATCTATCAGAGAAATTCTCTAAGGCCATAATAATATGCAATTGGTGCGAAGCTAAAAGAGAAAACTGCTTTTCACAGGGATCTATTGCTCATTGTATCTTGCGTGTCACACGAGCCGGAAATCGATACTCATCAATAGTCTATTAATAGCCCGGTCGCCGTACGGTTCAGTCTGCAACACAGACTATCAGAGAGACCTGCTAGTGAATAGAAGAGAGCTCAATAAAATCTGATATCCTCCTCTGTTAACACAGAAAGCCTCTTAATCATCTCCCTTTCCCATTGAGTTCCTGGTGCTTTTTGTAATGGGTTTACTCGGTCCAACGTTAAACGATTCTCTGGAGGATGGAGGGATCAGTATTTTGAGTGTGTGAGTTCATGCAGGGGCGCTTGATTATTTGAAGGTTACCCCATGAATGCACACTATGATGAAATATTGAATATAAAACACTTTATAGTAAATGTTTATTGCTACAACTCTGGAAAAATTCAGAGATTATTATTATAAGTTTGCCTTTAATTTCGATTAAAGCAAACCTCAGGAGCAGCATTTCAGCAAGTCACCCAACAGCAATGTAAAAGACTGAGAGCCGTGCCAAGACCCATGAAAGCTGCGATTAAAAATCAGGGTTACTCCATTAAATATTGATTTTTAAACTCGTTTCTAAATACATGTAAAACATTAGCATTGTGCAGTTTATAACAGAAATATCAACTTGTTTCTTTCCAGTATTTGAGGTCTGAAAGCATTGCATCTTTTTGTTATTTTTACCAGTTTGTTCAATTATATTCTGTAAATAAATGAAAATAAAAAACATTTGTGGACGAAATGTGTTTAAGAATTAAAATTTAAATTATATTATATTATTTAATATCTAAAAAAATATATTTTGCCCAAACACATACCTCTGCAGTATGCACTAACATAAATGCTTAAGGTCAACAATTAACATGCATCTTTTACACTGTAATAAGAAATACGAATTTTAAGAATATTAAAAAATATTTTTGTAACTAGTTATGCAATAAATTTAAGAAACTAATGTCTTAATAAAATAATAAAATTTCCTCAAGCACAGCAGTACGCTGTGTAACTTTGATTATAAAATCAACAATTAGAATTTAATGTTGTCTGCAACTCATAAGTTGCACGAGTCTGCACTTTGCTGCAAAATAAGCTATGATATTCCAATATGGTAATAATGATATTGTAATTTATGCCAATAATCAAAGTTTAGCTTGTCTTAATTATAGAACATAATTGCAGTTCAAAATGAATTTAATAATGACAACAATGATCAGGCATTAAAGAGCTGATGGTGGTACAGGCGAGTTGAGAGTTTCACTAAAACATTCAACCTGCAAATTCACCATATTATTCTGTAACATTACATGACACTGTCCATGGCTCTCTATCATATAATGCGACATAATGTGGTTGCCCATAGTCACTCTCCAGGCATCTAACCAACCCATGTACTAACGGTAGTGAGAATACATCAGATTCAGTCTTTCTGCATTCCAGCTGAGGACGGATAACTATCTGACGCCTGTGAGTTGGTCTCCAGGCACCTAACCCGACCAATCACTAATGACGACCCATGAAGGACAAATCCAGAAAACTGATGGTTATCCAGACTAGAGCAGCACAATCCTATCACTTTGCCCGTCCCCAAGCTCTTAGTGAGGGACAGCCATCTGGGACATTGGGCAACAGACGCATTTTGGAGACATAAGGTCACTGTCAAACCCAACAGATAAGCCACAGCTCCTCGCCTTCGTCCTCAGCTCCACAGCCTGCGGTTTATTGCCCGGGCTTTTGATTGGAGGATGGGGTCTGATCATGTGATCTCCCCTCACCGCGTTCAGCAGGGACCCACCCGCTCCGATAGCATGGGGCCGTCACATTCGTCTCTGTCAGAAAGCGGTGTGCCATCCATTCATCAGCTTTGCCAGGCACTGCCACCCCCCGCCCTGAGACTGTGCATATCCAGGCCTCACTACATTCCAGTCATATGCTGGAGCCGCTCACCGCAACACTGATGTTTTTATTTATTAGGCTTCTTATTACCCTGGAGGTAAAAATCCAAATGCACTACCATTGCCCATACAATAAACCCATTTCCCACTCTGAAAGCAAAAAAAAATCTGGGCTAAAGTGCAGTTCTTTGCACACCGGCCTATTTTCTATTTGTTTATGCAGGTTTAGACCGGTCTAAATGGCAATTCCACAGCATTACTCTTTCCTCGACCGATGAATTTGGTCATAACTCATAAACTTCGCCTGGAGCGTGAGCCCTCTTCAATCTTAATGTGAATATGCAAGGAAAAACCTGATTCTGCTTTATGACCCGCGTGCATTTTTTTTTTTAAATGAATTTTTACGATCATTTCAAACACAGAAAGGCTTCATCTAGGTGTGACCGGGAGATTCGTAAGCAATTTGGTCAATTTCAGCATCTCAAGATGTGTGAACCCCTGGTTCAATACTGTCTGCAAAAGAAGTATTATTGATCCCCGGGACGGTAAATTCAATATGGTCTAAAGAAGTTAAAATTGTGGATCTACAAGCCAAGCAATTCAATAGTGTTCAACTCATGCAGTAGAGAGGATCTGGGTCCTGTCTGATTCAATACAACAAACTGGGAAAAGGGGGCTAGGAGGGCCGGGGAAACCAACAAATGCAATACTGAGCTGCCTGCGAGGAGATCTAAGAGTCAACAAATTTAATACAACCTCTTTATCTCCTCATATGTTCTGGCAACTAGATTTAGTGAGAGGAGGTCCCCCAAGTCCCCTGAGGGAGCGGATAGAGTGTTTCTAAATAAACCAGAGTGTTTATTGCGTATCCCTTTCAGATGCCGAGCCAAGCCTTGCTTTAATTATGACAAATCCATGCCATGTGCATCTCATGTCTGCCAGTAATGAGGAACGTTTACTAAAAAACAGTTTTACATCTTCCGAAGAAAACATAAAGGGTGCTTGTGCATGCAAAACCCAACATCACTACGTTAGGTGCGTTGCCAGATGCTCCCATAGCTCAAAAAAATGCACCTGCCAAATGCATAAATGCTATGTGGTTGTTGCTATGGCGTTCTGGGTGATGTTACTAAGAGGTTGCTAATTGTTTCAGATAAAACAAGCTCACTTACATACATCTATAATATTCTGATCCTTAGATATGACCCCCTCTAGTGCAAATCTATCTGGGATTTTGTCACCCACCAGGCAAGATCGTAAGTCAGATTACTTTAAACAGTAATATCACGCCTCTCAAGATTTGAGTTATCATTCATGTCTCTAGCGTAAGAAGTGCAAGATGAGTTGCACGTCAAAATTCAGTTTAACCAGCACCACTTATATGAGTGATGCTAATGCGTGATCGAGACACGCAAAAAGTTAATGACTTGCTCATTTTAGGTATTACAATATCAGCATTGTCAGGAATTGGAAGCACAACTGAGAGGCTTCAACCTGATTAAAATAATGGTATCCTGGAGGAACACAATGTAAGGACGGTTACGGGACCACGTGGAGTGCACCAGGGCCTCACGCACGGGGAAGATGATTTTCTCTTATCTAACGCAGGACATTTATCACCGTGACCAAATTACAGCATACATTAAGAAACGATACCGCAGACTTGTGTTCAGCAGATACAAGATGAATGTGATGTACGCCACTCATGAGGATAGAATTAATTTTAAGAAAAGTGAAAGCGCGGCATCGCCTCTGCCAATAACAAAGTAACTCATTTGAATATCTGCCGCATTCTCTCAGGACATTAGGATGAGAGAGTTTTCGCTAAAACCAGGGAGCGTCGAATGTGCGTAATAAACATTTTTAATTGCAAGCTTTGTTTCTTAATTTGTGACCAGTGACATTAAAATTACCCATTAAGTACGAGCTAGCGAATGCGTTGCTCTGACAGGGCGGGCGGGATGTGCGTGAGGGAAATTTTTAAAACTAAAGTTATGCTTTCAACATAAAAAAGATGGCCCAAAATGGATGCTATAGTTGTAATCCTGCACAAAGAGGCGGCTAATAAAAATCAGCTCAAGGCAGATGAAGCACCAGTAATTCAAATGCATTCAAGGCACCCATAAATGAACTCAGCAGAATGGTGCTATTTTGGTCCCTTTTCTTCTGCTTATAGCCTATCTCGCCCTCCTCTGCCTCACAGTAGCACTGCTAAATCTATTTGGGAACGCTGCTAGGAGCAATTGAGTGAAAACGGCTATGTGAACATCTTGAAAATAGCATCTGTCACGAAAATCTGAAGGCTGTGCATGGTAAGACTGGTTAAACAGCCATGTTCACAGTGTTTGGTGGCCTAGGGTGAAATGAATGTATCAGGCAGATGGGTAAAAAACTGTGTGGGAGTTGAGCCACTTTCTACAGAACGGCTCAGTGATCAAACATATGACTTGGCTAATCAATGTCTCAATTTAGTTCAGAGTCGAATAAATGATTTTAAATACAGCAGCTTGAACCATATAGAGTACTATGGATAGCTTCGATCCTGGTTGCTGATTGATATAAATATAAAGCACACAATGTATGCACTGTAGCAACGACACAACATGGTAAAAACATACATGTCAAAATATGTATGCTTGTATATATATCCTAGCAGAAGGATGGCACTGAATGAATTTGCTTTAAAAAAAAAGTTTAAATGAAAGAGACTTTAAATGTGCATTTTTTCCTGTGTTTTTTAAGCTTTGATTGTGTTTACAGTGCGCTATATAATATGTTCATGTTTCATGTATAAAAAATGCGGTATTTTTCACACAATTTACTCATCTCTATACCGCTGTTTTCACCGTCATAAAAACGGGCTCCTTCAGAAATACGTAACAAGTTCTTATTGTGTAGCTGCTCCAGTGTGTTGTGATTTGACAGCAGTTTAGCGACGTTGTCCAGAAAGGTTCCTGTGGGCGGAGATTAGTCAAAAACTTATTGACATCATATACCCGGGAAGTAGACAGCTGCAGTCCAAACCGACCGTTCTCTGTAGTCCTTGAAGAGCGAACTCCCTATAAGAAAATATATCGCTTGGCATTGAACTTTGAGCTTTATCATTTTGCAGGCATTATTTATTACATTACACACTAATGGCGCTTTTCCATTGCATTGTACCCCATGGTTTGATTTAGGTCAGTTTGGGTCAGCTCACCTCGCTTTGGCTTGCTTAGCTTTTCCATCGAGTTAAGTAACACTTCGGAGTGTGAGAGATAATAGGCGTGTCGTTATATTTGCCCTGGCTACTGCTGTGACATCATACAAGTGAAAGCGTCGTTGTACATTCCCATCCATTTATTTATTTCTGAGTCCGCCACAAAATTAACATTGATCACCACAAATAGATGTTTGCACATTGCGTTAATAACTACCTCTGTCTTACATGACAGTTTCTGTACAAACACCCGTGGCGTCAGTTGATGGGCTCCGCTAAGCCTCATTTAAGTTGCATTTAAGCATATGCGGACATGCGTGTCGTGAATGTGCCGCCACAATCTGCAAGTCTAGAAAAACTGTTATGGTGTTCCAGATTCTTAACCTGTGGATATTTTTCATCACCAAAAGGGAGTTTGGGAACTTACAGCAAAGCACAAATGACAACAGGTTTACTCAAGACAGCGCAAGCTAGCATGAAGGTAAAGCTAATCTTTTACATTATAGCGATGACGCTGGTAGTGACGATTCTCTTAGACCAATCAGTGATTTACAGTGTTTTCGCGTCACGTTTTGGTTTCAGCTCGAGTCGCTTGGAACCCCAACAAGGTGGTACTAAAAAAAGTATCGGGTACTACGTACTGCACCCAGTGGAAAAGCTCCCAAAAGTAAGCTTACCCTACCCGACCCAAACCAAACGGTGGGGTACTATGCAATGGAAAAGCGCCATTTTTAAAGTTTGAAAAATGGGATCATGCCTCCTTCTCGAACCCCAATTCACAATAGTAATCTTAAGTCTCAAGTAATTTAAATCTTAGTATTTCGCGTACAGAAACTCAAACTTTGTCATCAAAATAGTACTGTACGCCCACCGCTGTTTTTTGTAACCATATGTACTTTGTACTCATACCGTATGGCACATGCATGTACAGTAGTATATAGGCCAGGAGAGGTATTGCAATTTGTCGCATTGCATATCCATCTAACTTCTGTCTATGCATCTGTTATGCTTTGCAAAACTCTGCGTTCGATTGTGCGTGTACGCTCACGTATTCATAAAAAACTAACTATATTCCAGGCTTTATACTGTAATAATGATTTACTGTTTATGTTAAAATGTCAGTTGTTCTTCAACATAAGTATATGCTGTAAAGTAACTTGCAATTTTATGTTTCAAACAGACATTGTGACAGAGAGGCAAAGGTTATGGATTGCAGCTTTAATATATTAATTATATATAGGTTCCGATTTATTACAGACACTTGGTCTCTGCCATTGGGTGTATTGAAAGTTTTGCTGACCTAATCATAAAGGTCATTCATCTTTCTTTCTAAATAAAAACTATCACAAAGATCAAGACTTAAGATTTACTCAGTGTTTAAGAAAAACAACATCAGAACAGCACTGATAATTCACCAAATGTTCCGTTTATTTCCATTTCAAACCAGCAAATCGGAGTAGAGCTGACATTTAAATCGATATTCCCAATGACCCTTACAGTACACCTCTAAGCAGATTTTCCAAGCAACCAAATTGCCTTTTGAATTGATTTCATCTGCTCCAAAGTAATGAAACAGACTCCAAAACCCTGAATTAAAAAACGTGTCAATCAAGCAATCTAAGCATGAGCATCTCGGTCAGTAATTAAAGATCTGATAACAGCTTTGATCGATGATTTCATAAAGAGTTTTTGAAAGACGCCGTCGACTCGGTTCCACCCCGTGCTTAAAAACGACACCGTCCCTACTCGTGTTTTGTCAAAGGCAGATAATTTGAGTTCAGCGTGAGCCCCTTGAACCTCAAAGAACATGTTCATTTCCATGACTTTGATTTCATTATGCATCAAAGATAAGTGTCTCTCTCCTTCTCCAGCCCAGAACTCTATTTGTCAATGTCATCGAACAAAGGCAAGGGGCGACTTATTCATGCCAAACATGCCTCCAGTTTCAACTTTTGGTTCCCGGTTTGAACGCTCTTTTTAATTAAAAAAGGTCTCCTTTCTTCTCTTTTAGCAGTAGCGAGCCTCTGATACCCCCCCCTCTCTCTCCTTTCTTCCAACGTAGTGCCAGCCCCTGTGAAGAGTCAGGCATGATAACATATCTTTCAATTACAGTTTTAATGTGACTCCCATTCTTCTACCACTCAGTGCCATCCCCTCTCAACAGAGCATACCTGCAAATGGAGAAGTGACACATGGGCCTGCATAGAAACGGCTTCAATTACAGCACTCACGCTTGGGTGGCGAGCGGGGAGTCTTGCTGTGTTATCAGCGGAGGTGCGCATGAGCACGCGTCAGGCACGGCTTCGAAAGCACAAACGAGAGGGAAGATACACCCCTCCTTCCTCCATCCACCCAAACCTGCTTCGCACCCTTCAAATATAGACAGGAGGGCAGATTGAGGCCTGAGATTAGCAGACGTGTGCTCACAGAAGGCCAGAGAGATACAGTATTGAGAATGAATGGCTGTGTCATGTTGTCAATGTAACCTTGGCAACAGTCGGAACATTATTTTTGTCCCCTACTTGGCCACAAGGGTGGTGGATAGGTGTAGTTTAGAAGGTTGGAGGGATCTTATAAACTGACACCAAAACAGTTGTCACAGAATGATGTAAATAAACACCACTGTTTAATGAACAAGGAACAAAGTATCTGATAAACCAGAGGTCTACCCCTTAAAGGGATAGTTCAGCAAAAAATGAGAATTATGTCATTAATGACTCACCCTCATGTCGTTCCAAACTCGTAAGACTTCTGTTAATCTTCGGAACACAGTTTAAGATGTTTTATATTTAGTCCGAGAGCTTGTTGACCCTTCATTGAAAGTCTATATATGGTATACGGTCCATGTCCAGAAAGGTAATAAAAACATAATCAAAGTAGTCCATGTGACATCAGTGGGTCAGTTAGAATGTGTTGAAGCATCAAAAATACATATTGGTCCAAAAATAAAAAAATTACGACTTTATTCAGCATTTTCTTCTCTGTTGTGAAGCTCTTGCGCAAGACTAAAGTCATGTGACTGTAGTGACGCGCATGACGTGCTATCCTCAGACATGTTTGCAAAGTTTTTTTTTTCAAACTTACAGCGTGCGTCTCCCTCAGACTGTAAACGAAGCCCGGGCGCACAAAATAAAATAGCTGGGGCGCAGAAGATAACACGTCAGTCGCGTCGTACGTCATCCACGTTGTATGTCATCCGCGTCACTGCAGTCACGTGACTTTAGTCTCACGCATGAGCTACACAACAGACGCGGAACAGAAGTCAATGCTGAATAAAGTCGTAATTTTTGTTATTTTTGGACCAAAATGTATTTTTAATGCTTCAACACATTCTAACTGACCCACTGATGTCACATGGACTACTTTGATGATGTTTTAATTACTTTTCTGGACATGGACGGTATACTGTACGTAGATTTTCAATGAAAGGTCAACAAGCTCTCGGACTAAATCTAAAACATCTTAAACTGTATTCCGAAAATGAACGGAGGTCTTACGAGTTTGGAACGACATGAGGGTGAGTCATTAATGACATTATTTTCATTTTTGGGTGAACTATCCCTTTAATGGATAGAGAAGAAGATCAGGGACCCCCAGTACATGCATCAAATTAAGATTAGATTTACATACTTTGTTATGATGTGTTAGAGATATAAAAATTTTATACATTTAATACAAAGTTTTAATTTTTTAGTTATTGGCCTATTAATGCTTTTTGTTTGATGCCTAATTTCATTTTTCCCAAAACATTTTTACTGATCTGTCAAACTTTAGCTTTAATAAACGACCATACAACAAGCTATTAAATCAGCTCCACTCTACCCAAGTACTCTTGTTTCTGTCTGTCAAACTTCTTGTTATTAAAACTAATATATCATTCATAGTTGAAAGGGCTCCTGTTCAAGAGCACATTCGGTTAGTTTGTGATTGAAACAACACTTCATTTGGTTGTTCTGTGATTGTTAAGTCAAAGTACTGTATTAAAATCTAATCTGTTCACACAAACCTGGCTTACACTGATGGGCCGTGGACCATTCTTCATTGCCATTACTCCACCCCTTACTATCATCTTTCATCCGACGCCGGCCAGCTCTCCACCCTGAGCCCAGATCGCCTCCTGTTGAACCCTCTAGAGCCATTTATTGTCCTACCTTCACTTTGTTCCTGTCTCTCTTGCTCTTCGTCCACCATCGATCTTTGTAATCTTTGTTTGTCTGTGCATCTCCACACCATGTTAATCTTAGTTTTTTGTCTCCTTAGGTTGCAGCCACAATCGCTTACCTCAAAGTATAGTACTTTCCTGCTATTTTAAAACATGGTATGTAGCTAGTCGCTAGTTATAAGCTGGCTGACCAAAAGATGTTTTTCAAGCTGGCACAAACGAATGACCATCTTACAGTAGCTAGAAAGCAGATGCCAAGTTCAAAACTACCAGCTACCAATTTTAACTAGATTCTTCAGAATGGTTTTGTGAACTGAAACATGCTTTTTGTTGAATACAAAACTACAGTAGACATAGGGGAAATATATCAAATCTACAAGAGAAGATGAAATCCACAGCATTCCAGACCAATGAATGTGATCCTTCATTATACTAGCACTAAACAAACAGGTGCATATTAAAGGAGGCATGATTTAAAGGGGTGCTTAGCAACATACGAGGCACATGCAATAAACTCTGTGCATCTGTATGATGTTAATGGCAAAAACAATTAAGTCAAGCCTGCCAAAGATGTTAACTCTTCTTGTGCTGTCGTACATGAGCTTCTCCAATTGTAAACAAACCTATTCATATTTTAACGAGGCATGAAGTGTATATACATATCTACAGAATGTGTGTGTGGGAGTAAAGTCATCTTGCGTGCTATTTTATTTCCCAGATTTGCAACCACAACAAAGCAGCGTGCGGTATTAAAAAGGTCCATATAGACTAGTGACATCCTATAATTCTTTATGAGAGCAGCGACTTTGATGACTTGACATCTGTGGACTTTGATCATTGCTTCACAATATGGTTAATAAAAATTACGCCTACCCATCAGAATTGCGAGAAAGCTATCTCTGTCTTTATATTCATCTGGGCTAAATTATGATTGAGCCTCAGAGATACGTGCACAAAGACGGTCTATCAATACAAATATCAAGACTATAGTTTCATATTAATGTCTGATCTCAGGTAGTGTGAATGAAAATATGTTTGCATTAGTGCTGGGCACAGATTAATCGTGATTAATTGCATGCAAAATAAAAGTGAGTTTTTGCATAACATACTGTATGAGTGTGTGCTATGTGTAATTATTATGTGTGTGTGTGTGTGTGTGTGTGTGTGTGTGTGTGCGTGCGTGCGTGCGTGCGTGCGTGCGTGCGTGCGTGCGTGCACCTGGTAATTATCAGGTTGTGGGGACCAATTGTCCCCACAAAGATAGGAATACCAGTGTTTTGTGACCTTGTGGGGACATTTTGATGTATTTCATATATTTTGAAATGTGTACATGTATGGGTGTGTGTGTTTAAATATACATAATAATTACACACAGTACACATGCATACAGTATATTATGCAAAAACTCACTTTTATTTTGTATGCTATTCATCTTTGTCTGGCACTAATTTGCATACAATGTCAGAAAAAATGCTGTCAATAGGGCAGTACCTTTTAACAAGGTTCGTTTTGAGCATAACAATACATATTGGATCCAAATGTATACATATGTGCATTATATTTTATCCAACAAAGGGTTAAAAAAAATCCAGCATTTCGGGTTGAAAATAACCCAGCATTTTTAAAGTGCAGAATTACTTTTACACAGTATTTGCTCAATACACAGAAAAACACTTTAAATACTTTTCAATACTTTAAAAACATAGAGGGCCCTATCTTGCACCCAGCGCAATTGACTTTGTCAGTGACGCATGTATCATTCGTATTTTGCGCCGGCGCACAGCGGGGTTTTTCCCTCCACAGATGCACGTCAGCAAACTAGAGAATGAACTTGCGCTCCCTGGGCGGTTCAGCGCAAAAAGGAGGCGTGTTGCGGCGCAAACCATCTCATATGCTATTTTGCAGTTTCAAAAAACAATTGCGCTACTAACCAAAAAAAACTAGTCTAAAGTCAGTGGCGCGTTGCGCGTGGTTCATTATGCTATTTTAAGGGCGCATGCTTGACCATAATGTATAGCGTGCACAACGCGCATACACTTTGCTTATCTAATCTACACAGATGCAACAGTTATTTTTGCAAATCATAAATTGTTACACTTAAAAATATTAATACACGAGATAAGGGGAATCATAGTGGTGAGCATTTTAGTGATAGTTTTTATTTATTCTCATGCAAATAACGATTAAAATATTTTCATAACTTTGTTGTGTGGCTGTATTACGTTTATTTTATGTAAATAATAGTTAAAATGTTTTCATAAGAAACCTTAATGTATATGAACTTGATTTGTAAGTGTACTTTGGGGTTGGACCTTGCTTGCGTTTCTTGGGTCCGATTTCAAAGCCCCCAAACCCTTTCAGCGGTGAGGGTGGACGCAGCGATGTCCTCTGCTGGCGTCAAGTCCTGAGGCAGATCCACCTCCTGTTACACGGCGTGCCCGATTTATGCTGGCAAGCGTGGGATTCCCCCGTACAAGGACGTCGGTCTCCTCGGCTGTGAACCGCTCCTGGCGTGCGCCTGGTAAATCCGTCATAATAATAGCAACCCGCCATGGAACTTGCGCCCTTGCGTTTAAAGGGAATGTTGGCTAGCGTTCTGATTGGTTTATTTGACGTTACGCCCAAACCACACCTATGAATAATGAACCTACTTCAGACCAACCCCTTATTGATTTGCGCCCGGCGCAAGAGTTATTTCTCACGCCGGGAAAATAGCAACAGCGCCCAAGATCCGCCCACAAACTCACTTGCGCGTTGCGCTTCGCACTTGCGTTTCAGATCGTTAAAATAGAGCCCAGAATGTACATTGTCAGAAATAAAGGTACAAAACTGTACCTTTTCTATTACTGGGGCTTTTTCCCTAAGTTTCCGTTTGGTACCTTTACATGAATTAAAAACAGAATACAATTTTGGGTAGATTACCGTACCTTTAGAACCTACATTGTTAGAAAAAAAGTCAAAATATGTACCCTAGCTGTCAGTGGGGCAGCACCCTTTAAACCGATAGTTCGGCCAAAAATGATATTAAACCCATGATTTACTCACCCCCAAGCTGTCCGAGTTGCATATGTCCATCGTTTTTCAGAAAAACATATTTTCAGATATTTTAGAAAATGTTTTAGATCTTTCAGTTAATTAAATGTGAATGTACGGTGTCCAAGTCCTTCAAGTCCAGGCCGAACTATTCCTTAAGGAAGGTAATTGTATGGACCATTAGGTACAGATATGTAAACATTTAGTACGAATATGTACCTTTGAAATACTAATATGTATTTTTGAGGTAAATATAAGCTCTCTTTGGTCCCAGTATGTACCTCTGAGGAACTAAAATGAAATCCTTAGGTGCAAAGCTGTACTTTTTGAAAGGGTACAGCCCCAGGGTACAGTTTTGTACCTTTATTTCTGAGAGTGTATATTATTTTTTAAATCTTTAACCAGTTTGCTGCTCAAGAAAAGCCTAATTGTCCAGGAAGGCTCTGTCTAATTGTATGGTCATAACCCTAACCTTATGTTATTAATATTAATATGACTAGATATATATATAAACAAAACAACATAGAATATACAATAAACTCTAAATATAATTCAAACATTTAATGCAATACACCTGTCAAACACCTGTCTCCTCAAGCCCTTTATTTGTGGTTTGCAAGCGGACAGAATTATTGTTTGATAATCTCAACATGGCCAAATATCAGATAAAACTAGTATCGAAATGTGCTGGCAGCCTTTCACTACTTTACATGCATACGGTACACAGTGATCTACGAACAATCACACTTTAATTCCCTTATGCTTTGTGACTTTAATTTCACCCAGTGAACACAAAGGGTTCCCTGTTCTGTTGTTGGGCTGTGATCAGGTGTAAAAATAGCAGCAGTACTTTAGGCCAGTTTGGCTGGCAATGTTCTTGGGGAAGACAGCTGAGTATGGAGAAGCAGCTTTGATCAGTGTTGTATTTTTAAGCACTAGACCAGCACTGAATCTCACCGAATCCCCATTGACTCGCCCAGGGCTCCCAGGCAGGAGATGGCAGTGTAAGACAGACAGACGGGTGACACTGTTCATCACTTTACATCTTGACCATGTCAAGATTCAAATACTGTTTTACTACTGTACTTACTTATAAGTACATAGTATCTTTATACTGCCTTTTATCGAAGTATATAAATGAAAAAGGTTTCATATAGGAATGTACTGTTTTCACTGTAGTCAAATGTCCTCTGTACATTTCTCATGACCTCATCACATTACATGTTTAATTCAGCAAATTGACTCCGGTTATCAACTTGACAAATTATCAACAAATGGTTATTTGGCATTTTTATTCCAATTTGGTGCAAAACTGCAATCTAATCAAATAATGTCTCAAGAAAGAAATATTTTAAACTGCTAGCTCATATGTTCACATATTAGTTCATTCATCCTAGTTGAAACGGAAGGTCAAATCCAGTGCATTGCATTGTGGCATAATGTGTCCCATACAGTAGTATGCACTATTACTTTAAGTAATTTTATGCACACAGATTATACTGTGCACTGTGTGTGCATGCATACTATATACTGTTTCTGTTTTAAAGATCAGATGGGGGGCCCCATACATAGATTCATCCTGGGCCCACAAATTTGCTAAATCCTCTACTATGGGTAATATACTTATGCCACAATAGTTAGCCTGTCTGGAACCGAGCTGACTTAAACCACATCACTGAGTGACACTTGTGACACTATATACAAAATCAACAGCTTCAGAGGTACAGGCAGTGGAGTGCATTGTTTGTTGAACTGGCTTTTGATGTAATGTCCCTGGTTCGATCTGCCTTTTGCCAACCTCGCTTTTCTCTCTTTCCCTGTTACATATCACTTGAAAAAGCATTTATTTTCTATAAAAACTGCTAACCACCGTCTCACTGGGAAGACGCAAATATTCTCCACAGACATTCTTGACTGTGATAGAGACACGAGACTTGAGAGAGGCCTGGTGTTTAAGAAAAGATGCTAGGGATCATTGTTCATGGGTCTCTAATAGAGTAGAGCTGAGGAGCCAGGAGCGGTTATACAGACATCGGCAGCACATCTGTGTGCCGATAAAATATTCAACAGCAGGCCTGCTCACCGAAGGAAGGCGCAATCCGGCATCTCATACCTTCAGCAAACGTTAATCATTTATCAATAAGTATCTTGCACCAGGCAGGGGAGCTAGGCTTGTTAAAAACAATCATATGACACAGGGAAGAGGCAATCATAAAAAATATATTTTCCAGGGTGGTGATTCACCTCCCAGTTCTGATATTGTTGTTTTTTCCTTTATTTTTGTAGAAGAACTGACTTCAGCAGAACACCTTTTGCTCCTCAGGGCATCAGAGGTTTCAGACAGCAACATCTCTTATGCCAACCTCAGAGATACCAACGTCAAACCAGCAGAGCATACAGTAAAGAGCTGGGATCCAACTATGACGCATATGCTCAAATGCGTAATTTCTATCAAATATTGAATAGAACTTACAACAATAAAATAAGAACAAACTTACAACTTGCTGGGAATAAAATAACACAATGCAAGCAGTTTTGTCAAAGCAGAAGTTTTCCATCTTTATTGACCTTTACAAAGACTTTGGCATCTGTGTCTTATAAAGCTTAACTTTATGATAAAACCACTCCTACATTCAAAAGCACAGGAAAGGGATGGGGTTCAAAAGCTGAGGGAGCACCTATTAACCTTGGACAAGGTGTTAAATGTCATTATTTTCAGCTGACGCTAAAAGAAGACCTGGAAAAAGCTTTTCTCCAGGCGAAACTGCATGTAAATCACTCGTTCCGAAGGAAATTACTTCCCCGGGCTGAGCGTTATTAATCTAAATTCTCTGTAAGTCAAATTGTTGCACATAATAAATATGGAGCAGCTTGTGATGTTTATCCGCTGTGACATTCCATTCTTGCAAAACATTTTTTTCCTAGTTTGCGCTCCGTTCATGTGTGGATGGAGCTTTTCAAAAAGACAGCTCCGTGCCCGCGCCATGTGGCGCAGAAACTGGACGCGGCAGGGTGGCGCTGGCCTGGTGAGGTGGAAACAGGGCTGAGACGCAGGGCTTCTGCTTTGCACTCTAAAACTGAGGATATAAAGTCTGTCCTCATTGCATTCTCCAGAGGATCTTCATCCAAGAACATCCCTGTCTACGCTTTGCTCCATCAGCCACCTCCTTAATGTGTTTTTAATGGCTGTAAGTAAAACGCTTCTCACTCGCATAACATATATGATCGAGTTTGCAGATTTAAGGATAAACCACAGACTTTGTTGTGAAAATATGGAGCAACTATATATAAATATACAGTATGTCTATCTTTACATATGACAACATAGATTTATGATGCGGAGCTAGATCTAGCAGATGCCTGGGGATAACTGCACAAACATACACGCACTTGTACTGTACATCTCCAAGCTGTGGTCCTGGCAGCTGTGTGGGTCCAAATGAAAGCCAGTAGAAAGCAAGCCTAATAAATCCACAGTCTGCCATATTAAAATAAGGAGCCTTGACAGAGAGATCATTTGCATTCGTCACGACACCAAACACTCCGTCATCTCCCACTCAGAGAGGGGACTTGTGCTACCCACATGCTCGAATGAGCACTGAAATAATAATGCTGGGATTTAGCCTTTAAAGCAGGTATTGTGGCATACTGTGGCAAGGCCTACTGATAATTTACTGTACAAGGGGCTCAGCTGGGCATTCAGGCTTAGTGACAACATGGACATTAGGGAGGCTAGTGATATCATTAACAAAAGCTAAACAGAAATATTTTGTTAACGAAAAATTGTGAGATAAACCAAACTATAATACATTACATGATGCCAAAGTTAACTTAATGAGTTCCTGTATCTGGTAGAGCATGGTGAAAGCAACACCAAGGTTATGGGTTTGACTCAAAAACTGATAAATTGTATACTAGGATAAAAGCATCAGCCAAATACATACATGTAAATTAAACTAAAATCAAATGAAAATGTCTGCAGATTAATTTTAGTTTAAGGAATATTAACTAATTCCCACTCTTTGGTTATTTTTAAGCGCGATGCTAATGGTCTAATCAGATTCAATGGATTCTGCTAAGCTATGCTAAAAATAGTACCGCCAGACCCAGAGATCGGCTAATAATATTTTTAACTCTAGGTGAGCTGGAAAATAAGCCTATTTTCAATAAAAAGTGGAGTGTTCCTATAAGAGGAAATGCTTCCCTGCCAATGACGAGTTTTTACGGGAATCTATGGCCCTGTCCCAAATGGCGCACTTCATGTGGACTTTCGGTCTCGTGGTCTTAAATTGCGCGTTCTCGCTTAGTCTACGAGTCTGTAGGGTGTCCCAGCTGTAATTTTTAAGCTTTGAAGTGTGCTCATCAGCGCCTCCTTTGCCCCCTTTGATGCGGTCTTCAGCGAAGCCCGCACTGCAGCAGGCTTCGCGCACTTTACCAACCCAGAAGTCATTGCGAAAGGGCAGTCAGACCAATCAGACGACGGAAGGGAGGAGTTCACACTGACGGGCAAATTCTCTACCTATTTCCGGTGTGATGCTCGAGTCTGTCCCAAAATACGACTCCGGTGCACCCACGTGGACTCGCATCAAGGGTCCCTAAAGTCTGGACTACGTGATGTCATCAAAGTGTGGACTCTGAGGAGGACCACAAGTCCGGAGTGTGCCATTTGGGACAGGGCCTATATTTCTGCTATTATCCACTAAGTGGCGCTCTTCCACAACTTATAAAACACTAACGTATCCATGGTTTCAAAAACAGTAAAAACTTTGTGTATGTTTTTATTATCTCTCTCAATCTGATCTAACAAAAATCCTTCACAAAAATGCAATTATCTCAACTTTTTGCTCAAAATGTGAAACCTACCCATATTTAAAAGGTGATAAAAAGAGAACAAATAAAGTTTTTTTTGTTTGAAAGCAGAGAGTCTGTTCTTTCATTTGATATTTTTGTCTTTTATATGTATTTGATATATTTGTATGTTTATATATTTAAATAAGAATTTTTTTTTTGAAGGCATTAAACTGTTGTGAAAATCATTAAAAAAATGCTGGCGATGTCTGGCAACTTAAAGAGCACCTATTTCATTGCTCAAAAACAAGACTATTTTGTGTATTTGATTTTTTATGATTTTGGTAATGTGATAATGCAATGTGTATGCGTGGTTTATGGTTCAAAAAACACATTATTTTTCATATACCGTACATTTTTGTAGCTCCAGATTTCACTTTGTTCCTTAAACACACGAATTTGAAAGCTCTGTCCCTGATTGGCCAGCTTATCAGTACCTTATGATTGCTCTTAATACCTCTGACGTCAGCGGAAATGTGAAAAAGTTCATTTACAGCCTGTTTGTCCAAATTAAAAGGAATTATGATAATGTCGGTCTTGCCTACTACAATCCGTGTGTTTGTTGTAGTCCAAGAAAAGATAATTACGTTGGAGGCGATAACTCACGTCATCGTTTACTTGGGCAAAAGTAATACCAAAGGAAATGTAAAATCGTGAATCGGACAAGTGGAGCCCTTTAAAAAAATAAATGAATGGCGGGGAAATGTTAACAATTTTAAAAGTTTGCTAAAACTGTCTTCATTGTATCCAAACATTAAAATGAAAACCATTTAAAGTGTTTATGTAGCTCACTATAGAGCCTTGTATAAGCGTGCAAAGTAACACACTCTCTAAAAATGTTTTATGTTGTTTTAATATTTGGTCATATTTGGTCAAATATCGACAAACCCAACCAATGGGTTATAAATTAAATTAACCACAGGTAACAACAATCCAGCAATGGGAGAGATTTTATAGAGTGCAGTTCACACACATACTGATAAAATGTATAACTCAAATACAATGCAAGTCACTTGGGTAAAAGTCTCTGCCAAATGCATAAAAATATGAAATGCTTCCAGATATCGATAACACTAGACAGCACTAAAAACTTTATGCCATTGAACATACAGTATTAGAATATTCAAACAACACTACAATATAAAAAACAAAGCTAAAACAAACAGTCAAATTGCACAGCAAATTCAATATACAACAAAAAAAGGAAAGCTAATAAAAACTGGTGTGCATGTGATGGCAGGGTATAGGAAGGAGGTGGGCACTGCTGGCAGGGTTTATTATGCAGGTGTAATTGCACACGTGTGGGGAGAGAGCAGACTCAAGGTCAGATGAGGTGGGCTCATCAGCTTTAGCTGCTAGCAGTTTAATTAACTCCTCTGAGGGACCCTTCCAAAAAGCCTCTCATTTCACATGCAGGAGAATACCAACACTTATAGACGGGTGTCACACCTCGACACCTTTAGGAAAACAACGCTAATGTGTATTTGAGTAGAAGTAAACATCACGAGTGCTCCTCTCTCTGAAAGGAAGGAATTTAGCAGATGATTTTATCCACAGCAGAATTCAGTGCATTTAAGTATAATGTATATTTTATCAGTATGTGTGTTCCCTGGGGATGGGACCCATGACCTTTTGCCTGGCTAACGCAATGCTCCACCATATAAGGTAAAGAAACACAGTACCTCAATACATGGACTCAGCCCATTAAAGAAATATTTTGCTGATACACCACCAATGTATCTTTTGCAATTAATCTTTTAGTAAATAAAATAGTATGCAAAATGCAAAACTTGTGCAACTTCACAGTTGGTGTAACTCTGCATATCTATTACCCTTGGGAATTAAAAACGAACAAATGGATACATAACCTTATCCGTGGTGCTAGTTTGGTATAACGCATTTGAAGGAGGGAGCTGTGGAAGTGGCCAAAAATGTGTTGCCAGGGTGCATCGTGACTGTGCATTTAACTGGTTTAGACAATGCACACCTTAACCCACAGAAAGGACACACTCTGAATCTAGAGGACAGCCAAATGCTGGCATCCTGCAATTCTTGGTGCGGCTCGCCACATCAGGTGCAGAATAAGCAAACAAGTCTTAAAGAGTCTGACGCGACAGGGCCAGGCCCAGAAAGTGCCATTAGCGGTTGCTTTATGAGCCTATTATCAAGATGTTGGCTGGAGAAGATGTGCTTGTCGGGGTTGTTGAGGACAGATTGGTATCGCGTTGTTTGCGGATCAATCCAGAACTTTAATTAGCACGGGGTCGAGGCGGGCAGACCCCCGGCATCAGGTACGGCCCTTCCGAAAGGAGCTTACAGGTACCCGCAGCCCTAATCTCTCCACCCATCACACCCAAATTAAAGCAGCAAATGGGAAATTGATTTCTAGCCCCCTGTCCGCAGCAATATCTCTCTTTGTCTTAAGGACATTAGGAGGGTTTGCTCCTCGCCAAAGCTGTTCTTTAAAATGTTCATTATTGATACTGAGAAGAAACTGGCATGAGGCCAAAACAAGCCTACCACCCTTTTGTATCTGCGGTTGTGAGTTTTTCACACCTGACTGCCGGCGGGAAGGTGGGAACCCTGCGTCTCTAGCCGATCGTGGAGCTTGACAGCCCCGCTCGCTAGCAGCCGATAATTGGAAGGTCTTGTGTTTGCTACCTCTCCACACCTATCATTCGCCTCAAAAATCTCCAAAATGTATCCAAAATGTATGAATGAGTCAGCATCTTTAAGAAATCATACACAGAACTAATAGGGTGTAATCCATTTCCTATCCTATATGTCACGTCACCAAGATCCCTCTTTGGGTTGTAATCTGTCAACGCTTCCACTTATGCCCGAGAACTATTTTTCATTTGAACGGAGCTCACGAAGGGGAAATATATTCCTCCCGCTAAACATTTCTCAGCAGTCAGCAGGTGGGAACTTAAAGCGTGCCATGTCACTCGAAGCACGCTCGGCTTTCAAGCAGATTCGACCCAGGTGCGCAGGAGACAGAGAAAGAGGGTTTGATAATGGCAGAGACAGGTTAACACCGTAGGCTGCTCCGTTCTCTTGGGTTCTCTCGTGCAGGTTCTGTCCTTCTTTTTGCTGAAAAGGTGAAACGTGAGTTCTAGTGCGGGCACAAACAGGTCCTGGTGGTAAAAGCCTGATAAATCTGTCTGTATGGTGGTGCTCTTTTCTCATTTGTTAAGCAGCCATGTGTGAAAATGTTAATGAAGGCCTCTATAATCTAGGAGATTCTCGGTATTAAAATGTTGCTCACGTCTTAAGCTTTCTGCTTACACACTGACTATTGTGTACATCAATCCTTCCACTGTCGGACTAATAATAGATCTAATTGCCTCCGTCGGCCTGGTAGCTCTGCATCTCCTCTTGCACTCTGTTTTAGACAAATACATTCACTCCCCCTTTCGTTGTCCCTGGATGTTTGAGACCCCTGTGTTTGTGGCTCTTAGCCCATTTTGGGGGCTTTGAGGCCATTAAGAGTCACACTCTGTTCTGGAAAACCAGTCCAAAAACTTGATGATTCATCTTGCCTGACAAATTTTCATCCAATCAAATCAAGAATGAAATTGCTGCTACATAACACCACCTGCCTCCAACTAAAAATAGTAAGTAGCAAATCATGACATACATTAGCCTCACTGCCTATACAAGAAAAGTATAGGCCCTTTGGTATGTCCCGCCAAAATGTCTGGTTTTATTAGGAAATGCAAAAGAAAACTGCACTGCTAAAGTGATTTCATAGGAGGTTTAAAGTGATATACATGTAGGTTTTGTCATGGTAAACTTCCTTATTCGTACAAGATAGTGACACACCAGTGCCCATCTCCTAGCCAGCCCTCCTTCACCATAAAATATTAAGTGCCCATGTGCCAAAATATTTACCAGGTCAGACTCATGCACAGCAACCCTTTTCTACCATTCATAATTGATAAGACTAAATAAAAATATACCTGGCCATGTGACATTTCCATCTGACCTCAAGGACTTTCATTTATCACACACTTCTTACCCTGAGAAATACATATTTCCCTCTATACCTCATATTTTTACACCTGCTTTGGTCCCTGCCATTACCATGCAAATATACCATTCCCTTTGTTTATTGCCTCTATTTAAACTCGTTCCTTATTCTTTTCCTTTCTGTACTTTTCTGTACTTTTATGTATACAAAATATTGTGCAAAGGGCAAAAAACGACTAGACACCCATTCTGCCTTGACATCTGCAACGAATTATAGTAAATACAATAATGTATGTATATAATCCCAAAATATAACTACAGTTCTGCCAAAATATTCACACACCATAGAGACACAAACCACATGAACTGCATACATAACAAAATTGTAGCAAATTTGTGTCTTTAAAGTGCACCGGTTACATTGCTAAAAACAAAGTTATTTTGTGTATTTGGTATAATGCAATGTGTTTGCGTGTTTTATGGTTAAAAAACACATTACTTTCCACTTACCGGATATTTTTGTAGCTCCAGATCAGCCTGATCTCACAAAATATGTGAAATAGTCACGCATTATTTTGCTCAGTTTTGCGTGACATTGTCACGTATTTTCACCATATTACGTGCCCCTGCCACGACTTTCCTTTCCGTAACAGTTTCACGTATTGGTTACTCAACTGTTTTCCTAATTGTCGCTTCGATTTGGGGTTAGAACAACTTTCTGTTACATAAAATGACATCCTTACCCAAACCCAACCCTAACCCTAACGTCAGGCGACGATGGTTTAAAAAGCATACGAAAAGGGGCGTGGTTATGACTCCAAATAGGCGCACGCTTGTTTGTGAGCTCCTGACTTTATTTTGTTTAAATTCCTGAATTCCATCCTTTTTATTCACCCACACGGATTTAATTAGTTTTATTAACTCTTCGTGGTGATCTAAAAATCAAGATGCCGTCAAAAAAACGCAAAGCTAAGGTTAAATTAGACTCCAGTCGTGAAACACGAGGAAGAGGGGGATGCTAGTAGCATTAGCTCATCGGATACAGTATGCAGCGCACCTCATGAAGAATTATCATGTGCCAACGCATGCCAAAAGTCGGATTTGATTCAAAAACTGGAACTTATGAGAAGTGATTTTGCAACAAAGTTTGACGTAGTTCTAAACGCGATACAGGATGTTAAAAAGCATACGATTTTTTTTTATAAACCAATACTTTAAGTGACATCCTAACGCAAACAGCAAATCTTACCCCAAACCGAAGCGACAATTGTTTAAAAATAGGAAAAACAGTTGAGTAACCAATACATGAAACTGTCACGGAAAAGAAAGTCGTGGCAGGGGCACGTAATATGGTGGAAATACGTGACAATGTCACGCAAAACTGAGCAAAATAATGCGTGACTTTTTCACGGAAATTTGTGAGAACATGTTGCTCCAGATTTCACTATCTTCCTGAAACGCAGTAATTTTTTACAAAACTCATCAATTTGAAAAGTGCTGTGTCCCTGATTGGCCAGCTAATCTGTACGTTGTGATTGGCCTGAACACCTCTGATGTCAGCAGGAAATATGACGCTCCTTGCAATGTTTGAAAGATTCGCTCACAATGCAGTGCTAAACATGAGTTAACTTACAAGCGTGAGGAATTATGATAATGTCGGTCTTGTCTACATCACAAATCCCAGAAAGTAAACTGTTGCCTACAATCCGTGTGTTTGTTGTAGTCTAAGAAAATAGATTTACATTGAAAACGATATCTCGTGTCATTGTGTACATTTAGCATATTGTTAACATGTACTAATACACACACACCAAAGAAAATGTAAAAATGTGAATCGGACCACAGGTTTTAAAGCGGGAGTGGCTAAATAAAGGTTCTCACTATGGCTATCCTATGATTTCCAACCTGTAGGGGGCGATATCCAGTGATTAAATAGCAAGCTAAATAACTCTCTCTTGGGAATAATTTGGCACCCTACTCTCCTTCAGAATGAGAGGAGCAGGTGGGCCGACCCCAGGGTTCGGAGTCCATCCAATTAAGACACGTAGAGCAGAACACATTCCTCTACAGTAACGCCCCCACGCACACACACATTCTCATACGTACATTTCGTGGACAGAAACACAGAAACTGCTAACATGGGCTCCTTTCCCAAATCCAGCTATGTCCGCCTTAGAAAATGCAAAAGAGAAAAGACTGTAGGCCAACTCAGACTGTCACTGATAGAGATGAAGAGAGCTGTCCTCCAAAATCAAAACTACATTATCAAACTGGCATAAAAAGAAGAAAATTAGACAAACAAATACAAATATTTCCCTCTCAAGATCTATATGCTGATTTGTTGTAACTTTGTTTCAGCAGTAAAATGGCATTTAAAACATTTTAGACAAGTAAAGAAATGTGAAGTTTGTTTTAATTTTGAAATTTCAGTGAGCTTGGAGATTCCTCCAACACACTTCACATAGTAGTGTGTAAATTATATTTTTCATTTGCTGTGCAATTGCACTGAGAATAATAATAATTTCTTTATTTATTCGGGTATTTGGTGCACGGAGTAAAGCAGACTTCCCTTGAAAATAAATAGTTGTCAGATAACCATCTCATAAGGATGAAAACTCCTTAACCCTTACGCAGGATAAAGAAATACGGTTTGCATTTCTGAAAAAAAGTGAAGGGGTATATGATATAATTACGATATTTATCTTTCAATAAATTTTACAGTAAATGCACAGAGCTCTTTCATTTTATAAATCCTTCCAGTCAGTGGCGGCTCGTGACTGCTCATCCAAGGGGCGCAAATTCAAAATAAGTGTTCGGAGTGTCATGTGTGTTGCTTGCATTTGTGTGTTTGTTGCAAACCATGTGCATCACGTGTTTTGTCAAAATAAGTGTCTGCTGCACACGTGTCAAAACAGTTTATGACAAAATACACGCAAGACACTCCCTTAACAGTAAACTCTGACTACACATAGATTATGCGAGTATCTGGCAAACGTGAGCGTCTGTTTAATTCTAAACCATTTAGACGCGTCTGCAGCAGGCACTTATTTTGACAAGACACATGATGCACACAGGATCTTTTGAAATGCAGAAAACATATTCTGAAAAAAGAAACCACACACATGATGGGCTACATACATGTTGTGACGAAATTCGCATCGAGCGCCCTCTGAAAAAGAAGTCACCGGCCGTCACTGCTTCCAGTCCAAATCAATTACAGAAACTAAACTGCCAACACAACTCAAAATTATCACAGTATTGACGTGACAACCATGAGCACATTACTCTATGACCTCTTTTGCATACCAACACCAATTCAGTATTCAGTCCCTGTGTCCACCACGTTGAACATCAACTACAACAGCAAATAGAGGTCACCCAATAACACAGGCATAAGGGTACGGTAGCCCAAAAAACCTGCCTGTTAAATAATAAACAATTAACTTGAAGAGGTGTTGAAACTGTGGCACAAAACACTAAAAAACAGCCAGATGTGATGCACGAATCACAGCAGAATATATATATATATATATATATTTATTTCGTCTTTGCCGTGTCCACTAGAGGTCAGAGAGAAAGTGAAAAATGGCACAAATTGTTAAAGATAGAGCACTTATATGAAATAAAATGCTACAAAGGTGTAGATTATGGCTACTTTAACTCCCATGGGTGTTGGTGAAGTTTATAGTCATCACCATCTCTAGAACTGTCACTGGTGTTAGATACGGATACTGTAGAAACGCCAGAGGCATTTCAGATAAAACAAAAAACAGATGAAACAATCAAACAGAACAACAGATTCTGCTATAGCCCCCCATTTAACCCTAAAAGTGAACAATTCTGGTTATACCTCTACCCAATGTTCCCTCTAATTTTTTACAGCACTGAGCAAATTCTTTTTTTTCTGAGCGCACATTTTTAGTACTGTGAGCAATTCGCAACCACACAACCTGCCGAAAATGACCACGAGCTTGCGTTAACCATAGGAGATTCAAAGAGATGACAGTGTAGCGTGTAACGGGGTTTAGTGTATACACACGTATAATGTTCAATGTGGGCTTGTGTATCAGAAGAGAAAGGCACGGCTACTGGAGAGATGACAGGTAAGTAAAAGATCAACACAGAGTCTTGGTTTCTGATTATTTGTAGATTTATATTGAAAATATTAATTTAAGAAAGTGTTTCTCTTTTCTGTATCTTGCTTAAGGAATATAAATCTCAAATACAAGAAACAATATGCAATAAATCCCAATACTCCTCTCTTTGAAATTTACCAGGTACCTGGGTTTAGCAGATTGAACCGTTCAACTCAAGCTGAAAATCAGTTCTCATATACTACAGTGCAAATATATAAATAAATAAATAAAATACTTGTAAAAGTGTAACACTGTTTCATTTTGTTTGTAATCCAAATTAATGATTCACTTAAATGACTCAGTTGGGTTGAATTTATGAATCAATTGACTCGGTTCAAAGGACCGTTCCTTTAAATAGTTTAAATAGTTCAGTTCAAAGTAAGTGTCCTTTGAAGAAAATCCAAGAAAATACGGAAAATGAAGTTTCAGCGAATTCACGTCCTAGTAGTTGTCCAAAACAAAAAGGAAAAATATCCTCCTACCAGTTCTGATGAATTCAAAGCACAGTTCTGGTTGTCTCGCCTTTTTGTATACACCTTCAGTATATACTTAATTGTCTCGCGTGTCCAAGATGGAGCAGGAGAACTTTACAGATGTTCGCAATTCTCACAAAAAAACCCAGCCTTGTAAAAACACAAGGCAGAACAGTAATTAATATTCAATTCAACAGATTTATCAATAAGCATCATGTAAACATTTCAAATAACAACCTAACTCAGGGTTTCAACACTTATTGAACATATGTTATTTTTTAATCACATTTACGTTACTTGACTGTTAACTTTCAAATGTAAATAGCTTCAGCTCGTTCGTTATATACCAACGGCCAATGTAAACAAACTAATAAAACTCATAGTTTGCTGCCAAATTTGCAACACTTATGCCATAATGTCAAGTTAATATTTAGAATATAACTCACCAAAGCATAAATTTTAACTTCTTATTTAAAAGAAAAAGTTCATTCGCAGTGTTTTGATCCTCTGTGATTCTGAATCTGCCTCCGTTCTAATTCTCTATTTTGCTCTCTCCTCACTCTAGCGACAGCTTTTCCAAGTTATCACATCACTTCAGGAATCCAATAATTTGTTTTAAATCACTGTTTTGAATCACTTTTTCCTCTTAATAAATATTTTAGTTTCTTGAGATCGCCCCGTGCAGCTGCTCATCTGACTCGCTCATCTGACTCGCTCTCACTTTGTGCTCGTGCTGGAAGCGGCACCTGTGTGAACTGAATGCGCTGCTACCATTGGCTCATAAAAGTGTCTGTCACCGTAGCAAGATCAGCGATTGGTTGAAAGTTTCTTCTCCTTCTAGAACACTCGTCTTCACTCTCTCTTAATTCTTTTACAACAGCAAATGCATCAATATTTATGTGCGGTCTGAAAAATGTGCGCGGTCTGACAAATCTATTGCGCGGCCACTTTGACTGGCCTGCGCGGCCGCGCACGCGCGCAGCTTAAAGGGAACATTGCCTCTACCTCTGGTTATTTTGCATTTATATATATCATATATATTATATAAGTCTCTATTTTACCGAGCCCCTAAGGTGACATTGGAGTAAAAAAAATCTAAAGTTTAGTTTTTATGTGCTCACGTGAAACTTTCATGTGCTCATGTGAAACTTTCATGTGCTCACGCAAAACCTTCATGTGCAGAATATTTTTTTACGTTTAGTTTCGAGTGCTCGCGTGAAACTATCACGTGCCCGCGTGAAACTATCGCGCGCGGACGTGAAACTTTCGCTTTCACGTGTGCGCACGATAGTTTCAGGTGAGCACGCAACAGCTTCACGTGAGCACGAGAAACTACAAAAAAATTCTGCACATGAAGGTTTCGCGTGAGCACATGAAAGTTTCGCGTGAGTACATGAAAGTTTCGCGTGAGCACATGAAAGTTTCACGTGAGCACATGAAAGTTTCACGTGAGCACATGAAAGTTTCACGTGAGCACATGAAACTAAACTTTATTTAATTTTTGCTCCATGTCCCCTTAGGGGCTCCGTACTATTTATATAGTCCACAGATCGCATAAAATCCTGAAACACAAACCTTTTATTTACACAAATCGTTTAAGATTTATTCAATAATCTTTTATTTCTTGAATAATTTGTAGCTGTTTGTTTTTTGTGCTCTCTCACTCACAGAGTGACATAAGTGTAGAAAGGTTAATTGTCTCTTGCATTAATAAAAAAGTGGAGGGTTGTGGGCAATGACTGACATGAATGGAAAGGGCTTTCTTACTAGCTGATTTTTCTTTTGCTGTGTGATCTGGAACGAGGGTCAATTTCCAACAATTGTGATTTATTAATAATGACATTCCGTGCACTTTGTATGACATTCTTTTTATAAGGGAGTGCAGATAATGTGGTCGTGCCTGTACCGAGGGCCATCTTCCCAAGTCGACTGTTACAGGCAAGAACATAAATTGTATCCCACCTCCGCCTTTAGTGACATGAAACAATTTCAGTGATGAAATCTTACAATAGTCTCTGGTGTGTTATTTCACATTACAATTTACTCAGAATTGAATAAAGTTTACTTGGGTCATCACGGATTGGACTATAGTATTTATTGTAAGCATTATTGCAAAAACATATTTTCTAAATCAACTAGTTGGTGGGTTGCCTGAATGACTAATTGACTAATCTGTCTTAAGGATGCTTTGTATAATTATGTTAAACCTCGATGAAATGAGAGTGTTTGCAGAAGAGAGGCTCAGCTGGAACAGAAGGCAGGTGTCTTAATGTTTAAAAATGTCTTTTTTTAACTTGACACACTATTTAAAATATTTTCAACCACGTTTGTGAAGGTTGCATAAAAAAGTAATGTTGCAATTCATAGACGCCTGTATACATTATACTATATGGATAAAGCTACAGTATGTATGGATTTAGACAACTTTTACAAGGTTTCACTATGCAAACTGTCTAAAAGCACAGAATGCTAAAAAGCCACCAGTGACCAAATGTCAAAATTAAAAGAAAAACAAAACAAAGCTATAAATGTATAGCTTGCATGTACTGTAAGGGGCTGTTTACACTTGGTATTAAGATGTGTTTTCATCGATCGGATCACAAGTGGACGAGAGAGACACATTACGTTTACACCTGGTATTTAAATCCGTCTCTTTTGTCCACTTTCGACCGCTTCTTTCCTGAATACTGTGAGGGGACGGTCCGTGAGACTGTGGGCGAGTCTCTCTGCTGTCATTCAAACGCGAGCGGCAGTAATTATGAGTTTATATGGACGTAAACTAATATTATGTCGGAGTCCGCTGCTTGTTTAGCAAGTATACATGCTGCACAGTGTTTTGTATGTTTATATGTTGGAGCTTTCTCTGAAGTTTCAGCGCAATTGATGAAATAGGATCGCGCAACTTTCACGCTTTCAAAACGAAACTATGGAGAACACCCGCAGTAGTTTTATCAATGAAAGGCTAAAAATAGCACCGTTCACCGGATGTTCACGCCAGAAGTCAGAAAAAGACGTAAAACTTGTGTTTAATACCTCAGATTAGATAAATGGGCGGAGAGAAGGCGGTCGCGTGTGGCTGTTCGAACACATTCAACCACATTTGCGTTCCGCAACTCCAAAGCGATCCGATCGAAAGGGGTTTCGACTACCTCTGGATGTGGTTGAAAGTGGTCGAAAGTGGACGCGTTCAAAACGTTTTGAACACCGTTTACACCTGGCATTAACGTCGTCCACTTGTGATCCGATCGACGAAAACGCATGTTAATGCCAAGTGTAAACAGCCTCTAAGTTGCTTTGGATAATAGCATCTGCCAAATGCATGAATGTAACCTCACTATTCAAACAGTTGACATCACTGTAGTTTACACAACATATCACACTTATACACAAAGGAAGTCCATTGTATGCTGTAATTCAAATAAGCATATTGTAAAAATCTGTGTGCGTTTAAGGAGAGCCATGCTTGTAACTCTAGAAACAATGTGCTGAAGGTCAAGCAGCCTTCCCATCAGCTATGTGTGTATGTGTGTGTGTTTGCATGAGCATCAGATCAACTAAGTATATACTACGGGCTGCCCATCATTGACCACCTTCCTCCCTACTTAACTCTCTGTGCCTGGATCGATGTCCTGCAAGCCCTCACCTGTAAATAAGGCCAGACATTTGACACTAGCATGCATCTGTGATGTAGCCCTCATTAGACCCCTCTACAGCCCTCTGACCAGCCTGCATTAAACCCTTACACAAAACAAAAGAGAGAGAGGGAGATAATGAGTGGAACACGTGTATGAAAATAGAGAGACAGGCGGATGGTGAACCCCTTATTATAGCCGCTGTCCCCAAGGAATGGCTCCCCAGTGGGGTAAATATCCAGCGGGTGTTTGGGGAATGTTTAAGACTTGGCTTATGATAGAGGGTATTTTATGTAGCTTTCTAATTACAGCTATGATAGATTGCAGGATTTCTTTTCTAAGATTGTTCATTAAATGGCACATGGGAAGATATGATGAAATCAGCCAAAGTGTGAGGTAATTAATAGTGAAAGTTCCTGCTGCAAAGACCGGTTAAGGATAGCATAATTTGTTTTAGGTGGTCCAGGGTGGTTTATGCTGATCGAACTGGAGGTTGACTCCAATTTTATAAAATATTTGAATGTAGGGGTGCGCGGGACTCCAATTTTATAAAATTTTTGAATGTAGGGGTGCGCGGGGCAAAAACTAACACGGGGTTAGTTGTAACACGGATTGTTTACATTGTTGCACAAGGTTTAGCGTTTTGGTTTTCAGGTATTTTTTTTCACTGCCAAAAGACGATCTCACTCAAATTATTGGAAATGTATAATGTTTTTCCAGAGAGTTATTGATGCACGAGTGTTTTGGTGGCATGTAAGTACATTTTTTCATCACATGTTTTTTTCGGTTTCTACGTTGGGTATGTAAGATACCAAATCCAATGCTATGTCATATTAATCAGTGTCTTGTTGACTAAAATATAGCATCGTTTTGAAATATGTCTGCAGCTCTTAGCAACATTTTGGTGGGCTTGAAAATATTTTGACCCAGTGGGGTTAATTGTAACGCTTTGTTACAACTAACCCCTCAGCACTTACGATATGAAAACCGCTAACGTTAGCGTAATTCTTGCCGTTGTTTTGAATAAGCTACACACAAATGATTGCTGGCTGCCAACAAAATATCAAAAATGGTTTGTCAAATGTATTTTTGTTCATATCTTTAATATTGATTGAATAAGGTCACGTCAAAGATTGAAATCATAATGAGATGAATGGCTAAAATTAAACTTTAATGCTTATTATCTCAGAATTTGATTTTGAAACTGTAGTATGGTTATTACAGACTGGGTCACATATAAAAAACTTTTGTCATAATTGTGCTGCTTTTTCTCACATATTTAGACATTTATATCCATTTATAATTGAACTATTGTTAGAAAAGGGCTGGATGAATGAATACAGTGTGGATACCTGTCTATTATAGACAGATAAACAACATCCACTTCAAGTGTATAGACAAAATAGTATTGAAATATTTGCCTGCAAACTTAATTTTTAGCAAGTGTTACAACTAACCCCATCCCTATTAAAATTAACCCCACCTATGGGGTAAGTTGTAACATTTGCACTTCTGTCATGTTTGGTGTATTTGTCCAAGAATGGTAAGCACTAGAAACAAACTCCAAATGTTAATTTGTAGCAGAGATGTGTGTTTTGCTTGTGTAAAAATATAATTAAAACTCAAACATTATTAGAATGATTGAGCCAAAACCAAAAAGCTTTAGGTTGTGCCTTGATCTATGCTGAGAATATGCTGATCTGTTAAACAAAGTTCGAAGATCTTTATCAGAAACCGTGTTCCCAATTTCTCTGATTCCTGGGTCAATGTTTTAAGCTCTGTGGCTGTGTATGTGCACACCTGAGCCTTGTTGGTTTTCCTGCTACGACCAAGATGGAAAAAGCTGTTTTACTGCAGGGTTTATTTGTTTGCTTGTTTGTTTCGTCTTTCTCTTTCATCTTTGTCTTTCAAGGCTGCCCTCTTCTTTCTCTCAACCCTCCCCAGAGAGAGAGAGCGAGCGAGAGAGGGATCGTGAAAGACCCTTTGAAGGAGAGACGAGAATTGAAATGGGCTGCTGCTGAAATGTGAAGGAGAGAAGATGAAGCAAGTCAATCTGCCTGTGAAGACACAGGACAGAAAGGACACAGAATAGTAGCAAAATGGAAGAGAAAGAATGAAAGATGCAAAGAGATCAGGAAGAGACAGAAAGACCAAAAAAAAAAAACAATGGTTAGACCATCAACAGGAAACGTGGGGTTACATTGCCATGAGATGCTTAGTTGGTATGAGCCAAAATCAGTGCACATGCATAACTACCACATAAAGGAAACCAGACCCTGCATCCCAATTCGCCTACTATCAACAATAAATGGAAGTCGAAATTATATTTGGTATGTCCCATGTCTTTTAATGCACTCAAATCTTTCCAATAGCAAGGCAATACTTTTAGTAGGTGAATTAGGAAGCAGGCATCATCTCAAACTTTAAAAAATGTGAAGTGTAATACCACAGGGAGGCAGTGTTGTGAATAAGCTGACTTAAGTGAGTTTTTAAACCAACCTGCATCATCACTGTAGCTGTTACATCAAAACCAGAGTTCACATGTAAACGATCCACATCCCGGATCACACCAACAACGAAATCCAAATGAAACTTTCCGACACACTCCAGACAAGCCAAACAACTCTGATCACTTTTTGGGAAATCACAGAAGGAATCTTTCCTGTCTCATGTAATTAAGATTTGCGCTCTGCCATTAGCCGGGCTTTGTTTTGTGTTATTTTGTGAAGTGTGCACGCTGCGCGTGGCTTACAGCGCAAGCTCTGTAATTAGTGTGCCATGGAAGAATGCAAACAGAGAGAGAGACCAGCGATGAGGAACCACATTCTGATCAGAACAAGAATGATCCTTTATTTACTGGTCCTCTTCTGATGAGCCTGTCATTTATGTTTTTGCCAGTCTGTTGTTTTTTGTGGCTCAAGGGCACGCGTGAGGAGCAATAATAGATCCAAGTCACACAAACGCACACATACGCTTTCTCATCTGTATATTCTGTCGAGGGCTGGATGTCTCTTGTGAGTACTGTATATGGAAAGAAAGCACGGTAAATATTAATCATGCTGTTGACAATGGGACCATCGAGCTCTTAGATAAGCTGACTGGTCTGCCGTGGCAGTGCAGAACCAATGAGGAAACCTTTCATCTGACCCGAAATCATGGCTTGTTTGTTAAAAATGGGTTTTAAAATGGGCATTTTTAAAGAGTCTAATCTAATCATGTGGCCCCTTTGAAACATTAATTTAAAGTGCCCAGGCCTTTACTTGTGCTCTTAAAAATAAAGGTGCTATATGATACCATAGTAAAACCATTTTTGGTTCCATAAAGAACCTTTGAAAGACACAAACTATTCAAAATTCACTTTTACAAGGTGTTTTGACAAAAATGTGTTTTGGCAGTGTGTGAAAACAACAACTCTACATTGAAAAAAATCCACACTCTATTTCTTTTTAATCTCCATTTAACCAAAGCAGTCTAATTAGACATGCTGTTTTTATTCTCTTGATAATGTGACATCACACAAACAAAGCCCTGCCCACGATCACAGACTGCCTGGTTAAAGGGACACTCCACTTTTTTTGAAAATATGCATATTTTCCAGCTCCTCTAGAGTTAAACATTTGATTCTTACCGTTTTGGTAAACATTCAGCTGATCTCCGGGTCTGGTGCAAGCACTTTTAGCATAGCTTAGCACAATCCATTGAATCTGATTAGACCGTTAGCATCGCGCTAAAAAATAACCAAAGAGTTTCGATATTTTTCCTATTTAAAACTTAGATAGTCCCCTTGGTTGCTTTCAATAGCAGGGGACTATTTTCGGGCAGTGCGTAATTTCACTACACCTGCTACAGCCATGTCACAGCAGCAAAGTCATTGATTATTACACAAGTTTGAGAGTATAGTTCCTAGCATATCTGCCTAGAAAATTGCAAATTAAAATTTTCTGTCGGTCTTAGTACACAATGTAACTAAAGAAGAGTCAAGTTTTAAATAGCAAAAATATTGAAACTCTTTGGTTATTTTTTTTAGCGCGATGCTAATGATCTAATCAGATTCACTGGCTTGTGCTAAGCTATGCTAAAAGTGCTAGCGCCAGCCCAGGAGATGGGCTGAATGGATTCCAAAACGGTAAGATTCAAATGTAAACTCTAGGGGAGCTGGAAAATGAGCATATTTTCAAAAAAAGTGGAATGTCCCTTTAATTTTACCCAAAAGCTTTTCTAAATGTGTTTGTTAGCACATTGTAGCGATAAGGCGGCTAAAGTTACTATTTTCTACGGTCGCAGATTGGTATCGGCCAATAACGGCAGTAATGACTCGATCGGAACTCACTGAATTTGCCGATCTCATGATCCGATCTTTCTGTACATTTGTCATCACAGGGCTCCTGAATGCGGCTGCAATTTGAATAACCCGTAGCTCATGTGTGATGTGCAGATTTTGATTTACAGAGATATGTGTATTTTCTATGAGGACGCACTCCGGTCCTAACAGTCTTCACATCCCCATCAAACAGCGTATACAACGCATATCTATCGCGGACAGTTTCATCCTCATGCTAAAAGTTTATTATTTGCATGCGTTTTAAAATTTTGACAGTTTAAACTTTCAATCTGTGGTATTACTTTATCTAGAAAAAAATTTAACAGTTACAGTCATCAAAGAGCTTGCATATCAGCTTGAAGAATCAGTATCGGCATTGGTATTGGCCGATCACAAAGACAATAAGTCAGTAATCGGTATCGGCTGCAAAAATCCTGATTGGACCATCTGATCAACCGCATGCAGAGGTGCATAGATGGACTAACAACGACTGGAGAATTGTGAGATCAGAGTGCTTGTTATAATTTCATATGGCTCTCGCGGCACAATGATGTCTCTCGCCAGCTTGTCTGTGCAATGTGCAGTGGTGCAGGGCCCTACACAGTTTGCGTAGCCTGCGTATACAGAGGATCGGCTCTGATTTTAACTAAAAGTACTCACTGTCTTTTGTTAAGGGAATGAGGACCAGTAGCTCATCTGCATTTAAAGGTACAGACATGAAAACACAGCTTTTTACTCCCAATCAAATAGGGGCATTTAGGACATGCTATAATAAATGATCTGTATGAAGTGTTTTGGGCTGAAGCTTCACAGACACATTGGTAGGCACTAAGACTTATATTACCCTTTTGTAAAATGGCCATAATATGTGCCCTTTAATATCTTCTGTTTCACAAGAACCTATTGTAACACCTTTATTTTTAGGGCTGTAGAATAAAATTTGGAAATAGGAACATTACACTCTTAAAAATAAAGATGCATAAAAGTTATTTATGGAACCATACAGCATGACAAGGAACCTTTATGTTTAAAAGTGTATGATTTAAATTCAGTGATTCTATTCATTAAATACCAGGACATTTAAACCAGGATTATTAAACAGTTCCACTGCTCTGAATGCAGAAATTTTCTTTAAAGTGGTTTTACATACGATTTAAAAGAACATGCTCATGTTTCATAAATAAATGCAATGACATTTTTCTGAAAATGAATAATTCAGGGGTTAAAAACGAAGATATAATTTATGTAGCATCTGTATGTTTTGCAGTGTTTTGGCATGTTGTGTTCCTGCTACAGTACACAGAGTCAATAAAGGGCCAGTGAGCATCTCTCCCTGGAGGAGCCCAAGGCCCCTGCCTCCTCACACGCTTTATACAGGTGATAGAAGGCTCTGTTTATCAACTCTCCACCAGGGAATAACACACAGCCTTGTCCTCTTACACCCCTCTTTTTCTCACGGTGCATGGAAATTTGTTTCATCCATCCATTCCTTTATCCCTGCTATTCTCTCGAAGGAGCCCTTTTATTCTCTCCTTCTCTTTTCTTATTTCTCTCTATCTCTGACATGATTTTTTTCTTGCTTTTTGCCACTCAGCAAATCTTCCCCTTCACCTTTCAGGGGCTTCTGTAGGTCCACAGGACTCTAAGACCCTGGTTTCGCTCTGAAAGCCAAACGACACCTTCAGCGCTGCACCGCTCAAAGAGCAGAACTCCCATTACGTGTGCCTGTAACGTTTAACTTACTCAGCATAGTGCACAGAAACATTAAGCAACAAAAGACGACGCAAAAGAGAAAGAGAAATGAAGGGACGCCTGTGAGCAGTGCAGATAGTGTGCTTGGTGTTTGCAAAGCCCAAAAACCATTTCCATTTGTACAAAAAAACTGCTTATATTTTGCCCAGTGGATAAATTGTAAAAGGTATTATTTTTCAAAAAGGGATTGGACCAATAACTGGAATTACAATTGGCTGGGAATAAGACGTTGATAAAAAGGTTCAATTTACATGTCAAAATTATGTGTCATCTGGTGTTTTCTCACTGTAAAGAGGAAGTCTGCAGAGGACAGCTCTTATTATTAGCTTTCACAGATTTGTTTTATTTTGCGTTGTGTTTTTAATAAAAGTAAACAGAGGAAGAAAACATTCCTTGGTTTGAAGATAAAACTCTTGCTGTCTTCTGTAAATTGAATTTTTTCGTTTTAAAAACCTTTTTTGAAAAAATAAACTATTGTCAGAACGGTACACCAATGGAAAAAGTTGGCCTGATGGCTGTCTGTGGGTTATCCCAGGAAAAGGTGAACATCCTAAAACTCCTATGGCTTCTCAAAATGTCTGTCACTTAAAATACAACTTTAGCATTTAGTTGTTTTGGTTAATTGAGATGGTCGATGTAATATCTTACAAAGTAAACTTTGTGCATGCTGGAAGTCAACCAGCTAAACATTCAAACCAATTTGCATATCAAAATTGATCCTCTTTTAAAATGCCACTGAAGCCAAAGCACCACTATTCAAAAAATGTACCACCTTCAACTCTAAACTTCACAATAATTAGTGCCCTTAACCAATCTATTTATACAAAACACACCACACAAAAATGAGACAATATTGAAAACTGTGCCCCTGCCATCAGGGCCGGAGTGGGGCCACTTTTCGACCCGGGAGTTTTAGGCCCAAGACCGGCCCACTTTTTCCATGGTGTAATTCCAAATTAGCACTTTGTCCAAATTGGATATATGAAGCAAAAGTTCAGCTCCTACTATTGTGTAGTTTTTATTAATACCATGGTTCAACCAATAATGTAAAGGTTAAATAAAAATTCACTTATTCACAAAAAAAAATAGTAATAAAATATAATAATAATACAAAGTCATTTTACTGCATCTGCATATACAAATCAAGCTTGAGTTTTGTTATCAATATTAAACATAATATTTGCAAAGTCTATGAATTGCACATATATGAAAGGCTTTTAATTAAATTTTATATTTTGCTTGTGAATAGGTTGACAACGGTATTAGCCGAATAATTATGTTGCTAATCCTAATCTCTCTTTACCTGTTGCCACTTGTGTTTGTCCTCTTGAAAATAAATCGTTAAGCTTGGCACATTTGGCAGCATCCTCCTCCAATGCCTTTTTCAGACCCTCCTGGCCTCTTCCTCCCTCCCACCCATCTTCCCTGAAACGTGTACCGTTACGGTCGGGCCGGCTAGCAATAGCCTACCTGAGAAAAGTTTTGGAAAAGACATGGACCGAACCAACTCTATTGGATGGGAGAACTTCCTTACATGCCACAACCCATGCGGTGTCAGAATGCAGAACATGTGTAGTGTTATCTAAGAGAAGATTGACTCACTAACGTGCCAAATGTTAAAAAAAAACTTGACCGGCCCAAAAGTTAATTCTCCCGGTTCTCCCGACTACCCACCCCGGGCCTGCCTGCCAGTGAAAACCCATCTAAAGTCTTTTTTTCCCAACATAAAATCACCTTACATAATAAAAAGAACATGCTGTGAAAATATAACCTTGATATATTTAATATTGACTGAGTAAGATCATGTCAAAGATTGAAATCAATGATAGAAATCAAACTTTGAGGCTCCTAATCTCAAAATTACATTGAGACTTTAACCTGAATTTCACAAAGAAAGTCACATTTACCTCAAAATAGACTTTTTTATCATATTGTCATTTTATACATTCATCCCACATTGCAGTTATTGCAGTATATTTTCTTACTGTATAATGTTTTACTGTATTATAAATATGTAATGTATTTGTTATTTCTTATTCTTCAACATCGTTCAATTGGAAAGCAAAATAAGAATGTAATTGTACTGTGCATCTGACAATAAAAGCTTTGGATATACTGATGCTTACTGCATAAGATGCTGTATTTGATAAGACTTTTCTCTGAATCAGATTTCAGTCAATTCTACCAAATGCAAAGAACGTCACGACCCTCAGCATATATAAGAGACAAACAGAAGTAAGGTGTTGGCTGAATTGGGGTTCAAAGTGAAAGCAAGGACACAAAACAGTGGCCCTTAAGTAACACAAAATCAATTCAAACAACAATGTGCCGGCTAGGACCGTGTGAACCAACAAGCTCTTTTAGGTTTTCTGGGTTTAGCTCTGTAACAATCCCACCCAACCCTTCATCATTTCCTTTTACCCGGACACACGCACAGCTTGCAATTGGTTTATTCCTAGCCACACTTTCTATTATCATAAATCTATATATCCAAACCACGATACAATCCTCATCTTTCTCACTCACTCATGGGTTGTATGTCCGCCTGCTGACACCCTGTGACCAGAGGGTGACTTTCTCCCGGGTGCCGCAAAAAACCCAAGAGCACAGGCCAGGTGTGGTGTCTATGGTATGTTGGCTCGCATGCATGAATTATTTGGGTCTGCCGATGTGTGTAATGAGATCTTGTGTGCTCTTTCTAAGCTGACATTTACCACCAACACATCAGCAAACCACAGAGGCATGTGAGAATATGAGGAGGTGAGACTGCACACCACCAGTCTGTGAGCCTGGCCACCCCAGGTATCAAAGGCGAGGGAAAGAACAGGCCGACCCGAAACCGACCATGCGGCTGAAATCATTACTGCAAAACTTTCGACTGTGAAAGTTTCATCTAAAAGCATGTGATAACTCCTGAATATTTCAAACGCTGTCAGAGACCTCTACCCAATCATTTCAGGCCAATTACCTGTTATTGATCATTTCAAATGAATTGCTTTCTGATGACTGACTGCATTCGACTTATTCGGCTATATCTGAGACACTTTGGTGAGGACCGCACTGTTGTTGGAGTTGTTGACACGAAGAGACCGTGGATCAATCACCCGCCTAGGATCTCTCCGACATGGAGTGCAGTCTGCAGCCTCACCAGCATGCGGTAAAACAAACACGCAGTGAAACAGACACAGGGTCGGACGCCCGCTGGGAGAACCAAGGGTCCTGCTGAGGCACCCCTGCTTCTATGCCAGTCAGATCACAGCCTGACACCCTGGTCCGTCTCATTACGGTAAGCCCTAGGGACCCCTGGCCACACTACACCTCCATAATAACGCAGCCGGTTCTCCCTGCCGCAGGGGCATCGCCATTAACATTCACCACCGACTGAAAAACAACAACAAAAACTGCAGAGAAAGAAAGCTCCGCAGACAGCTTTCTTACTGAGAACTACAAACTTTGCGAGATGTCTTAGGCACTCTCTGACTCTCGCACCTGTGTTGCCTTACGAAACCAATGAGATTACTGATGTTCAGATCAGACCCAAGCGCTTCTGCCGGTGGAACATACAGTATATGCCCCAGAACAGCTGAAGTTAAATCAAGCATTGCCAAGTATTTTCTTACCTGTGGTGAAGCAGAAAACGCCAGATTTCCAAGGAGCCACAGGTCCAGAGCAGACATGGAATAGAGGAGAAACAAAAACGATTTAAAAGTTAGTGGAAAAGCTCAGCAATGATATGTGGAAAAAAAGCTTTTATTAAAGAGACACTCCACTTTTTTTTGAAAATATGCTAATTTTCCAGCTCGCATACAGTAGAGATAAACATTTGATTTTTACCATTTTGGAATCCATTTAGCTGATCTCTGAGTCTGGCGCTACCACTTTTAGCATAGCTTAGCATAATCCATTGAATCTGATTAGACCATTAGCATCATGCTAAAAAATAACCAAAAAGTTTCGATATTTTTCCTATTTAAAACTTAACTCTTCTGTAGTTACATTGTGTACAAAGACCGACAGAAAATTAAAAGTTGTGATTTTCTAGGCAGATATGGCTAGGAACTATACTCTCATTCTGGCGTAATAATCAAGGACTTTGCTGCCGTAACAATAACTTGACACATGAGTTTACATATTTATACAGTTTTTATTACTATACACACATTTCCTGTATTTTCTGGATGTATTCTATTAAACAGCCTGAGAAACAATTATATATGATCACTATAACATTGCAAAAACAACAAATCTAATTCTGGCATGGTGGCAAGACTTTTGCACAGTACTGTATGTAATTATATTATACTTTGAGCCCGGTAAAGGCTGAAGTATAGTTCCATTACTAGGCATACGCAAGGGTCGGCGTACAGTGTGCGTGGCACAATTTTCATAATCAGAAAAGTGCATGCGCCTACAGGAAAATGTAGTATGTAACACAGGAGATACATTGCATTTTGCAATGTGCATGTGCCGAACGTCTGTCTACACGTATGAATCAAATAAACTATACTCTGTCTGCAAGGCTGTGCGTTTGACCGTGCGCGTACGTTCACATACACATAAAGAATATATGACTATAAGAATGTCTTAGCTTGGCAGGTGGAAGTCATAATCAAAACAGCAGTACACTTAGGGTTGCCTTAACAAAAACCAATAATAAATAAGCAATCATTCAGCGGCTGCTTTTACTCAAAGGTTTGGTGGAGGTGTTTAAGCGATCTTGGTTATGTACTGTAGCATAATGCAATACGTATGAAAGAATAATATACTCTTAAATGGCTATTAAAAATACATGATATATTATGTGTCCTTTTCACCTCTGCTTCATCATGAACAAGAAAGGTAGATGTAGCTCTACTCTCACAATGACAGACTTCCTTATCCTTCATCAACAAGGTAACACCAGATTTCCGTTTCCACAAACTAAATGCTTATTCAACCATCGGTAACATGCCATCCATTACCAATTATGACTAACAAGGTAATTTGTGTGTTACCTCTCTCAGCAACATACCTTAACATTTCCCCAGAGACAGAGGAAATGGGGATGTACCTGTAAACTACACTGTGTGTGCACTCCTGGCCTGCCCCTGGCTTAACTGTCAATCAAATTGTGCATGGCGATTATCATAACCTGTGAGGCAAAAGCCACGAATGGGCATCCAGACTTACATGTTTGCATGTACATGATCAGGCTTTGATTAATTCATGAGACTTTTATAGTTCTTAACATAAGCAACAGGGGACGCTTAGCCAGCATTTGTATATCTACATATTTCTTCTACACCGGCTTCTATGACACTTTTATCACACTTAATATATTCAGAAACAAAATCCCTGTTTGCACACTCATCCACAGATACATCTCTGAGGAGGTGTGTGCTTCGTATTGTATTTTTATTCTTTTTGTTTTTTCGCAGAATATACATGAGATCTTCCTGTTTCTTTCTGACATTAATAATTGTAATGACAGAGACAAGGTTGTCAGGTTAAAAGCATTATTAATCCCTTAAGGATTGTATTCGACTCAGCTGAACATTGTATTTAACATATTTTAAAGAGATAGCTCACCCCAAATACAAATAGTTGTTTCAAACCCATATTGCTTTCTTTTGTGAAAAGGAGATGTTAGGTTTAAAGTCAGGAGTTGACACCCGCATTCACTTTCACTGTATGAAAAATGAAATTAAAGTGAATGGTGACTGAGCCTGTCAGTCCTCTGCTTTTTGTAACAAGGAAAAAATAAGTCACAGGGGTTTGGAACAACATGACAGGATATTTTTATTTTTAAAGCCTAGGCTGCACTTAAGCCATTGCCAAAGAAATAAAACTGCTTCACCACCTTTAAACAAATACTAGTAACCTGAGAATATGCATGGCAAGCTTGCAATGAAAACAAAACGTTTTATTGGCTTTTTCTTACTGGTACGTATCTTCAAAAAGAGTGGAAAATCTTTAAATACTATATTTCTTGAGTCATCTGGCTATGCCTCTATTATGGTTACCGGAGATACAGAAGAACTTTAAATGGATAGTTCACCCAAAAATGAATATTCTGTCATCATTTACTCTCTATTGTGTTGTAACCAACCTGTATATATTTCTTTGTTCTGATAAATGCGATGAAAGATATTTTGAGGAATGTTTTTAACCAAACCAGTCAAAGGCCCCATTGACTTCCATAGTAAGAAAAAAAGAATACTATGGAAGTCAATGGGGCCTCTGGTCAGTTTGGTTTCAGAATTTTCATTTTTTAATGAACTATCCCTTTTAAGGGACATTTCACAAGATTATTTTTAAATGGGACATGGCATGAAAATCTGACTTTTTCCATGTTTAAGTGCTATGATTGGGTCACAAGTGCTTCTATCAACCTAGAAAATGTGAAAAAGATCAACCCAGTAACTTAGTTTTGGTAAACTATTATCTGTAAATGTGGAAAAATAGGTCATTGAAATTTGACTCTCCTTATGATGTCATAAGGATGCTATAAGGTATTTTGAGCTAAAACTTCACATATGTGCTCTAGGAAAACCAAAGATTTATTTATTTAAAAAAGTCTTGTCACATGGCCCCTTTAAGATGTCAAATAAATCTTTGGTGTCCCCAGAATGCTTATGTGAAGTTTTAGCTCAAAATATCATATGGATCATTTATGATAGCATGTTAAAATTGCCACTTTGTAGGTGGTAAGCAAAAATGTGCCATTTTTGGTGTGTCCTTTTAAATGCAAATGAGCTGATCTCTGCACTAAATGGCAGTGTCGTGGTTGGATTGTTCAGATTAAGGGGCGGTATGATCCCCTTCTGACATCACAAGGGGGGCCAAATTTCTATGACCTATTTTTTCACATGCTTGCAGAGAATGTCAGAACTAAGTTACTTTGTTGTTATTTTTCACATTTTATAGGTTAATAGAAGCACTGGAGACCCAATTATAGCACTTCAGCATGGAAAAACTCAGATTTTTATGATAGAGAGTTTTTAATATATTTAAATAATGTTTACCCTGCACAATAAATCAAACTGATTTAGTCATCTGGCCTCGATTCAAATTTTCTACAATCATGTAACTTGAATAAATAAGAAACATCACACAAAAAAAAAACTATAGATCAACATAGGAAAAACCTGTGGACTAGACGTGTATGATTACTGCTTAGACAGCCCATCATTAACCCCACCGTCACCCCATTAATCTCCATCACGTCGCACCAACTGTTGCGTCTGCTCAATCACGGAGGTCCGCCGCCTGCAAACATCACCGTACCGCACAGCAGCGGCGTTGGAGGTTCGGCAACGAAACATTCTCGCCCTTGTGACATGGGAGCAAGCTGTTTTACAATGAAGCTGGAGAACACAACATGCTCTAATTGATATGACCTTTAATTGCCTCGCTCGCCGCAAAAAGAGAGAGGAGAAAAAGACATCAAGGCTGTCCGCTGTGGATTGAGGGGGAGTCCGCACGCGGCCTACACATTCAGGCCCCCTGGACATAATTAAACCTGCATAACAAACACTTGCTCTCCGACCGAGCCGGTCTATAGAAAACAGCCCGGAACAGGAACGGTTCAGGACACGCAATCAGCCCGAGTCTGTAAGCACAAGGGAAACTTGCAGAAGCCATTGTAATGAAGACAAAACATCATACTTTATAGAGCACGAGGAAAATTGCACATTTATCTCATGCAGCCGATTTCAATGCTTTTAGGAGGATGATTTTTGGTCAGTGCGGCTGGTCAGCAGGGAGACGAGGAACCTTTAAACAGCTTTTTATAGAGGTATTACTGTACTGTACTGTATATTCCCCAGCACACAAAGCTAATGTAACGTATACTTTCTCCGAAGCACACCATATTACACACCGTATTAAAATGAGTATGTGTAAATCCAGAACAACCCAGGGTGACAAAACCGACTCTATTAATGTCACTGCAAACTTTGTCTTCCGATAAGACGTCATTCTTGTCCAAATCATATCATAATGTCAAACAGGAACTACCTGACTGTGATGGAGTGAGTCACTCGGCTCATTTGTGGTGGGGACACACAGTAGGTTTTCCTGCCTACAGCCTGCCACCAGCAGCACAGATGTCTAGACTGCAACTCATTTGCTTTCCTGTGGCTTGCCAGGTAGTGATTGTGAAGGCCTGTGCTGAGCTGAAGGGAGTGGATGTGTCCTGATTAAGAGCGTGCTTTATTACGGGTTCTGACAGACATGCTGGATTAGCCCACCTGCAGGCCAGTAAAGGGAGCGTCACCAATCGCAGCCTGCAGCGGTCGGCAGACCCGCTTGCCTTAAGCGTTTTATGCACATGCTACTGATAAACAGCATGTGCAAGAAAACTTGACAATATGACAAATGAGATCTTTTCAAAGTCTCTTATTACAGAAAAGCCACACGAGCAAATGCACAAAACTTGTGATGACATCGTATGAATCCCATTTGAAATCTATGTGATCGTATGCGTATGTGTAGAACAATGAGAGAATGTTGAGACTTTTGCTTAAAAGGCACCTATTGTCCGATTCACGTTTTTACATTTCCCTTGGTGTGTAAGTGTGTACATGTTAACGATATGCAAAGGGTACATACCATAAAGTTAACTATGATGCGAGTTATCTGTTTCACCGTAAATCTCTTTTCTTGAACTACAACAAACACACGTATTGTAGGCATCAGTTTACTTCCTGGGATTGGTGATGTATCTTAATTCCTCACGCTTTGACTCACAGCCTGTAATGGCGCTTTTCCATTGCATAGTACCCCACGGTTTAGTTTAGTTTGGGTCGGGTCAGCTTACTTTTGGGAGCTTTTCCATTGGGTGCAGTACGTAGTACCCGATACTTTTTTTCGTACCACCTCGGTTGGGGTTCCAAGCGACCCGAGCTGATACCAAACGTGACGCGAAAACACTGTAGATCACTGATTGGTCTGAGAGAATCGTCACGTCATCGCTATAATGTAAATATTAGCTTTAGCTTACTGCTAGCTTGCGCTGTCTCAAGCAAACATGTTGTTATCTGTGTTCTGCTATAAGTTTCCAAACACCCTTTTAGCGATGAAAAACATCCGCAGGTTGAGAATCCGGGACACCATAACAGTTTTTTCCAGACTTGCAGTTTGTGGCGGCACATTCGCGACGTGCACGTCCGCATTATATATGCTTAAATGCAACTTAAATGAGGCTCAGCGGAGCGCCGTCGACTGACGCCACGGGTCGGTTGTTTGAACAGAAACTGTCATGTAAGACAGAGGTAGTTATAAACGCGATGTGCAAACATCTATTTGTGGTGGCCAATTTTAATTTTGTGGCAGACTGAGAAATAAATGAATGTATGGGAATGTACAACAACGCTCTCACGTGTATGATGTCACAGCAGTAGGCAGCGTAAATATAACGACACGCCTATAATCCCTACCACTCCGAAGTGATACTAAACTCGATGGAAAAGCTAACCACGCCAAAGTGAGGTGAGCTGACCCGACCCAAACTAAACTAAACCGTGGGGTACTATGCAATGGAAAAGCGCCATAAGTTAACTCCTGTTAGCATTGCATAGTGAGCATAAGGAGCGTCAAACTTCCGGTTGACGTCAGAGGTATTCAGGGCAATCGCCAAGTAGGGGAGACCGGGTATGATTGTAACACTTTTTTTCTCCAGCACCAAAAATACCTTTTAATTTTAGCTACATGTCTGAAACTTTTAGACAATGTACCCACATTTGTCTACTACAAATAGAAACAGTTTAAATTTCTACAACTATGTCACAGACTTTTTGAGATGACGTCAAATACAAGATGGTCCTTTGTTACAACCTACCCCATCACTGTCACCCATTGTTTAGCTAGCTGTATTAGCATGGTGCTTTGAAATTAGCAGAAGGTTGATACACCATTCTTTACTAGAGAAGCTAAAGTTTGACTTGATACAACGCATACAACATTATCTACAACAGTGGAAGTGCTAAACAAAATATTATCTTGTTAGTTTTTTTTACTTTCTTAACTCAGAATTAGATTTTCTGCTGTAGCTTTAGGAGAGATGGCAATACAGATGGCAACACCTCCATGTAGGATCATAAAGGAAGTCTGAGAAAACTGAAACTGTCACATGACTCCTATCTTATCCCTGATTCCTGGAATTGGTAGTGTTACAACTCTCCCTGTGTTACAACTATACCCGGTCTCCCCTACAGATTAGCTGGCCAATCAGGGACACAGCGCTTTTCAAATCGATGAGTTTTGTACAAAATCATTGCGTTTCAGGAAGAAAGTGAAATCTGGAGCTACAAAAATGTACCGTATGTGAAAAATAATGTGTTTATTCAACCATAAACCACGTGAACACATTGTATTATACCAAATATACAAAATAAAGTTTTTTAGCAATGAAATGGGTGCACTTTAATCGTTTTTCAAAAAAGACATCAGTCATGTTAACATAGTCTTAAACCGTACTCTGATTTGCCAAGATATCAAAGTCTGCAATTAAATATATACTTTTTAATCTTTTCAAAACTCATCAATCACAATTTCTCATCAACTCCTTCCAAGATCATCATTACGTCAGCCATGCTATACATATTACTTTTACAGCTTAAATGGGACATTTCACAAGGCTTTTTTAAGATTGTAAAAAATGTCTTTGGTGTCTCCAGAGCACATATGTAGAGCTGGTTTTCCACCAACTGCGGAGCGGCTGCAGATCGGCTCCGCTGCGTTACAGCTCCGCACTCCGCCGTCCACCAATACCCACCAGTTCCGTATTTTTTGCAGAGTGGCTGCGTCATAGATATGTATTAAGGCTAGATGTCTTACGGCGGAGTCTCTAACGTCATCACCTGGCGGCCATCTTACCTAAGACAGCTCGCTCACTCGTTGCATTGAGTTTAATGGTGCAGGTACTTTTAAATGACCATAACTTGCTAAATTTTCTACCGATTTTCAAACGGTTTGGGTTTTTACAAAGTTATTAACGTGGCTATAATTCTGGATGCTTTAACATGTTTCATGAATCTTTTATTTATTTTTAGTATAAGTACGCAGTGTCATAGGTACATCTTTGACATTTATAACAAACCAAACCGTTTGAAAATCGGTACAAAATTAAGCAAGTAATGGTCATTTAAAAGTACCTGCATCATTAAAACTCAATGCTACGAGTGAGCGAGCGCCCTGTGGTAAGATGGCCACCAAAATGCGTACGTTCCACTCAATTGGCCACCAGCGCAGGCAAGACATCTAGCCTTTATACATATCTATGGGCTGCGTGCTGAAGTGACAAGGACCCACGAGGTCTCGCCACTTCACGTGATGATCGCGTGATATCTTGTTCTGTCTCCGCCCATTATGACGTTGAATTATCACAACACAAGATCTCGCGAATTCAGGTATGATCACGCGGTATAGTCATGCCTCCGCAAAAATAGAAGCTCTGCGTATTTGTTACGGAGGGCTGCAGATGGCCGGAGCTGAGACAGATTCGGAACACAGTCAGTGGAAATACACACATTGACTTGAATGGAAACCGATTGACTCTGACGCCGTTCCGCAGCCGCTCCGCAGTTGGTGGAAATCCGGCGTTAAAAATGTCCCTTTGTAAGTGTGAGCAAAAATGTGCCGTTTTGGGGTGTCCTTTTAGATTCAAATGAGTTACTCTCTGCACTAAATGGTTGGATAGTGCAAATTAATGGTGCGGTATAATCCCCTTCTGACATCACAAGAGGAGCCAAATTTCAATGACCTATTTTTTCACATGCTTGCGGAAAACGGTTTACATAAAACTAAGGTACTGGGTTGATCTTTTTCACATTTTCTAGGTTGATAGAAACACTGGGGACCCAATTATAGCACTATAGCACATTTATAGCAAACTCTGATTTTCGTGATATGTCCCCTTTAAAGATTTTACTGTATTGTGAACAAATGTCTCAATTGAAACAGACACAGCAGCACCATTAACTTCCATAGTAGGAAAAATTACTACTTTAGAAGTCAATGGTGCTCAAAAATGGTTTGGTTACAAACATTGCTTAAAATATCTTAATTTGTGTTCAGCACAACAAAGACACGAATACAGGTTTGCAACAACATGAGGGGTGAGTAAATGATGACAGAATTTTCATTTTTGGGTGAACTATCCCTTTAAAGCATTACTGTATATTGCACTGTTAGCAAGTTATCGCATATTGCATTTTCCTTCAATTCTGTGCAGCCATATCAGCAAACTAAATAAAATCTCCTGAGCTACAAAAAAACTGAGCCCCCAAATACTATTTAAAGGCACTATTTTAGCTTTGTCTCGACAGTGAAACACTAGTGCTCAAAAAAGTCTGTTAAATTGATTATCTCAAAACTCCTTTATGTGACCAAGGGTTGACAGATAGTGTTAGTGTGTAGAAAAGGTTTTGTTCACTTTCTAACAGTCTTCTAATATCTCATCTCCTGCCAGCAGCACACAAACCAAGGCCTCGGAGAAGGTCCTGACCCCTTGGCCAAATCAATCCCCAACGCTGGGCAAAAGGCTGTGTGGGTAGTTGAATTAGGCCAGGTATGGATGCCCTTTCGTCTGCACTGTGGCCCAGTGGCTCTGTCAAATCAACATTTGACACAAGTGCAGATTAAGTGACACAGTTTCTGCCTTCACTTCACCTCTTGCAATGAGAGCCAGCCTCTTTTCAACGGCTCAGCATTTTTCCTCCCTCCACTCCACACTACCTCTTCCTGATATTGTTCCCAATTGGCGGCGTGTTGTGCTGGCGAAAGAGACAGAGTTATATCCGTTTTCCTTTTCTAGACCACTACAAAAGGTCAAGCTCACTCACTTTACAAATTATAGCTGTGGTGTTTCAATGGCACTAATCACATGGCTCATCTGGACATGTGTGGTATTTTAGGTTATATGTGCCCTACACATTGGTCATCCCATGCCCACATCTTCGCTCCAGTGCCGGCGGTCAGAGTGGTTCAATCAAATGTGGGAACAAACAAGTATTCAAAGCGTTTGCATAATGATGATGCCCGTGGGCCAAATTATTCATGTGAAAGCCATCTTGTGTTCAGAAACTTAAAATAGCTGCCTCTAATTGTATCACAATTGGCTTAGCTTGCACTGTGCAGCTGTGAGCCTGTCTGTCATTTAACTGATTATGGCATATGTGCCAACCAATCAGGTGGCTCATCATACTGTCTGCGTGCTAAAGGACTCAGCAGTGAAAGTTTTGATGGAGAACAAACACAGTCAGGAGCGCGGATGCCAGAGAACACGCTGAACGCAGAATCGCTTCATCAAATGCAAACTCATTTTTAATGCTGTTGAGCAATGGAAGCCACACTGACAGAGTTCAATTAAAAACGGTTGTAAAGTGAATCCTAATCCTTATTATGCATTTAAAGTACTGTCATTAGGAAGTCGACAATGAAATACACCAAAGAGAGGGAGATGCTAAGGAGAGAAGACCCCCGCCGAATGAAAGCACATCATGTCATTGAGCTCACATAGCTTTTACCCAGCTGGTTTAAACTGGTCTTTTATAGTCTCCCAGCCTGCCGCTCATCTAGTTCACCAGTCTGACCAGCCAGCCTGGGAGACGAGAGAACCATCTTAGCTTGATTTAAGCTGTTTTTCTCAGCAGTCTACATGCCGTCATACCAGTGATGGAGTTTTATTGACACAAACACACAAACGGCTGACCTGAGGGCCAAGCCCTTGATTACACCAAGACTGATGGAACATGGTTGAATTCCTAATTCTGCTAATGCCAGACTATTTACCACATGAGTGAGAGCATGCCCAACGGCTGGGATTTTAGCAGTGATTTCAGAGAGACAGATGGATGGTTCGTTCGCAGGGATCATGTTGCTGAGATTTCTGCACTGTATTTAAAGCACGGGGAACGAAACTTGCAAAGTCTAGAGGGCTGTGCAGAAGCGAAAGTTCTTGAAGCGGGTCACTTCATTCTTTTAATTGCTACTGACTTTTATAATTTCCAACAGAAAATACCCATCAAGGATCTAGGACTCATTCCCCGCCAGCCATTTTTTGAAAAGATGCCCACCAGCATTTTTTTGCGATTTCCACAAAAGTTTCGAAAAATGCCTTCCAGGAAAACTTTCTTCTAAAAATATATAAACATACAAATATATCAAATGAAAGAACAGACCCTCTGCTTTCAAACAAACAATAAACAAACAAAACGGGATTTTTTTCATCCTATCTATATTTTTTGTGCTTATAAACTCTTATGGGTATTTTTCTTAAAAAAAAAAGCTGAAATAATTTGCATTTTTGTAAAGGAATTTTGTTAGAGATCAGATTCAGAATGATTATCAAAACCTACACAGAGTTTAAAATGAGTAAATAAAGTTTTGGCTTCATTTTTTTCATAAATTGGATAATCGCGGTATTGCAGATTAACATAAAAATTCGTACGGAATACATTTTTTTAATGCAAAAGTTTTCTCTTAATTGACAAGATAACTCGTCAATGGCGGGGAAAGAGTTGAAGAATTAGTTCACCCAAAAATGAAAATTTTGTCATCACTTACTCTCATGTTAATTTAAACCTGTATGAGTTTCTTTATTTTGATGAACACAAAAGAAGATATTTTGATAAATGATGGTAAGCATACAGCTGATTGTAACCATTGACTTCCATAGTAGAAAAACAAATATTATTTAAGTTTTGTGATAAATGATGAAGAAAATATTTTGATAAATGATGGTAAGCACACCGTTGACGATTCCCATTGAATTCCACCATATTTGTTGTTCCAACTATGGAAGTCAATGCTTACCATCATTTATCAAAATATCTTCTTGTGTGTTCATCCGAAAATAGAAACTCATATAGGTTTAGAACAACATGAGGGTGAGAAAATTATGACAGATTTTTCATTTTTGGGTGAACTGTCCCTTTAATTATAGACTCAATATAGTCTAGTTATGAGTAACCTACATTCAGCCAAAATAACCTGGAATTTGGTTACATGTCGTTTTTGCCAAAAATCATGTAAGCACAGTTAACAGTGATTACAAGGTGTTTTGCTTCATATGTTTATTTATTTATTTTATTTTATTTATTTTTGGGCTGTGGTTAATTGTCTATTAAATTTAAATGTTTTAGCCTAGACGACTGGGCTGTGTTTGGATGCCTATAAGATGTCTTTTAAATGCAAAATTGTTTCCTGGGTATCAATTTAAAGGGATAGTTCGGCCAAAAATGATATTAAACCCATGATTTACTCACCCCCAAGCTGTCTGAGTTGCATATGTCCATCGTTTTTCAGACAAACACATTTTTGGATATTTTAGAAAATGTTTTAGATTTTTCAGTTGATTAAATGTAATGTTACGGGGTCCACCCATAGTCCACGACCTTCAAGTCCAAAAAAAGTGCGTCCATCCTTCACAAAATAAATCCAAACGGCTCCAGGATGATAAACAAAGGTCTTCTGAGGGTAATACGCCCCGTGTTGTTGTAGAAATATCCATATTTAAAACTTTATAAACTAAAATAACTACCTTCCGGTAGCGCCACCATCTTAGTCGCGTCCGCATTCAGGATGAGTGCTTACGCAGCCTACGGAGGCTACTCTGTTGCTGCTCTGTGCCCCGCCCTCCGAATTTGTCATACGTCACTAAGAAAAGTGCGTACAGTACGCTAATACTCTCTCCTGAATACAGAGGAGTTTAAGATGGCGGCGCTACCGGAAGGTAGTTATTTACATTAATAAAGTTTTAAATATGGATATTTCTACAACAACACCGCACGGATTACCCTCAGAAGACCTTTGTTTATCATCCTGGAGCCGTTTGGATTTATTTTGTGAAGGATGGACACACATTTTTGGACTTGAAGGTCGTGGACCCCGTAACATTACATTTAATCAACTGAAAGATCTAAAACATTTTCTAAAATATTCGAAAATGTGTTTGTCTGAAAAACGATGGACATATGCAACTCGGACAGCTTGGGGGTGAGTAAATCATGGGTTTAATATCATTTTTGGCCGAACTATCCCTTAAAAAAGTCAATTCTGCGTTATGTGCATAATGTGATGTACACTAGGATTTACTGTATAATTCATATAACTTGAAGAGAATATGATTAAACACTATGCTAGGTCTGCTTTAGATCCATCTGCAGCAGGCACTTATTTTGATAACACACGTGATGCACATAGGATCACTTGACACACAAAACACATATTTTGAAATTACAAACCACACACATGACGGGCTATACCTACATGTTGTGATAAACTTCGCATCGAGCGCCCTCAAAAAAAGAAGTCACCGGCCGCCACTGCCAACCACTAAAGACAGACCTTGTAGTTTCTCCCTTGGACTACGCTAGATGTAATCTAAATGAGCATTTGAGTTAAGGGAGACAAAAATCAGACGACACTGGAAAAACTAGGTAGTGCTGTTTAATTACAGATCTGTGCGATAACACTCCCAACTTGCTCATACCTGGGTATCGCTTTGTTCTGTTACCATCTTCTAGAGCTTGCAAATGATCATAAGAATATATGCAAAATATGCTCTTGGGTGTTGCCATCTGACACAGAGCCCAAATGTGTTCGCTGCTCTCATTTGAAAACAATGGAGGGGTGACCTTTCATAAGGGCCTATTATTTATAAGCTCCAATAAAGCAGAAAAGCAAGATGCCAGGGTAACTATTAATTGATGATAAACATTGGTATTTTGTTCTGTTTTAGCTGTAAGACTCAACCTGGCAAATTTGTCATTTCTTGTTTAGCGAAATGATTTGTATTCAGACTCTGTATATCACATGACACATGTGGTGCTCAATTAATCGCTCTTGATTTAATAACAGAGTCCAATTAGTTTTATTTTCATTGCGATCACATCGCCCATTACATGGGAAATTAAAGACATGAAGTGCCAGCTTTAATCAGTAAGAGATGCTGATAAAGTTAGTTTGTAAGAAATGTGCATCATATTTTATTATGTGTCTCTCTAGAATACTTGCTTCTAATAGGTCGGTCATTAACTTATATTTATATATTTTATACAGTACAGGGTTACAGAATGTATATTAAAAGCTAAGCTGCAGTGGCGGCTCATGACTGCTCTTCCGAGGGGTGCAAATTCAAAATATGTGTTCTGAGTGTCATGTGTGTTGCTCGTGTTTTAAAAATATGTATTTGTTGCGTCATGTGAACCATGAGCATCACGTGTTTTGTCAAAATAAGTGCCAGCTGCACACGTTTCAAAACAGTTTATCATAAAAGAGATGTTCACGTTCACAAAATACACGCAAGACACTCCCTTAACAGTAAACTCTGATTACCCATGAGATTATGCAAGCGTAATCTCAGCTGCCGGATTCCTACATAGTCATGCTAGTTAGTCTCTAACTAAGATAATTTCAAAATTGAAAATGCTGTCATCATTTACTTATTTCAGTCCAAATCCACATGGCTTCCTTACTGTGAAAGCATATGCGGAAATCGCAGGGGTGGGGATTGGTCAGGAGATACCCCATCATAAAAAAACTATTGAAAACCACACTGTGTATTGTAAATAATATAATGATATATATTAAAATAATTGTGTAAGTAGTAAAACTATACAAAAGCAAACAAGGCAAAAATGCATTGTAAGTCTAAAAACATTTTGAGCCTCTCAATGTTTTGGTGCACTGCCTGGTTTTCCTCTTTACCTCTCCTATACACAAATCCAATGAGAGAGAACTGAAAAGTTATTCAGTAGTTGTAAAACTCCAGTAAGTTGGCTGTCAAGGGCAATTTATTTACTTTGAATATCAGATGAAGTGATTCTTTTCTCTTTAACTCTTTCCCCGCCAGCGTTTTATAAAAAAGTTGCCAGCCAGCGCCAGCATTTTTCATGATTTTCACAAAAGTTTAATGCCTTCCAGAAAATGTTCTTCTTTAAATATATAAAGATACAATATATCTAATGAAAGATCAGACCCTCTGCTTTCAAAAAAAAAAAAAACATTTCATCCTACCTTCATTAGTTCTCTTTTTATCACCACTCAAATATGGGTAGGTTTCTTCAAAAACACCCAATTTTGGGCAAAAATCTGAGATAATTTCAATTTTCCGAAGGACTTTTGATAGAGATCAGATGCAGAATGATCTTTAAAACATACACAGAGTTCTTTCTCTTTCACTTGAGGCATTACTTGCGGGTTGTATAAATTGCGGGGAACAAACAAGGTGGATAATAGCGATATTGTGAAAAGCCGAAAATTCTAATCATTGGCAGAGAAGCGTTTTCTCTTAATTGACGAGATAACTCATCAATGGCGGGGAAAGAGTTAATAGAGATAATGCTAGGGGATCCCCAAAACAGCCTGTTTTGTGTGACTGTAGTGGTTTAAAGGAGATTACACAAAGAAGAATAGATGGATTCAGGCACGTGCACAGATAGGGCTCAACCTGTGCAGAACACATGCCCTTTTTGTCCTTACACTCCGAAGTGCCCTTTTTTGGAGGTGTTTTATTATTATTATTTTATATATATAAATTAATGCTATTGTTAAACATTTACCTCTGTCTGTGTGTTTTACAAATATATTTATCAAGTAAAATTATTAAAAAACTAAATATTTTTGGATCCGCTCAAACTGTCTGTCAAACATCTTAACTCCGCCCCAGAGTGCAGCGAGCTGAAGTTCCACAGCAGTCAGAGGCAGCTGAACGTCTTGCAACGGTAAATAAGTATCTTGTTGTTTGAGTACAATGCTGTCTCATTACGAAAGAAACACTAGTATGTATATAACGGCGCATGTTTTATAAATTTGAGCAGAGCCGAATTATCCATAGACGGGATTGGTCGAGTGGGCACAAACTGCGACCAAATTGAGTTTTTGACAAAGCGCGAGCAGTTTTTAAACAAGTGTTCACCCATGTGAAGGGCACACGTGAAAACAATACGGAATGCACGGTCGGGTTTTTACCGCTTTTTTTGCATGACGCGTCTCAATCGTTAAAATCGCTAAAATGTCTAGCCTACATTAACACCAAAAACAAATCAGATTAGAAAGGTCTTAGACATCAGATGCCCAGTTGGGAAAACTGGATAGAGACGAAAAACGTGTAAAGGATACAAGTATGTACATTATATTGCCTGTCACTCATTATAGTATGCAATCTGGATATAATTTATTGTATATGCATGTATCTTATGCATTGAATTAGTCAAGGGAGTTGTATGATTGTTGTATGATTATTTGGTTCATAACTTTTTATTCTGAAATCAACTGCATAGAGTTAAGTCTACTTAGTATTTAGTATATTTATTAGTAATGCAGTTATTTGCACCTTCAAAAGACCAAGGTTCCTGGTCCTCAGCACAGTTTTTGCCAGGTAGGCAGAGATACATGTTGAATATGCTAATGGTATGGCTATAGTATAGTATAATCTCCTATTTTGATCTTTAATCTCCTATTTCCCCTCTTCTCAATCACATATCAATCACACAAACATGTTAACCAAATAATAAAAATGAGCTTATAAAACAAACAGAATACCTTTTTTTTCTTCAAACATATTTTAATGTAACTTTATGTAAGCAGAGGAAAAAATTATATATTCTACAATTAAATAAGAGCAAGTTCACAAGAGCACTTCACAAACACATGACTACAAATAGGCCTAATACAGACAAACACCCAGGATGTAAATTGTTAAAGCCAACTTAAAAGGGCAGATATCGTTTGCACTGTATAATGCCAAGCTATCATAAAATGTCATTTTTCATTCATTAATAGTGATTTTTTTCAATCATTAATAGCGAATAAATATAAAGCTATTAAGATGATTATTAAGTGATATTTATTTGGAGGGGGTGCCCTTTTTCAGTTTCAGCACATGCCCCTCAAAAGGTCTGTGCACGGCCCTGGATGGATTTGTATAATAACAGTATGTTTCTGCACACACACTGGCGACTCATTTTATGATAAAAACACATTTAAAAGTACATTTTCTAGGATAGGGGGGCTTTAAACAATGAATATACAGCTAGCCTAAACCCAGGCTGCCTTGCGCGCAAATTTATTCACGCTGCCAGTCTAGCATGAAAACTATGGATCTTTTTTGCCCCTGAAAAAGGGAACCAATCACAGAACGGGGAGGGGCAGCAAGACAATCAGGACGTCTATGCGACACACCGAAGCAGTTTTGTTTATCCAACGCGGGAGTAGATGTGAAGTTACTTTTCAATGCAGCCTTAGATAGTGTTCTAAGTAGTTTTGAACGCAAGTTTATTTTTAAAAAAGAGCAACTTTTGTCTTGGATTTCATATCCAACAAGGATGTTTGGATATGGCAAAACATGATAGCCACTGAGTTTTATAGGACCAACCTGCTAGGCATCGTCTTCGACAAAGTCTATTTAAAGGAACAGTATGTGGTCAAAGCTGGTACTGCAATCACAAAACTTGTGGCTAAAACTGGTACTGCAATCTCACAACTGGTGGCTAATATACAACATGACAGCATAAACATCAGTTGAGGGCTGCAACTCCACTTTTTAAATGACAATATCCTGGTCGGACCACTGTTGTCAGTGATATAAGTATTTGAAAAGAAAATGATTTCTTAATGTCTAGTGACATATCAGAGCCATTTTATGATTAATTGATAAACATTTCTTACATACTGTTCCTTTAACTTATAAATGGTAAGTGGTATTTATAAATATTGTCATTATGCCTGTACTGTGGTTGTCACAGTGCCACTAAATTGTGTTGGTTTTCAATATCAATATACAGCTACTGGTTTAGTTGCATAGCTTTCAGCTGTGTGCACACGTATCGATGAGGGTTGTTTACGTTTGAATTTATATCACTCTACATACGTCATCTGGTATAATTGAAACGATTGGCTATGAGCTACGTACAGACGCATTTGATAGACATTCGTAGAGCCCAATAACGGCTCTGGGCATTCGTAAACCACGCCTCAAATACGAGAAAATGAGCATATGGTTCCCAGACCACGTTACATTCTCTATGAGACTGGTCTGGTGTTAGCCAGGCTAATATACAGCACTGTTTTTCATACAATTGAAGTGGATGGAGACTGGGGCCATCACTGTTGTATAAAAAGTCATGAAGCGTAAGGCTGCAAATGATGACAGAACTTTTCATTTTTAAATGAACTACCCCTTTAAGTCTAAATTACAAGGGAAATTGAACGTTTACATGATATGTCAACCCCATCTCATTATAAAACAAAGGAAAGATAAACTTACAGGTTGGATATGCTATTATCAGATTTAGATGTAATGAATCATATTTCGATTGCATTTCTACAGTTTTAAAAGCCAGTGGGCTGAAACATGAGTTAGGGGCATTGCAGGATCCCAGCCAAGCAGGAAGACAGAAGGAGAGAGAAAGAGAGCTGTGTGTCTGAACACACAATAGAAGAAAACCTTCAAGGTCAAAGAGAGGGAGAGATATAGTGAGACGAAGAGAAACAGACAGAGTAAAAGAGAAAGAACACAAGGGAGATAAGCAAAGAGGAAGTAATGAGAGAGGGAGTAAAAAGGGATGCTCAAAAAAACATTTCCGAGTAAAAGAGACGATGCTAAAAGAAGTGAAAAGAGGGACATTAACAGAAGGAAGTAAAAGTTAGAGGGGAAGCTCTAAAGCACAGAACAGGAAAGTGCAGAGATGTCGGAAATGAAAGTGGAAGTAATGGGTGGGTATCAGGGGAAAGAAAGTGGAGTCAGAAAAAGGAGGACTGATGAGATTCTCTCGCACTATAGAGGAGTGGGGGGAGTTAAGATAACTGAACGCTTTGGAGACGTCTGACTGAAGTGTATAGTGCACATGAGCGTAATGGGAAAAGTGCAATAAAAAAGGCTGTCATAAAAACGTCAAGCACTGCATTGTTTTAGAAATTGCCCTGTGTGGACATACATTCAGGCGTGAAGCTACAGCAAACCTATTATCTGCTTTTCTGTCACTTTGGATTTTCCCTCGCAAACCTAGGACCAGATTCAATTTCAACACCAGATACGTCTGCTTTCCAGACCATCGCCGCCCTGGCAATCAGTACAGAAGAGTCGAAGCGGTCATGTGTGTGTGTGTTTGCGTGCTTGCTTGCGTGCATGGGCGAGTCTGCGTGACTCTCTGGAGCAAGGACGGATCTGTTATTTAACACACTTCAGTCAGCCCACAAAAAAAAAAACACTTAGCAGCAGATTTTCTGTAGATTGTCTTATATGTGGAAGTGTCACTGCTGTTATACTAAAATGGCCTTGTACAAGGAAGCACATGATGTTCTGATACCATTCAACTGTCTGGAGAGTTGATTTTTTTGTTGCAGAACTTTTTCCAACCAGACTGTACTCAGGTACCATCCACACAAAAGGCACCTGTCTTTCAAAGTCATTATAAAACAGCCATAATTTAAAAGAAACATCTCATTATAGACATCAAAGTGATGCTATCATTTACCTGCATGACTGTACACCAACATAGCTGCATTATTGAATGTACACAATACAGAGTTGTTTTTGGCGCACACAAATTATATAAGCTAAAACTGTGCACGGGTGCAGTTGACCCACAAAGCCTGGTTCGTTTACCTAGTGCGATCGCTCTGTAACGTGCTTGCAGAGGTGCGCTCAAACGTTCACTTGGGCTCGGGCGCAGAATGCGCAGTGTGATCGGAAATCGCGCCAGAACGCGCATCAAAAGGAGAGACGTCAATTGCGTGACCACTCACCTTCATCTGCCTTCGTTAAATCCTTCTGATGCACACAGCAGGGTTACATAATGTCTGAGCTGCACACACGACAGATCAACTAAGCAATATGATAGGCATGTGAGAGGGCTGTGTGTCATCGTGCACCAAGCAACTCACTGAACATTACGACTTAACATTACGTGTGTTAAGAGAGCGCTTTACTTCCTGTTTCCTTACAACAACTGCATCCTAATGACGAAAGCGCACCTGGGTACGGATCGCTGAAAGTACAGTGTGAGTGCATGGGAGGTGGGGGAGTAGGGAGGGGGGAGAATCACGTTGAGGCGCGCTCTGGTTGGGTTAGCCCTAATGTGAGTGTGCCCTTTATTAAAGTCAACCTCACCTTGTCCCAGACATTTTGTACCTCCAATCAATCGGTTTCTTAACCAGGGAAGCCACGTCTCTGTGGACAAGCTTAAGGCCAAGTCACCTTGTTCAGAACGACCCCTGTGGTCAATCATTTTCATGAAAACTTAAAAATATATCTTATGGTCATCAATCGTTACGATACTCCCAGGCTGTAGGAGAAAGTGAGAACAGTGGCTTCAGGTTAACATCTGACAGCTGAAAGATAGGAGCTGCTAGCCTCGGACATGGACGGCTTTTGTTTACCAGACTCTCTCAGTATGTCTAATCAGAAAGGTGCAGTGAATAGAAAAGGGTCCACCTCTAGATGAGAGAGAAATATGATGGGTTTTTTGGAGGGGGTGTAGAGGGTGACATGTAAGACACTGGCTGAAACCTCAGCACTCACACAGATTTTAGATAGCAATCAGTACTCCAGGTGAAGCAAGACAAGCTGAGGGTTAAATCACACTTTTAGAAACACCCATATCCCGTAAGTCTGCCAGGAAAAAACACCACCTCTTCTGCATGCAAAACTACACTTTCTAGAAAACATGACATGTGCTTGTCCCTATAAAAGTAAACAACAAGCAATGTTCATGTGTGTAGCACATACAAAAAACTGCAGGACAAGTAAAGGTTGGGGGTTTGTTTGAATACCTAATGGTATGTATGAGCACTAGTAGTAATGCTTGCTTTAGCAGGCACCAGCTGTGAAATGTTGACATGATTTGGTATACAGTAGCACCTCTTGCATCCGAGGATGCAGATTTACTGCCTACACTGTGTGACAGAATTATGGGAAAACACACATACACACATATAACAGACTCTAATTTTTTACTTGGCTTGAAATTTAATTTGCAATAATAGCTGAAAATTGTATAATGTACAGCTGTACCTTAATGTAACTTAACAGCTATAAATTCATAAACAAACTGTTAATGTTTGTACTGTATATCATGCAAATCATGATTTGTTTTCAGCTAGGGGTGTGCAATAAACCGGTAGAAATTAGTCTATTTTTGATTTTGTTTGTATTTTGGACTATCGTCTCTATCAAGGTTACACGTCCAATTCACTTTGCTGTGCGCTGGTTCATGAAAAACAACTACACGTATTAAAGCACCAAAGTTTGAAAACAAGTTATTCTAAGCCATTAAAACACAAACAACAGTGCTAAGGGGGTGTGCACACCAAAGCTTTTATTCACGGTTGAAAACAGACGCCGACTGCCAGCTTTTTTCTGCCGACTGCAAGTGCTTTCTTCAGCTGAGTGCTTTGGTTACTGTGATACTTCTGCTTTGTTTATCATTCATTGTACGATGCACCGGTTGGTTGTTGTGATATTTGTCCTGCCCTCCTCCACTGTGATTGGAAGCCGTGTGAGAACTGACATTGACGAGTTGAGCTTTTCACCCAAATTAAATATACTTCAACTCAGCACTGAGTGTGAAAAAACATCAAATGCCGTTTCCGCCGAAAGGCTTCAAGAGCAGAAAAAAGCCAGTTGCTGGCTTTTTGAAAAATGCCACGCTTCCACTGGAAACAATTAAAAACATACGCCGGCCGCCAGCGTGAAAGGTTTGGTTGGCACGCCACCTAAATGTGCGCCCTGTTTCTGTGTGAGAAGAGCCACGCTTTCGCTGCTCAGTGAGCTCAGGGGCATTTTTGTCGTTTTATTAGCCTTAAATAAACATATGCACAATTTCCCATCTCTGCAAGTATCTTCATGAACCCAACCATTTAGGGTTAAGAGAAAGTAAACAGCTGAAAAGAAAACGCATGTGTAACAGTATATTGAGTTCGGACTTTGGTCTTAAAGGGGAAGTTACCTAATTTTACTCCTGTCTGTCACTCATGTTAATCAAACAGAATTGAGAGAAAATCTCTCACTGCTCTTGACTAAATCCCTTTTCTACCTTTAATAAGATCATTGTTACCAAGATATAAAATAAATCCTATCATGATATAAGATTTTGGTCATATCGCCCACCCGTAGTGTCAGCATCAACATCTGCAATAGTCACATCGCACAAAACCAAAAAAATGTTTTCTTAGATGGGACAATGCATATTAATGAAGGTATGCTAATCGTAGTTGACGTGAATACGCCAGATTTAGCACAATGCTAATTTTCATCCTTAGCCACAGACATACAAATAAATACAAATAAAATCATTTAATACATTACATTCAACCCAGATTTCAAATTTAAAAGCCATAAGAAATCACATGCTAGATTTACAAATTTAAGCACAGCACTGTCCCAACAAAGCAAACAGGCCATCCTTATCACTGAGGCCAGATTGTTTTGATATACATGATAACATTCTCTGTAAATCCATCCTTACAGTAGCTCTTTCTTTGTTTCTATTTTAAAACGAAGTCAGGCAGTAATACTTAATTGAGGTAGTAAAGCTTAACCCAATGAGGTACCGCAGGTGTCTGTGCACAGAGAGTCATTAATGAGCCACTATCCAGTCTATGAACCACAGTCACCTCGCCATGGCAACCTTCTGGATCCCAGCCGACTACACATGTCAGACTCTGTGTCGCCAACATTCAGCATGTGGCACAAATGACAGGTAATTAAGACAAACAAACATACACACTCTCTCTCTCTCTCTCTCTCTCTCTCTCTCTCTCTCTCTCTCTCTCTCTCTCTCTCTCTCTCTCTCTCTCTCTCTCTCTCTCTCTCTCTCTCTCTCTCTCTCTCTCTCTCTCTCTCTCTCTCTCTCTCTCTCTCTCACTCTCTCTCTCACACATTCTACTTATCACATTATTCATGACTCATTGAATGCCTATCAGAGATACTGAAACTGAACAAGCTATTGTGTGTTTATTATAAGGCTTAAATGACCTGGCTTTCATATCAGATAACACTTGCCTTGGAGATAGCTGTCACATTGATTTCTGTCATCCTCAGGAATAAAACTAGACAACAGCAGTCGTAAACGGGTACGGTGGAATGTTTGCATAAACAACGCTTGATGAATCCTTATGATTATGATATTGCAAATGAGGCAAAAATTAACTTCACACATTAGGATGCGGCCACATAAGTACTACTGCAAAACAATCTTCACTTACAGTATGGAAGCGAGTAACAACAAATTAGTAGTCAGAGGCTCACAAACTCTGTTTAATTTAAAACCATGACCTGTTTAAGTTCATTGGCATGAGTGAAGATGAGAACATGGGAGCGAACGGAACGACAGCGCACCGCATCAATAGACTAGCGGTATACCTGGATCGCTCCCAAAACCTCAGGGAGACTTTCAAACACCCTACACCCCCTTCTCTTTAAACTCTTCTCTTTGATCTTCACCTTTTTAAAGTAAAGACACTTGCTGGATGTTCCAGTAAGAGTTTCAGATCTTGCCCAAGCATTCCTGAACTTCCACAAAACCAACACATTTTTCACACCTAACCTAAACTAAACTTCTGGCCCTTAGTATAAGTGCATTCAGAGCTGCACATTACTCTGGTGGTGTTTTAGTATGGCAAGATTCGGAGTGCTTCTTTTGCCAACACAGGTGCTTTCTCGACCCATTTATTTACAACCTCTCCTTCGTATTGATCTCCTCTGCTAAACTCCTGGAGAAAGAAGTATTTCCTCTTATTTGCACCGAGATCCGTGTGACCTCAACCAATTAACAGGCCCCATCCAATAAGAAAAGGGGCATAAAAATCCCTGGTGCTTTGCTTCATGACAAGTAATAAGAATAAAAGGAGTGTATCAGTCTCTATCTCACTTTCAATTTGCTACCAACTGTCTGGATTTCGCTTAGTGTTAACCTCTCGTCTACAGGTATTACACAGACAGGGCGAGATATCTTTCTAATAACAGTTACAACAATGACCAGTGAGCTGGCATTGGAAAACAAATCCTATAAAAATCAATACGGTGAATAAATGTAGTTGAAATCTCTGTAAACAAAATGTAATGAAAACGGTTGCTGGGAAATAAACATCCATCCAAAAAAACCAACAACCGGCAAAACACACATACTGAGGAATTACTGCCTGCCATTTTGCTAATGAGATAACAATGACTTGATGATGACAGGGATATGCTCGCATTTGCATTTCACATAAGGTGGTGATGAGAAAGGACGTCCGGGACTCGTGCAGCATTATTTTCTCCATTGTTTTAACATTTTTTGAAAAGGAAATGAGACATAAGCCGCTCTAATTAGTTTACTTATATTATTAACCGTTACGAAAAATCATTACTTCCAGAGATTTAAAAGTTCAACACGCAAGAAAATGAGCAGATTAAGGACTCTGAACATACTTTGCTATTACGTTTCCTCATTGTTTGCACAGATTTAGAGTGTTTCAACAATCTCAAAGGTTAAAAAAATCTCTTCTCCCCTGACTTATAAAGAGGACAGTAGAGTTAGCAAAGAGTGAATCTAATCAGCTGCTCCATTCCCATAAGCCTTTGCTCTTAGCATTAACACAGTCCTGGGGCCTCATTTATAAAGCGTGCGTATGCACAAAACGGGGCTCAAAACGTGCGTACGCCACTTCCCACGCAAAGGATGTGATCTATAAAAAACACTTGACGGCATTCTGGAGACAATTAATGGGAATTGGCGACACAGATGGCGAGAAAGTGAACTGAAATCAGATTGAAGAAAGTAAATATGACAAGAGCGATTATAAGTATTGATAACACACAAACACATTTAATTTCACTCTATATCATACGTTAATCCGCGTTATTATGAGAATTAAGTAGTGTTATTTGCGCTTGAACTGAGTGATAATTGTTTCATAAACATCTTATTAATTCAAACTTACATCAAAAATCTTTTTAAATATTTAATCAGCGCTGTCTCACAGTCACATTACGGGAACGCGAAATGACCCAACTGGAGGAATAGAGGATAGCATGAAATACGCATCCATTAGATCAGTGGTTTTCAAACTGGGGGCCGGGTTTTATGACCTTTTATGAAATACATTAATTTATCATGAATTCTGTGTAATTAAACCTAAAAAATTAAGGCTACTAACCAAAAGCGCTACTTTTTTGTAAAATGTAATGTTTTTTTATTAAAATGTTGAGTTTTAGAACAGTTTTTTGTCACAAATTTTCTTTGGGGGGCCGCGAAGGAGGGAGGCCACACACAAGGGGGGCCACACGCTGAAAAAGTTTGGGAACCACTGCATTAGATAACTGCAGAACACAGTGTAAAAAATCCAATATTTTTTCTTAATTATTGTTTATTTTTGTCATCAAATGTCAATGTGTGGAAATATGCCCTCAAGCTCCTGGACAATCGTTTCTCTTTATGTTATCATTATAATAGTCTTAATTATGATGTTAATAAAGAAACATGTAGCCAATCGCCTATTATAATTAAATGCAAGTCTGTTAGGTAAAAGGAAATTACTATTTATGTTTTTATAATTATGAGATATTTATGTTTAAAAATTTTAATTATTCATTTTTTATATGTCTGCTTTTTTATAGCAGAGGAGAACGCTTGTGATGGTGGAGAACAGTCCGCATATATCAGACGCGTACACAAAAGGAGCAGAAAACACATATCTACTTAATTTTAGTGATACCTCTCATTTATGCTGTGATTTTGGCAAGGTGTAACAGCATATAATTGCTGTAAAAATATATAAATGCTGCGGTGACGCCTGTGTGTAATGCTGCGTCCTTTCAATGCTCGAGGATTACAACAATGGCTTGCGTTTATTGGCTGTGCGCATTTAGCTAGCGAGCTAACAATTGGATGCCAGTCTCATTAATATCACGATCAGCATTCAGGAGGTGATTTGCATTGACTCTTTATGGTTAAAAATGGGCGTGTATAGGGCGGGATACGATGCAGATTCACGTATGCACACTTTAAGGTGATCTATGATTTATAAAAGGAACATTGCTTGCTGGTGTGCGTACGCATGGTTTAATAAATCTGAATATTTTTGTTCGTACGCTATTTTTGGCTTTTATGCGTACGTAGACTTTTAGCAAGGATCAGTGGCGGCTGGTGACTTCTTTTTTTTAAGCGCACGATGCGAAGTTCGTCACAACATGTATGTAGCCAGAGTTGTATAGTACTTAAGTATTTGTACTATCTGCATAAAAGTAAAATTTCATTTAATCATATTTTATTAGTGTTTTTCTTTGGAAAACATACATTCCAAAACACATTATCATAATTTTTACTTCACTACATTTCATAATTTCAAGTTTTTGGTTTATATTTAATATTTAAGTACATTAAACATCTAGTAATTTTTTGTACTTTTACTTAAGTAAAAAAAAAATCGTACTTTTACTCCAGCAAGTAAAAGTACACAATTTTTATATAATTATGCATTAAATCAATTTTAATATGCAATATATAATGAATACACAGTATGATTCTATGCTTTAGAATGTTGTGAAATTTTTTTAGTAAAGAAAAGTAAATTTTTTCCTAAGACAAACACTCTGATAAAGCACAGATGCTTGGAAAATGTAACTAAAATACTTAAGTATTATACACCTCTGTATGTAGCTTGTCGTGTGTGGTTCTTCATTTCAAAATATGTGTTCTGCGCTTTGAGAGATCGTATGTGCATCACGTGTCATGCCAAAATAAGTGCCTGCTGGCTTGAACTTGAACCTGAACTTGAAAGGAGACGCTCGCGTGTGCCAGATACTCGCACAATCTCATGCGTAATTAGAGTTTACTGTTAAGGGAGTGTCTTGCGTGTATTTAGGGAATGTGAACATCTCTTTTATCATGAACGGTTTTGACGCGTCTCCAGCAGGCACTTATTTTGACAAAACACGTGATGCACACAGGATCTCTCCACACGCATGACACATATTTTGGAAAAGGGAAGCACACACGTGACAATCCGAACACTTATTTTGAATTAGCGCATCTTTGGAAAAGCAGTCACGAGCCGACACTGGTAAGGATCCTATGCACAGTTTTACAAATATGCCCCCTGGTCTCTGGTGGTGCTGAGTGACAGGACTTCTCCACTTTACTTCTGATCTGGGAAAAAAATCTTTATCTTGTCCCACTGTCCACCTTAATGCACATTAAGATGTCTAAAATTCAATTATGGACACCTTTTAACCAGGTTCTAATCTCACACTCATCACAGGTAGGATTGGGACTGATGGACAGTTTCACACTTTACCTGGGAGAAGAGCAAAAGGGAAAATAGCCACGGCATTAGGCTTGTATGTCAGCTGGTGATGGAAGAGGGATGGCTGGCTGAATTTCAGACCAGAATTGAGACCATAAGGGATAAAAATATATTCATGACTAACTATGCCTATAGGCAAAATCTGCAGATGTTATTTATGCTGATTTTGGTGCAAATATATGGAATTTTAAGAATCTGATTTAAATGTGGTGCCAGATTTCTGGAGTTGCGGGACAGATTTTGTGTGGGTCTACCAATGCTGCCATGAAAAACTGAAATTCTGTCAAAAAAGAAGACAAAAATGTTGTCCTTTTAGACAATGAGCTGTCCCATGATGGACGAGTTTGGCTCAGATTTAAATAACTGTTTGTTTTGTGAGTTTCTTCCTCTGGCACACTTGCACAAACAGACATATATAACCCAGCGTGACAGGTGACCTTTACAGGCCGGAGTCAGGTCTCCAAGCCTGTCAACCTGTCTGAGAGTCATCTGAAAAGCTAGCATGAACGTCATGGGTCCGGCCTCCTCCCGTTGACGGCTGCCTCCATTAACGTCCTACGTCCTGATGTGTACTTTGATTGGCAATTCCCTCACGCGAGCTCTCCGGGATCGACTGCTGTGGCACGGAGCAAGCAAACAGACACGGCATATGGAGTTGACCTCAGCCGTGCTTTCCAGGATGCTTACGTTTCTCACATGCGGGTGGCTAATCGCAAAAGTTAGGGATGTGTTCAATGCTGCACGGCTGGAAGTTTTATTGTTTACGGAGACATGCGGTGAGGTACATCGGTGGCATTTCGGGCACCGTGGCATGTGGGGTCGGTGGCTTGACAAATGCACCACTGCATGTAATTAGATGGTGTTTATTCTGTCGATGAACCTGTCAGGAGTAAAGACGGACCCCGGTACTATTAAATAAAGTCAATAGAGCTGGGTACTCTGTTCAGTTTTGCTATCACCACAAAGGTGTGGATGCACCGCCCACCCCGCCTGGCCGCATCCTGCCCAACTTAATTTATCTGAGAGATAAGCAAATGGATGGGACACGGCGTCAGACCGGGCGTCATTGACAGGCCTGGTAGAATGAGTGACACCACTAATAGCTCCGTCCCATTACCTCACTACAAGCTGCTGCTTTATCTGCTGTCAAATGGGTGTTTGTTTGCTTGTAGGATGATAATATTTACCAGGTCGTAGCAGATCAGACATAACAAATGTATTTGTGGGTTTTTCAGGATTCTCAGTATGAAGAGAACATAGTAGAAGGATGAAGTGTGCAACCCAATATATTTCTGTAATGTGACATTGTGTGAATCCAAGCTAAAGTCTCATAATCGAATTATTATAGTTTGATTTTAATCATTGATTTCATTCTTCTACATGACCTTACTCGATATTAAAGATAACATTATTATATTTTCACACAATGGGTCTCATTCATGAAACACGAGCAGAACGAATTTTTGTGTAAATCGTTCGTAAAGTCCTTTTGGCGTACATTTTCGGATTCATGAAAATGTTCGTATTTTCCAAATGTTAGTTGGTACGAAAGAAATCTACACCTGCTCCTAGCCACGCGTAAATTGAGTGTTTAACATCCGAACGTTTCAATAAGGCTGTATTTTAATTCACCGTAATCATGTACATATTACACAGCATTTTGTAAAAAATATTATACAGTAATTATATACGTTTTTTCTTTTAACTTTTATGATAAGCTCCAGTAATAGCATCTGCAAACGGAACACTTTAATCAAATAAATTATTGATTTCAATAGAGCTGGGCAAACGAAATTGTTAAGGAAATTGTTTCCTATAAAATGGCCAAAATCAGGCATAACACATTTACGATGGCTAATATATAGATTTGGCATAGCGCTGCGCAAAAGGCGTATTTTTAGAGACCGTGCAGACTTACTTGCCGAGAATGAAGACTGGTTAATTAGTCGTTTCATGCTACCCAGACCAGTTCTTTTGTGAAAAGTTAAATCTGCTCAAATGTAAACTGCTTGTGTATTTCCTCTAAAATTATATATTTTATATTTTTGAATAAGATTTTTTCGAAGTTAACTAATTCATAGTTAACTTATGTGGAACTGTTTGATTAACATATGAAATTTCATTAACAGCATCTGTAATGTGCTGCCAAGCTTCCTTTTTTTAGGACCCGAGACGCCATGTATGCTTGAAAATAAAATTTGGCTTTTTGAATTAAATTCTGATAATAAAACTTCAATTTCTGCATCTGATACATTTTTCTTTTTCATTTGCTTTTAAGAAGACATGCTGAAATCATTCGTTTGGTGTCATAATATGATGCCCATATATAGTTGTCAGTTGGATTTAATGGGCGGGATTTATGGTAATTGAGAATAAGCGTGCACGTGCATCCCATGTACGACTTATTGGAATTCATTAACAAATACACACATTTAACTATCAAATCTGACGTTTACGAAGTATTTGTGAATCAGGAGGAAAGTTTTCGGGAAGGTGTGTTTACGTGCAAATCACTCACATATTTACGAATGTTTAATGAATGAGACCCAATGTACTTTATGGGGTGGTTTCCTGGAAAGGGCTTAGTCCCGGACAAAAATGCCTATTTGAGATGTCTTAACTTTAAATAGCAAGATACAGAGCTGTAATGTCTTTTGTGAGGTATGTTTGATAAAACTACTTAAAGGTGCATTGTGTAGGATCTCTTGACAGACTAACTATATTATCAGTGGTGTATAAAAACCTTACATAATGAACTGTATTGTTTTAATAACCTTAGAATGAGCTGTTTTATCTACATACACCGTAGGTCCCCTTACATGAAAGTCACCTTTAGGTTTCTATAGTAGCCCTAAACTGACAATTTTTTCTAAAGAGCGTGTTGCGTCCCTACGTTGTTTCAGACAACGACATTTGTCCTGTGGCAGCTATCATATGCATTTTGAAATTGATGGGCGAGTTATTCGTTGCAATTCGCATCTTAAGCTGCATTCAGACTAGCAGTGACTAGCAGTAGCAGAGCGACGCAATCTCATTGATTTCAATGAAAGCTTGCCGATTTCCGGCGACAAGAGCGACCGCTGGCGAATGGATGGGGCGTGTCCAGTCAAGCAACAAGGTTGAGAAATGTTTAACTTTATGCAAATTATGAACGACTTTCGAGAGCGACTACCAATGAGAACGAAGCAGTGGAGTCACGTCATCCATCTCTAGTCAGTTACTGGAGTGGATGATACCCATTTCTTATGACAACCAGATTTGAAAAGCCTCTTTTTAAAAAGACAAATGATGCACAGCGACAAAGTCGCTTAAAATGTGAATGTACCTTTAACATTAGATGAATGTTTTAATATAACTAGGGCCTAGACCTGGCTTAATCTAAACCCTGTCTGGGAAACCGCCCTAACATCAGTAGGGGTGCGCGGGGCAAAAATTAACGCAGGTTTGTAACACGGACTGTTTACATTGTGGCACATTTTTTTCATGCTGCCAAAAGACGATCTCCCACAAATTATTGTTATTGATGAGTGTTTTGGTGGCATGTAAGTAAAATTTTTCATCATAAGTTTTTTTCGGTTTCTATGTTGGGTGTGTAAGATACCAGATCCAATGTTATGTCATATTAATCAGTGTCTTGTTGACTAAAACATAGCATTGTTTTAAAATATGTCTGCAGCCCATAGCAACTTTTTTGTGGGCTTGAAAATATTTTGACCCAGCGGGGTTAATTGTAACGCTGTGTTACAACTAACCCCTCAGCACTTACGATATGAAAACCGCTAACGTTAGTGTAATTCTCGCAGTTGTCTACACACGAATGATTGGCTACACACGAATGATTGCTGGCTGCCAACAAAATAAACGTGCCTGTCTTATCAAAAATCGTGTGTCAAATTGATTTTTGTTCATATCTTTAATATTGATTGAATAAGGTCAAGTCAAAAATAAAATCATAATAAAAAGAAATGATAAAATCAGACTTTGATGCTCATTATCTTATAATTTGATTTTTGAAACTGTAGTATGGTTATTACAGACTGGGTCACATATAAAACATTTTTTTGTCATAATTGTGCTAGTTTTTTCATTTGTATCCATTTATAATTAAACTATTGTTAGAAAAGGGCTGGATGAATGAATACAGTGTGGATTCCTGTCTATTATAGACAGATATATAAACAATATCCATTTCAAGTATATAGACAAAGTAGTATTGAAATATTTGCCTGCAAACATAATTTTTAGCAAGTGTTACAACTAACCCCCTGCCTGTTACAATTAACCCCACCTATGGGGTAAGTTGTAACGTTTGCACTTCTGTAACGTTTGGTGTAATTGTCCAAAAATGGTAAGTACTAGAAACAAACTTCAAATGTTCATTTGTAGCAGAGATGTGTGTGTTGCTTGTGTAAAAATATAATTAATCAAATTCAAATATTTTTTGAATGATTAAGCCAAAACCCCAAAAGTGTTAGGTTGTGCCCCGCTCTCCCCTACATCTCTAAAATGACGTTAGCTGGGGTTTCACATGCTGAGTTATAATATTCAGTGATTAAAAAGTAGGGAGGGGTTAAACTGAATCTATTGGAAAGTGATTGGTAAGTGAAAAGTAACAGAATAAAGGTTAAAACAAAGCCTAAATGGCCATTTGCTACATTTTCCGGTAGTGTGTGTGACTTAGGTAAGGTCAGCCCGAGGACAAGGAGAAAGGTATTACCATATTTTGATAAAAGATTAAAAGGATGTTTTCTTTGGAATAACAGGCCCTGATGAATAATTTTTATCTCATCTTTACTTTAGGAATTCTCTCTGAAGATATTTACCTGGGACCAATATGGAAACTAATTACATTAGGTATATTAACAATTGTGTATTTTAAAAAGATGAAATCGAGTAGCAAATATGCAGGAAACAGCTAATACAATAGACTTACAAAAGAATGAAATGGATTATCCTCTGTCCTCTTTGGTCTTCTACATGCTGTGGTAAAATGTGCTCTGTGGGGTCCAGGTGCTGAGCTATGTAGACCGAGGGATATACTGCTTTAATTGGAGACTTACTGATCTTGCAAGACAATTCCTTGCCAGACGTTATCGGCAATGTTTCTGCCACTTTTCTGCTGCGCAATCACAAAAATGATATTGGTGACAGCAGGTGATCCATAAAAGCCATTTTAAATCCTTGTTAATTATTCTTTTAGAAGTCTAATGAATAAAACAGATAAAACCAGGATAAAGATGAATCTATCCACCCAACCGGGTATAGCAGTGGGGGGGTTGGTGAAACCTATCTATACTGATTTAAAATAAAGCCATCATGTTTGATACTTTGGGTGTTTCACTCATAGTTTTAGTGTACTCATAAAAGGTTTGCCTTCATACTTATTTTGTTTCGATTTCTAATTAGCCGGCTGGCATTTTCAATGAAATAATGAGAGACTGGGACAAATTAAGGTGCTATAGAGAGCAAGAAATTAAACATGCATATGCTCCTGAGTGTAAAGCAAGACAAAATTTCATTACAAATTTATGTTCAGTATGCTACACGCTGCAATAGTAAAGATTGTATAAAAACAATATGTATCAATGACAACAAGCCCTACAGTTTCTCACCACAATATGTAACAAATAGTGCAGGGAGTTAAGCTACCATTAAAACAAAATTAAAATGCAAAACAAAACACATGCTGACTTACAGACATTGCTACACCCCTATCTAGCTCCTCTGAGTGTGATTTTTTTTTCGACATTAACAATTGATTTTATCTCTTATTTAGTGTAATATGCAGACACAACCAGAGTGTTCGTCTGACCAACCCTACCAGCCCAACAAAGTTCAACCAACTGTGCCACCCTACTGTATATTGTTTCTTTCATTTAAACACCCACTGTCACAATAAAATCACTAAAAATGTGTGTTCCTGTAGCTCAGTGGTAGATCTTTCCATTAGCAGCACAAAAGGATGTGTGTTTTGATTCAGAATACGCACCTACTAAGAATAATTTATATCTTCTAATACCCTGTAAGTTGCTTTAGATAAAAGCATCTGTCAACTGCATAAATGTAAATACACATTTACTTACAAAGGCCATTGTTAAAGGGATAGTTCACCCAAAAATGAAAATAATGTCATTAATGACTCGCCCTCAAACTCATAAGACCTCCGTTCATCTTCTGAACACAGTTTAAGATGTTTTATATTTAGTTCGAGAGCTTGTTGACCCTTCATTGAAAATCAACGTACGGTATACCGTCCATGTCCAGAAATTTAATAAAAACATCATCAAAGTAAGCATCGAAAATACATTTTGGTCCAAAAATAACAAAAATAATGATTTTTTTTAGCATTGTTGTCTTTTCCGGTTCTGTTGTAATCTGTGTGCACGAGACTAAAGTCATGTGACTGCAGTGACGCGGATGACGTGTTATCCTCAGACATGTTTGCAAAGTTTTTTTTCAAACTTACAGCGTGCATCTCCCTCAGACTGTAAACGAAGCCCGGGCGCACAAAAAAACAACAGCTGGGGCGCCCCAGATAACACGTCAGTCATGTCGTACGTCAAGAGAAGACAATCCTGAATAAAGTCATAATTTATGTTATTTTTAGACCAAATTGTATTTTGATGCTTTAACACATTCTAACTGACCCACTGATGTCACATGGACTACTCTGATGTTTTTTTTACCTTTCTGGACATGGACAGTATACAGTACATAGATTTTCAATGAAGGGTCAACAAGCTCTCGGACTAATTCTAAAACATCTTAAACTGTGTTCCGAAGATAAACGGTCTTATGAGTTTTGAACAACATGGGGGTGAGTCATTAATGACATTATTTTCATTTTTGGGTGAACTATCCCTTTAACTCTCAACCACCCTTGGCCCTTGGAAAATATGTTTTTTTGTAGTAACATGATTTATTTTGTCGTTTACTGTATTGTTTTACTACAGTCGCCATGGTTTATTGGTTTTAACTGCAGTAAAACCATTGTTAATTTTCGTAAGAGCTATCAAGAATAAAATCTCAGAAAAGTATCTGTCCTTTATAAATTTCCCCATATCATTCTGAATTGTACTAAAGCTGTACTGTCAAGATTTAGCCCATGTGCTTTGACTGTAAGTCATACGAGGGAGGACAGAGAGTAAAGAAGCATTGCTTCAGCACGCCACAAACTTTCCCCGTCCTTTCACAGCCTGTCCTCTTCTGCTCAGAAATGACTGGTGTGGCGAGGACTCAAAGTGACAAAAGGCAGAAAGCCGCTGTTCCCCGGGCATCTCCAGCCTGCTGGCGGATGAATAATTAACCGCTTTGAAAGAGTTAAAACGCCACTTACATCACAGGCAACCCCTCTCGTACTGGTTCTCATTGGGTATTCATGCCAGATCAGCACGGCACACATGACTGGTGCCTTCCACATTAGTGTATTTCACAAAAACTGACACAGACTTAAGTAGCCGAGAGCAGGAAGTGCTGATGTGGCAGCAGACCCCTTTACTCTGATTCACGGCGCGAGAGCAATGCTTTCATACCAGACTAAATATACACGCGGCTGCACAGAAGTCTGCACTGTGTGACTGAATGTCAAAGCCTGGTACTCGAGCTGCCTTCTTCACCGTACTTCATTCCAATGCGCTCTTGTGACATTTCGCTCTGGGCAATTAAAAGGCAAAAACATTGTAAATATGAATTGAAAATCTGCTGTGCGAGCAGCTTGGCTGTAACTGTGTGACTCAAGGAGAATCGTGGTGCTTGGTCTAGCAAATACGATGCAAATTGCTCATCAGACTGCAAAATCGAATGCCTTAATTATGAGAAATTGTGGAGAGAGGAAAAACAACATAAAAAGGCTGGAGTGTACAGACAATATTACAAAAACAGTTAAAGAAGGGGATATAAAATAGCATTTTAGGTAGCAAGAGAGAGAAAGAGAAAGAGTAGCTAAGGGTAGCTGTTCTGTGCCAAAGCAACTCAGAGAGCCAAGCTGGAAATGTAGCATTTGATCACCGTGAATCTCGGGCATGGACCATAAATACATAATAAACAAAAATTAGCTGAGGCGAATGGCATACAAAGTGTTTTATCTGCTGCGATGCTGCCACAGAAGCAAAACGTAGCAAGCCGGATGCATCCATATTGATGCGGGGTGAGGAACAGATTTGTTAACACATCTTTAGCACCACAACAACTAAACTGTGGTAAGAGGGGGAATGGCAAATGTGTAAAAACAGATGCTATCATGAAAACAATGTGCATAATAGAGCAAAATTAAAGCATTAAAAGACGTGCATTAAAATTGCTACTACATATTTCACAGGAAAGAAATTAGTTTTATTATATGTGACCTTTGCTGGCAAAATGAGTCGGAATGCTTATTTTAAGCTGCAGGTTAATGAAAGTATAAATGTTGATTTTGGTCGATATGGAGGTTTTCATAAAAATAAGCGATCCTAATGCTATAAATAGTCATTAAATATCTAAAATGATCTTTATTTTTACTGAGAGGTGTACCGTCCCAAATGCTTAACCTACTCAAAGATACGTAAGATACGTCCATCCACATGAACTTGACATTTTGCTTTCGGCACCAGATTGATGTTAAAAGAGTTTTAAGAGCCATAAGACATAAAAACGATCTTCCTTGCATTGACTGACAGATTCGCGTGGACACAGACGCACGGGCGCGACCCTGATATATGCACATATACACAGAATTACAGTTTTAAAAATATCTGTTTTGATAAGAATTCACACAGATATAATCTGTTATGTCTTAAGTGAATGTTTAGTTAACTGTTAGGAAAAATATCTGATGTGTAACATAATATTTAATTCTTTCATTACAGTAGATGGTAAAGCTGTCTGTCTCAATGTCAATCAAACAATAAAAGAAAGGAAAAAGTTGAACATATATTTTTCCTATAGGTATTGTTTTTGACTTTGTGTGTGCCAAATCTATTAGTTTTACCAGTGATTTTAAGGTATGGGTGCGGTGATTTTGTTTTTGAACCTTAAAATGTTTTAACTTTATATGAGGAACTCTGTACCGAGCCCCTATAGTGACATTTAAAGTTTAGCTTCATGTGCTCACATCAAACTTTCGTGTTCGCACGTGAAACTTTCGTGTGCAGAATGATGATTTCACGTGCACACGCGAAACTAAACTTTAAAAAAAAATTCTGCACATGAAGGTTTCGCGTGAGCACACGAAAGTTTCACGCAAAACTAAACTTTATTTAATTTTTTCTCCATGTCCCCTTAGGGGCTCCGTAACATTGGCTCTTGTAAGCAGGTTCAAGCTCACCACGCCGCTTTGGTCAAGCATTGTTGACCCAGTCTTATTTCAGGCAGAATGTACATAGAAAAGATGCATTGTTGTTGTTCGCCATTTTTAAATGTTACAATGTCTCGTGTGTAACAGCTCAAGTATACAGTATGTCACTAAGACTGTCTCTGAAAATCAGACTAAAGCTTAAAATCTTATTGTGAGATAAAAAGCATCACAGTTTAATTTCAAGCATTAATTTCACTATGATTTCAATCGCTGACATGACATTACTGAGTCAACATTAAAGATATCAAGTTTATATTTTCACAAATGTTCTTTACATTATATAGGATGATTTTATGTGGAAAACAGTAAATCACAAAGAAATACTTCAGCTGGGTTTTCACAGGCATGGTCACATTTATCTTTAATCTTTAAGAATGTTGCATTTTCTCTGAATATTTGATTTAATGTACTGTATTTTTCAAAATTAAATTTGCATTGCACAATATATTATCTTATCTGCAGACATTTTAGGTATCTATAAATACTGATAACTGTGGTCTAAACAATAGAAAAATAAATAGTTCTGTATTAATAAAGTACAGACAAAGATTTTGAATAGCTACAGGTTGGATTGTATGTTTGGTACGAAATGGGTATGGGGGGGCCTGACCCCCTATTTTTTCATAGGGCCCAAAATTGCTAGCGGCGCCCCTGCACATATGAACAGTTTGCCCAAGATTAAAATTCTCAGGTTCATTTAAACCAGTATGACTTTTTCTTACTAGAACCAATATGACATATTTTCAAAAAATATTAAGAAGTCTACTGGTTCCTCTGTGCCATGCAATGACATTAAATCTGCACTCAGGGTGTCAAACTTCAAAAAGGATAAAAACTATAAAACTACAGGTTTTTGGGGAAAACATAATAAAACATCATCTTACTGAAGTGACCATCACAAAATACAAAGCCTGTTTCACTTGGAAACAAATCTTTAGAAATTCAATACAACTCCTATATAATTAATGCCCAATTCCACAACTGCCAATAAGCATAATTCAGGCAGCTAGTGTTTAAATACACATCTAAAAAAATAGCACAATTACGATCACAAATATCAAGATTTGCAATTACAATCACTCTCTCCTGCAAGTTACAGCAAGAAGTGCAGGTTGATGAATTGTGTACTGAATCCTTTGTAATGGAGTTCAGAGACACAACTGCAGGAAACTGCTACTTCCAATTTACAGAAGCACCCAACTGCCAGTAAGCAAGTCACAGCACACAAGCGTGCTCTCCTTCACCGTGCCATTTGAGGGGTGTCACTATACCTCGCCCCAATGTTTGCGTCTGGATTGTCACAAATGGCGCGATAACAAGCATGTGGCCCAGTTTGCATGTGTACAATCTTCCCTGCAAACCTGACACTTGTGACAATAGTCCATCAGAGCAGATCCAGAGATATGAGGAATGACAGTGGCTATGTGGGGGGTATTAAAAATGGAAAGGGTGCACTGGCGGCAGAATGCAGTGTGTAGGGCTGGGGACACAAACTAACGCGGGGTTAATTGGAACAAGGCTACTTTGCATATTTATACAGGGCGGAGCAATCTGTGCTTTTGGTCTTTTTCTCTTACTGTCAGAAAATGATCTCCTGTGAATTAGTGAAAAGTTTTGATGTGTTTTATTTAAGCTATTAAAAAAAGAGTGGTTTGGGGGAATGAAAGCAAATTTCTTCATCTTATATTTTTTTCGTTTTCTGAGTAACATAACATCATTTTAAAACATGCCAGCGACTCCTAGTAACTGATAACTGGGATTGAAAACATTTTTACACCACGGAGTTAGTTATAGTAACACAATATTACAATTAAGCCTCAGATATACAATGATAATAAAATGAAAACAATGTAAATACTGTTAATCAAAATGATAACTGTTAATACAATACCAGGGGAAATAACTCACAATTATGCTTTTTTTGTCTTAATTGTGCAGCAATTAAAAAAAATATTCATATGCATTGATGCATAATACAAGGATGGTTAGATGAAGGATCATGCATGGATGAATTTGTGAATATCTATCTATTATAAGCAGATCCTCTCACCTAAAGGATTATTAGGAACATCTGTTTAATTTCTCATAAATGCAATTATCTAATCAATCAATCAATCAATCACAAGGCAGTTGTTTCACTGCATTTAGGGGTGTGGTCCAGGTCAAGACAATTTCTTGAACTCCAAACTGAATGTCAGAATGAGAAAGAAAGATGATTTAAGCAATTTTGAGCGTGGCATGGTTGTTGGTGCCAGACAGGCGTGTCTGAGTATTTCACAATCTGCTCAGTTACTGGGATGTTCACGCACAACCATTTCTAGGGTTTACAAAGAATGGGGTGAAAAGGGAAAAACATCCAGTATGCGGCAGTCCTGTGGGCTAAAATGCCTTATTGATGCTAGAGGTCAGAGGAGAATGGGCCGACCGATTCAAGCTGATAGAAGAGCAACTTTGACTGAAATAACCACTCTTTACAACCGAGGTATGCAGCAAAGCATTTGTGAAGCCACAACACGCACAACCTTGAGGTGGATGGGCTACAACAGCAGAAGATCCCACCGGGTACCACTCATCTCCACTACAAATAGGAAAAAGAGGCTATAGTTTGCACAAGCTTATCAAAATTGGACAGTTGAAGACTGGAAAAATGATGAGTCTCGATTTCAGTTGAGACATTCAGATGGTAGAGTCAGAATTTGGCGTAAACAGAATGATAACATGTTTCCATCATGCCGTGTTACCACTGCACAGGCTGGTGGTGATGGTGTAATGGTGTGGGGGATGTTTTCTTGGCACACTTTAGGCCCCTTAGTGCCAATTGGGCATTGTTTAAATCCCACGGCCTACCTGAGCATTGTTTCTGACCATGTCCATCCCTTTATGACCACCATGTACCCATCCTCTGATGGATACTTCCAGCAGGATAATGCACCATGTCACGAAGCTCGAATCATTGCAAATTGGTTTCTTGAACATGACAGTAAGATGATTGTACTAAAATGGCCCCCACAGTCACCAGATCTCAACACAGATCTCTCTTTGGGATGTGGTGGAACAGGAGCTTCGTGCCCTGGATCTGCATCCCACAAATCTCCATCAACTGCAAGATGCTATCCTATCAATATAAAGCTTTCAGCACCTTGTTGAATCAATGCCACGTAGAATTAAGGCAGTTCTGAAGGCGAAAGAGGGTCAAACACAGTATTAGTATGGTGTTCCTAATAATCCTTTAGGTGAGTGTATAAACAATATCCACCTTTAACATAATTTGATTGAATTATGTGTAGTTAAACAAAATTTTCTAGCAGCTGTTACAACAAACCTCATTTTTTTCATTTAACCCCACCTATGGGGTAAGTTGTAACGTTTGCACTCCTGTCATTTTCGGTGTAATTGTATGATAATTGTAAGATAAGTGTTTATTTGTAGCAGAGATGTGTGTGGTGATTGCGTAAAAAAATATTAATCTAACTTAAATATTTTTTGAATGACAGAGCCAAAGAAAAAAAGCATTAGGTTGTGCTCCCCTACTAAAACTTTATGTGCGTCTTAGAAAATTAATTAGTGTTGGGCTGTAACCTTGGCACAGAGTCCCAGTGTTTCCTAAAAGGTCTTGATGAAGCACAATGCAAAATGGGATCTGGCTGTACTGCAAACTATTGACATGTGAAGGGTAAACTGAATGGGGAGGGTTTGGGAGGCTGTTGAGACACTATTGTATTACTTGAGAAATATACTTTAAGTAATTTCCTCAGAGCTTGAATCCGCCTTCGGTGTTTCACCTCTTAATTGGAAGAACAATATTAAACATCCTTTATGTACATATAAAGTTAGTGTATTCATTAATTAGCCCTGAGTGTTTTAAGCAAGTTCACTTTCATCACTGCCTTTTAAGAACCATGCATCGATGGCGCCGAGCTACAGTAAAAGAGATATTTCGGGCCTTGCGTTAGGCAGGCGCAGGCAGGCGGCGTGGGAGATGCAGCCGATACATCTTTGTGTGAGTAATCTCTAAAGACCAGTGTAATTGATTTCTTGTTTGCACCACAACAAAGAAAATTAGATAAAACAAAAGAACTCTTTCCAATATGGCACCAAAAAAGTGAGAAAGTAAATAAATGCATTAGATAAAGCTTTTGCATTCAAATGCACAGGAGGCAAACTTAGCAAACGCATTAACTAAACACAAAGCATCTATTCCCAAATGTAACGTCTTCACTTAAATGAACAGGCCGCTTTTCATCTCCTTCGATTAATTCTTTAAGCTCTGCTGATGAGTCCATGAGACTACGCCGCAGTTACTTATCCTGATGGTGAAACGAGACCTGCGCGACTGATCCGAGGTCAGAGAATTAGTTGCTCTGGGGTGCGTGAGCACGTTTTTATAAAACTGGCATTGCTGCCCTTATTTGTGATGCTAATTGCTCTGTGAGGCACGAGGATAAAAATCCGAGGCATTGCGCAAAGGGCCACGGGAAGGTGCTCCTCCTACAGGCTGGTCTGTTATAAAAGCCATTTCATAACCAGGTCACAGTAAAGACTCTCTCTCTCACTCAGCAGCTTTTAACCAACACTGTATCTAATCATCACTGTTTTCACTGCCTCTGTCACCCAGACTGTTCTCATTCTCTCTTATCTATTATTCCCTCTGGATACTGATAGCTAGGAATTACTCCCAGGTCTTTGTAAAGTGCACTATCTGCCAATAAACATCTCTAAATGGATTTAAGTTGAGCACGGATGTGGCATACCACCTCAATGGCAACACTGCGCCTTGGAAAATTCAATACCTGACAATATTGCACCATCGAAACGATTTCCTGGTTGTAAAATGAGAGACAGACTGATGAAATAGCGTAACATCTCCAATTGTCTACCTAAAACCGGAGCCCTCAGGGGTCTCTATTATGAACTCTACTGTATACCTAAAAACGTTGTGGAATGCTCTGTTGTTTTTACAACAAGTTGTCTGTTGTTTTCCAAAAGTAAACTGCCATTCATTTTTTCCATAAGGCTGCCGTTCTAACATATAACCTTTAAAATAGACTCAGCGTGAGCCATAAGTCAGTATTATTTCAGCATCATTTTTTATTTAAAGTTTATTTTCTAAAATACTGTAGGAAAAAAATCAACATTTGCCTGGCTGTTATCTTGAAGAAAGATCCCATTTTTATCCAGCATTAGTAGAAGTTGTTGTTTCCATGAATGGAAAATAAGTAATCTCCATACACTTTTATGTATATTAAAGGGATAGTTCGGCCAAAAATGATATTAAACCCATGATTTACTCACCCCCAAGCTGTCCGAGTTGCATATGTCCATCGTTTTTCAGACAAACACATTTTCGGATATTTTAGAAAATGTTTTAGATCTTTCAGTTGATTAAATGTAATGTTACGGGGTCCACGACCTTCAAGTCCAAAAAAGTGCATCCATCCTTCACAAAATAAATCCAAACGGCTCCAGGATGATAAACAAAGGTCTTCTGAGGGTAATAACTACCTTCCGGTAGCGCCGCCATCTTAGTCGCGTCCGCATTCAGGATGAGAGCTTACGCAGCCTACGGAGGCTACTCTGCTGCTGCTCTGTGCCCCCGCCCTCCGAATTTGTCATACGTCACTAACAAAAGTGCATACACTACGCTAATACTCTCTCCTGAATACAGAGGAGTCTAAGATGGCGGCGCTACCAGAAGGTATTTATTAACGTTAATAAAGTTTTAAATATGGATATTTCTACAACAACACTGCGCGGATTACCCTCAGAAGACCTTTGTTCATCATCCTGGAGCCGTTTGGATTTATTTTGTGAAGGATGGACGCACTTTTTTGGACGTGAAGGTCGTGGACCCCGTAACATTACATTTAATCAACTGAGAGATCTAAAACATTTTCTAAAATATCCGAAAATGTGTTTGTCTGAAAAACGATGGACATATGCAACTCGGACAGCTTGGGGGTGAGTAAATCATGGGTTTAATATCATTTTTGGCCGAACTATCCCTTTAAAAATGTTGTAAATTAGTTAAAATGTTTTATCATGCAATGGTTCTAAATGCAATATTTTAGCATGCACCCCCCTTGTGTAGGGCACATCCCCTTTGTAGGCTTTCACAGAGCATTCATGACATAAAACGATCTCAAACTTAGAATTTTTATTAAATTAAAACATAATAAATTAAACAAAGTAGTTATGTTGGTTGGTATGCTTATTTTTAAGTTTAATTTCACAGAATTTATAATAAATTAATATATTTTATAAAATGTCATAAAACTGGAGCACCCTATCACCATCTGCCTACCCCCAAGTTGAAAACCACTGTTATAATGTATAGTCAATTTTATGATTATGGGTGATTCTCACGAAATCCAGATTTAAAAGGTGTCCAGCATCCGAATTTTTTAATAGCCCTTGAAGCCATTTTTTTTTTTTTTTTGCACATATAAGATTAAGGTCTGAACTTAAGATAACCATTATTTTTAAAGGAATTTAAAAAATATTTCCTATAGAATTATTTACATTTTTTAGATTATCATTATCAAAAATTATCATTACCGCAACATTATATTACATTAAATATATGCATTTACAAACTCATGTTTCGGTAATGAGAACTAAAAAGTTGTCTAGGTACTATGACAAACAAAATTTTACTTTTATCTGGAGAGAAAAATAAGAACTGCTTACTTGGTACCCATCTTGAGTGTCACAGTCAATTATGTCCCTTGCAGCAATAATTTTTTGAAAATATTAGTTCTTATATTCCTTATTATTGTCTTTACATTTACCAATGATCACCAAATACCACACGTTTCTCTACTGTAAATGTTTATATGCACTGAAGCTTTTTATTTTTTAGATTTTTTAATTATAAATATTTCCTTTTCAAAGAACCCAAATCCAGTCATGGACACATTGCGGTAATGAAAAATGTTCCCTTAAATGTGGAAAAAACAACAAAATTGATTTGTATGATGTCATTTGAAATCATGTGCAAAATAGTACATGAAGAGATGTTTCTAACTGTATGCTTCTTTTTTTAATACTCTTTCTTTGCATTTACTTTTTTTATCAAAATGTTTCATGACACCTTATAAGTCTAATTTCGCGAGATTCACCCTTATGTCACTAACAAACGTTCGATTTATTGAAACATGCAATAACTTTAGTATTGTGCACTGCACCGATGTCAATTTTTATCTTAGAGCTGGTTGGTTTAGTTTATGTTTTTAAATTCCTATGGAAAAATAAATACACTTCTAACAGTATATCTAGAATTCTAGTCTTAGACACCTATAGGCAAAGGTGAGGTCAGCACAAAACTGATATCACACAGAGTAATATGAGCATTATGAATTCAGTGTGCCTTACACAAGAGGGGGGTTAAACAGGGTTGCCTTCTCCTCTGACAGAGAGTCAAGACACTGATGATGCTGCCACCAACTCTATCGTTCATCCTGCTGTAATAGTGAAGCAATTACAGATAAGACGACGCTGAACGCGGGGCATCTGCTGTGCACATATCTATATCACATGCCGAAATGGTTCTGGATCCCCTTTATAGAAAGCATCACGCCCTTCCCCTCACCGTTCCACAGCAGACGCAGGGGTGAGTGAAATGTGTGCTGTATATAAAAAGCGGTTATTGTTGTGTTCAATTTGTTCACACGCTGGGTAATGTGCGCATTTTGCTAAAAGAATTCCAGCATTTATTAGGCGTTTCCTGAGGGCAAACAGAGTGGAAGGGAATGTAAATGAAATGCTTGTTAGAGGGTCAGATGAACTTTTAACATTCCAAGACTCACCTAAAAAGGCCCTAGTAAACAATTCTTAAGTTGAGAAGTGCCCGTAAGAAGCATCTGACCACAGCTTGTGCTCTCTTCAGAAATCTGCTTATATTTTTTTTCAGTGCACATATGCCCTGGCTGTCCCCAAGGTCACGATTTTACCCCGTCCTTACTAGTGAGCTTAATTAAACTAACAGGGTTGCCAAAACCCTGGTGTTTCCAAGAGCCATGTGAAACTGCAAAGAGTGGCCCATACAGGTAAACAACGAATGGGTGATTCTCACAAAATTAGACTTATGAGGTGTCATGAAACATTTTGATAAAAAAAGTTCATGCAAAGTAAGAGTATCAAAATAAGCGTACATTAAAAAACATCTCTTCATATTTTGCACATAATTTCAAGTGACATCATACAAACCAATTTAGTTGTTTTTCCACATTTAAGGGGAAACGTTTCATTACCGCAACGTGTCCATGACTGGATTTGGGTTCTTTGACATGGCAATATTTATAATTAAAAAATCTAAAAATTAAAAACCTTCAGTGCATGTTAAACTATAAACATTTACAGTAAAGAAGCATGTGGTATTTGGTGATCATTGGTAAATGTAGAGACAATAATAAGGAATATAAATGTGTCCAAGACCAATTTTCTCATCCTCCGAAACAATTTTCAATCATTGTTTAAGCCCTCAAGAAACTAACATTTTCAAAAAAAAAAATTGTTGGAAGGGACATAATTGATTGTGACACTCAAGATGGCTACCAGGTAAGCAGTTCTTATTTTTTCTCTCCAGATAAAAGTTGAAATTTTGTTTGTCATAGTACCTAGACAAATTTTTAGTTCTCATTACCGAAACATGAGTTTGTAAATGCATATATTTAATGTAATATCATGTTGCGGTAATGATAATTTTTGTTAATGATAATCTAAAAAAAATGTAAGTAATTCTATAGGAAATATTTTTTTAAATCCTCTAAAAATAATGGTTTATGTGCAAAAAAAAAAAATGGCTTGAAGGGCTCTTTAAAAATTCTGATGTTGGACATCTTCTAAATCTGGATTTCGTGAGAATCACCCGAATATATCATCAGGCTAGTTGATCCTGTTGCTCAGAGAGTAAAAATAGTCAAGGTCTGTTCATTTATATGATGGGCTAGACTGTGTGAAACGATACACTGATTCTGTTATTGCATTTATGTCATGGTAGACCCACTGTGGAATATTAAGAAAAATCAGATACAAAGCAGAAACTAGAGTGCTGTATAGGCTAAAAACTAAAGTATTAATTAAAAACCAAAAGTGATTTGATTTGTATTTCTAAAATATTTAAACCACTACAGTTACTACAAAATACTCAAATGTTTACCCAACATAAACGAATGCAAAAGCGATTAAACGCCCCCTTCGTCAAAAATGAGATAATGACATCAACCGAAAGCTCTCGGCTCATTTTTTTATAAGAAAACATGTCTGGTGCACTAAAAGGGTTTTGCATCTAAGCTCCTCAACTATGTATAACCAATACTGTTACTTATAAAATTACTCGTACTAGATAATTGGTGACTTTGGTCCTATCACCCATCTCTATTTACATAATCAATAGGGTGGGGCTGTGAATGAAAGTGGTATTACAAAACGTCCCACTTTTTCCTTGAAGCGTGTATGGTAACAAATAAACGAAATACTCTTGAAATACAAGCCATTTAATTTCCACTGTCTCCTCAGAGGAAGTGGGCCAGGCCCTGGAAAGAGTCCGTCCAGGGCATAAATACGGGAATAAAATTTATCAAGCATATTAAACAGCAAGGCATGGCATGGAAAAACAGGGCGCATTAAAAAAGCAGAACGTGTGTGGAAAACAAAAGTGAGGGAAGAGGCCATAAAGCCAGGAAAGCCCTGGCTGATGCCAGCCTGCCCCATCTGGGAGATAAAAATGAATGATTCCGCTCCGCATCTCCATCCAACTGCATCTCTTTAGTGCTTAGAAGACGCATGAGAGCAAGTCAAAAGAAATATAATGCAAAAAAGGGGGCAGCTCTCTTCCAAGTTCATCTCTGCAAAATTCAGCTGGAGGCCGAAGACCGCATTTGTTCCGTGTCTTGAATTGTTGCATATAAACTTCCTCTGAGTCCCAGGGCTTGTGTGTTTCTAGAGCTCCTCATGCTGAGATCAAAGACAGAATAATTACAATGATAAACAAGGTGAGAGTCTATATTTCTCCAGCCTGAAACATACACACCTGGTTTACAAGATGTCTTCCCTATAGCCATTCTCAATCTCCATAATTGGGTGTACACATACCAAAACACGTGTACTTGGGGAAATTCAATAAAAGGCTTATATACTGAATGCTGTATCGACATGGCCATAATCGTACATAACTATATTCCCACCTGCCGTCTCCTCTGACGGTTAGTATTCGTGAGGTTAGGGGTCTCGTGGTTTTATAGGGCATGAGTGGGTGATTTACACTCCTACTCTGAATCGATGGAAAACGAGCCGAAGCCTTGCCACTTAATCAATGCTTCCACTTGTCAACACAATCCAAAGTATCCCTTTGGTTTTTCAATTAGTTGTAGTTGTATTAGTTGCGTGCATAATTGGACTTCACAAATTTTAATAGTGAGAAGTGATTAGACATCAAAAGCTGGCAGGTGTTAGCAAAGCAGCTTGTCCCTGTTTTGCACTTGCATGGTTAGGTGTGAAGACACCCTTCATACAGAGCACAGAGACTCACAGCCTTCTTCAGTACTCCAGATTGAACGAATGATTCCTTTATGTGGATAGGTGGATGGACCCACGATGCCGCTAATGTTTATACCTGATACTGGGCAATCCGATCACAAATGGACAACGCTAAATACAGGAATGAACAACGTCCATATGTTTTGTGATTAAATCATTCAAATCATATGTAAAGGAATATGCAATTTTCTTAAAAGAAAAATCCAGATAATTTACTCACCACCATGTCATCCAAAATGTTGATGTCTTTCTTTGTTCAGTCGAGAAGAAATTATGTTTTTTGAGGAAAACATTGCAGGATTTTTCTCATTTTAATGGACTTTAATAGAGACCAACATTTAATACTTATCAACACTTAACAGTTTTTTTCAACGGAGTTTCAACGGACTATAAACGATCCCAAACGAGGCATAAGGGTCTTATCTAGCGAAACGATTGTCATATTTGACAAGAAAAAAAAATGCTCTTTTAAACCACAACTTTTCGTCCGGTCCAGCATGACCTAACGTAAATGCGTAGTGACGTAGGGAGGTCACGTGTTACATATATAAAACGCACATTTGCGGACCATTGTAAACAATAAACTGACACAAAGACATTAATTAGTATCAGTTGACATACAACAACGTAGGAACGGTCCTCTTTCAACAGGAGTTTCACGTTCGTCCTCTGTGACCTCTTGACGTCATGACGTATTGCGTGGGGTCACGCTGACGTATCACGACCGGATCTAGACGAAAAGTTGTGGTTTAAAAGAGCATATTTTTATATTTCTTGTCAAAAATTACAATTGCTTCGCTAGATAAGACCCTTATGCCTCGTATGGGATCGCTTATAGTCTGTTGAAACTCCGTTGAAAAAAACTGTTAAGTGTTGAGTTAAGTATTAAATGTTGGGGTCCATTAAAGTCCATTAAAATGCGAAAAATCCTGCAATGTTTTCCTCAAAAAACATAATTTCTTCTCGACTGAACAAAGAAAGACATCAACATTTTGGATGACATGGTGGTGAGTAAATTATCTGGATTTTTCTTTTAAGAAAATGGACTAATCCTTTAAGGAAAGTTAGAAATGCGTGTGGCCTGTATTTGCACTAATGCAACCTGATGAGGCCTGGACAACAGCAAAGCCGTTTCAGTCAAGTGATCCTCCTGGTACTGTTTGCACTTCATAGACTTTACAGAACTTCTTCAGTATGTCTGATACCAACATGCATTATCACAGACCATTTGAAATTAGCGACTAATTTTCCCCAAAATCCCATTACAAATATGCATGAGATATTAACTTCTTAACTCTTCTAACAAAGACACGAAAATAACCTTGTACAACAATGTCCAGTGCAAACCATGGAACAGACCAAAACAGCAGTAGCTGAGATTCCAACCTGGATCGAAACATACCATTTTTCCCAGTGACCTTAAAAGAAACGACAGCCAGCCCATCCGAGGCCGAGGGAAAACGGACCTCTTTTTCAGTTCTCACCACCCTACTGTTAAAGAAAATGAGCTTTATCTGTGGGACACTCCAGGTTACATGAATAATGCCCCCCTTTCCACCTGTGGGCCCCCTGTGAAGCCCATCATGGTGTTTAATGGGAAACGATCCATTTTTAATTACCACTTTCTGGAATGAAGAGGTTTGGAATGGGAAGCACTTAGATAAGCGTTGAGAAGTTTTGCAGATGTAAGTTGGCCCCAGGCAGCTCGAGTACAATCAATGGGAACATTTCCTGCTCCCCAAGGTGACACGAGACTTCCAAAGTGCTGTCAGATAATTACCAATACATAGAGGATATTAATCTGAAATTAATGTGCACCCATTTGATTAAGTTAGGAGGGCATGTGTGGTATGTGAGTTATCAGTGTGTTCAAGTTTAATTCCTGTGACATTAATCCTTTGTTCACAGGGATATCTGTCTGTGATGTGGAATCCACGCGGCATTCTGAAAGAGAACATGGAGATGTGAAGATAGAGAGAGTCTTTATTATGCAAGATAAAGTAAACAGCTCTCTCAAGAATCAGTATGGCAAGCAATAACAATCATTTTTCGCTTTTATTAAGTTGTCTGGGCCCACTGCAGATGTAAGGAGAACAATGATTCTTCAGAAGACAGGATAAAGAACTTTGAATGCACCACAAGGTGTGTATGAATTCTGTCAGAGATAAGACATTAATAGATATGCAATTCTGAACGTTCACCGCTATCGCCATTTGTTTTTCCCAATTGGTGGTTAAACGGCGAGCATTTGCATCGGCTGGACTCGCACAGGAAACAAACTTCTCTCTTCTTTTTAAACACAAGAAAAACAAATATTGTAGCATTTGACCAAAAAGTATGGCATCATTAACAGAGCAAGAGGTAAATGTCAACTTCTGACATTGATCAGAATGCAATAAACATCTGCTCAACACAGTAAACTACTAGATATTTCCTCTTATCTTCTGGGAGATAAAAGAAATAAATCTTCTCCAACACTGCAAATATTTCTTCTAAGCATGTTTTGGCATTATTGTATTTCGTTTAGATGTCAAACCAATCCCAGCAGACACCAAACCATTAAGAGTTGCTGCTGAAGGGCACCTTTATTAGCTTCACGTTCATTGGGCGAGCTCCTGGTGTCTTGCATCTACTGCATGTCTGGGCGGAGCCGGACGCAAACAAGTAACTCTAATTAAAGTTGAGTTAATCATAAATAGCTGGAAAGGGCCACAATCTAGGCATATGTTAAGAATAAATTACTAATTATGCCAGGCGAGTAACAAAACAAGTCCCAGACTGCTCGAGAAGTCTCGGCACGTTACTAATATATGAAAGGTATAAACAAACAGCAATCTGGTTGTTTAGCTTCTCCAACCCACTTACAAGGATCCAATTATGGCAGATCCCCGGAGCCAGCAATACAATCAGCGCTGAGAGTGCAGGCGTTATGATTAACTGTGAAGGCCACATCCACAATGCGCTGTTTCTAAAGCCAAATGGGCCACCTTTCAGGTCGAATATGCAGAAGATCAGGTTGAGGAAAATGAGGCGCATGCATGTTGTGTTTCACCGCTTACAACAGAGGTGCATTTTTACATTTCTGTGCACTTTAAATTCTGCTGGGTTATTTTTAACCCAATGCTGGGTAAATATTGGACAGAACACATGTCGGGTGATTCTTGCGAAATTAGACTTATGAGGGGTCATGAAACATTTTGATTAAAAAGTAAATGCAAAGTAAGAGTATTAAAATAAGAAGCATACAGTTACAAACATTTCTTCATGTACTATTTTGCACATGATTTCAAATGACATCATACAAACCCATTTTTTTTTTCACATTTAAGGGGAAATTTTTCATTACCGCAATGTGTCAATGACTGGATTCGGGTTGACATAGAAATATTTATAATTAAAAAATAAAAAAAGTTTCACTGCATGTTATCCTATAAACATTTACAAACATGTGGTATTTGATCATTGGTAAATTTAGAGACAATAATAAGGAATATAAATGTGTCCAAGACCAATTTTCTCATCCTCCGCAACAATTTTCAATCATTGCTTAAGCCCTCAAGGAACTAACATTTAAAAAAAAAAGAAATTGTTGGAAAGGACATAATTGACTGTGACAATCAAGATGGTTACCAGGTAAGCAGTTCTTATTTTATTAGAAATTTTGTTTGTCATAGTACCTAGACAACTTTTTAGTTCTCATTACCGAAACATGAGTTTTTAAATGCATATATTTAATGTAATATCATGTTGCGGTAATGATACGTTTTGATAATGATAATCTAAAAAATTTAAATAATTCTATAGGAAATATTTTTTAAATCCTCTCAAAAATACTACATTCGCCATGTTGTCTATGTCATGTGACCTACCAGCGTCAACTCCATTCACAAATCCTCTCCCACGGCCTCATGGGATAGTAAAGTGTCCATCGAATGCACACTTTTACAGTTCAGCCAAAAGTAGTAGGTCATTCAGGTACTTTTTGTCTACTCTGTGATTTCGGGCGTACTTCTTTTGTCACGTATTGTTCCTCATCTACTATTTAGTAGAAAAGTATGCGGTTTCAGATGCAGCCATAGTTGCACCTTTAGGACCGAGAATTTCTTTAACAATTCCGGGTGCTGTGATCTGCCCAACATAGATCTGCCCTACTCGCTGTATTTTTTGCTGAATTTTTCATCCTTCAAGTGCAGCTCCACCAGACCCGGCCCCAGAGATGGCCACGGTAGAGCTGAGGCTAGCTGCTGAGCAGCATTTTATCGAAGATTTGTTCTTGGAAACACCGCTTTTGTTGCCAACGTCTGCATTCGAAGCTTATGATTTGAAATGTATCGAGATTCTCTGGTATCAGTAAAGCGCATGCAAAAGCAGATGAAACGGGCAGCGTTCGAGTTATTCCAAGCTGCCGTATGCCCAAGTCTCCTGTGGGCCCTTTCATGGCATTTCAGACGGAATGAGAGCGAGCGGTGGAGAGGTTGAGGCCGCGATGGATGAGAGGAGCTTCTTTTGCCATTCATCATTCAATGCTGGAGGTCATGTGCAGTTAGTCTGTAGGCTCTCTGGGAGCTGTAAAACACTCTCCCTGATGGCTGGCTGTCAAGTGCGCTGAAGCAAAAGGAGGGGGAAAACACACACACCATACAATATGATTTCTTCACAGCCCCGGCCAATCAATCCTTTTGCCAAGCTCTGGCCTGCGGAATCCCGCTCTCCTGTAAGCATTATAGGAGAGCGAGTCTCCAGCGCCCCGAAGATGTTTCATTATTTAGCAAAAGCGATTCTAATGGATGTTCGTCGGGAGCGGAGTTATTTGAGGTTTGAAATGTTATCAGTGTCACATTTCAGCGAAAGAAGTGATCTCTGCTTTCATCATATTTCACACAAGTCCCAAATTTCACATTATCAATGTCTGTCATGTTAATCTAGACAGTCTGTGACATACAGCTGGAGGCTAAACAGCATGATACGGTCTACTCACATACAGCCTGGAGACCATCTAACATGCACAAACAGTGGTCTTCTCCATTACTAAAGCTCAGTTTTTTTTAAAGCCTTGTCGTTTAATTAGACAGCCGTCATCACCAGCAAGCCACTCAACCTTTTTCGCCTGCCAACATTTCATTTTTCATTCCAATTTGATTAGAAGCCATATCTGAGAGCCACACAACAAAAGCCGAACCATTTGTGGGATATGGCCATGACAAAACAGCCTTTCTTTATGATTAGTATGCCAGCCAATGGGAGAGCTCAAAGGGTGGGGGTGGCGTTCATTAGTGAGGTGTTGGATGATTTTCAGTCCGTAATCACATCTGCGAGTCTTACTGACCTTTTTGCATTTTTTCTCTTTTGGCTATAATCAGATCATGTATTATTCAAGTACTCTGTTATATGCAGTCTGCTCACCATTTTTTTGCTCAGTCGCATAAAAACCAAGTTTTCTCTCTGGTTTCCCTCTGGTCTAATGTAGTGATGTACCATAAATTGCTCAAAACAAATGGTCAAAATTTGGTCCCAAGCTGTCACCGGGGCAGTACTCTTTTAAAAAGTACACGGTTGCACCTAAAGAGTTCATACTAGTACCTCAGAGGATCAAATTGGTACCTAAAGGGTACATATTAGGACCTTTTTAAAGGGTACTGCCCCAGTGACGACTTTTTTTACCATTTCTGAGAGTGTAGTGCTAAAATGTACATTAGGGTTGTGCCAATAGACGATACTATCGTGTATCGCTGATCGTCAGACAAATGGCTGATAGCGGGCTTTCATGACAATAGTTGGCGATAGTTATTATTATATCATCATAGTTTCACATTAACATGTGCATTCAGTTTTAAAAAGGTTGCGGTCATGACAGTGTTGCCCTAAGTAAATCAGCTCCTTTTTTGTCCACCAATCAAGTGACTTGTCATAAATAAGTAAAAAAATTACAACCCATTCTCACTCCCCAGGCGTCAAAATCTGAAGCATGTTCAAACGCTTTCAGCGTCAGTATGAAGACACGAATGCGTCACTATATGGACAAAATGGGCACTCCGTTGCTTTCATGCTAATCCCTCAGCATCGGATATAGACAAAAGGGCATCCCGGATGCCGACGTCAAGGTGGCATAACCATTGGCAGGATCATGGCGCTTCTTGACGTTAAGTACTCAATTTTTGTTCCAAATTTTTTACCATTGTCACTTGGGGTTGGGGTTAGAACGACTCTCTATTATATAAAATTACATCCTTACCTAAACCAACTCTATCCCTAACCCCAAGCATCAATGGTTTAAAAATCACAAGACAAAAAGTATAAACAAATACTTAAACTGACATCCAAACCCGAACTCCAACACCAACCCCAAGCGACAATGGTTTAAAAATTGGAAAAAAATTGAGTAGTTACTTCAATTTAGTTATCCTGCCGATCGTCGCAAACGTTGATGTTGCATAACGTGACGGCACCACCTTCTGGGATGCCCTTTCGTCTATATTCGATGCTGAGGGATTTTGACGCCTTGGGGAGTGTGAATGTGTTGAAAAATTAACAAATAAATAAATCAGTAAACTATTGCCCCGCCCCCAATACTATCGTTCAGGCTGACGATAGGACAATCTCAAAATGGCGCATATCGTCCAACACTAATGTACATACCTGAAATCTGATAACTATATAAATGTTTCCATATTTTTGCTTTTTCTCTAGAGCCAAACAGGTTATTTTCTATAGCCTGTCTTTTAAAAAGCATGATTTGAATAAAACATTCAAAATGTTAAGTGCAAAAACACAATAAAAACGACCTTGTGACCACTTAATATTTTTTATTACACTTTTTGATATTCACACCACTCTTTAGCACAATTATCTTCATAATTTCGTTGTATTGTTTTAACCTATAAAGTTGCTATGGATAAAAGTGTCAGCTAAATGCAGAAATGTAGATGTAAATATCAAATTTTCGATATATATTTCCCATCATGTAGCTATCAATAAAAGTAATGGTAAAATAGCCAAAAATACAAAAAAATTGAAACAAAAACCTTGACATTTTGTGGAGACATTGACTAGGAAAAATGTAAAGTGTGGGAAGTGGGCATAGTGAGCTTTACTGAGAACCTGACATATACAAAGAGGTTTGCACAGCGTCATACTAACTAGGTTATTAAGGGATTAATTACAGGGTTAACAGTGGGTGTCAAAGCCCAGCCTGCATGTAACTCTCTCTCTCTCTCTCTCTCTCTCTCTCTCTCTCTCTCTCTCTCTCTCTCTCTCTCTCTCTCTCTCTCTCTCTCTCTCTCTCTCTCTCTCTCTCTCTCTCTCTCTCTCTCTCTCTCTCTCTCTCTCTCTCTCTCTCACACACTAATCTGCTCTCTAGCTGACCTGCCTGCCTAAGATGTTCAAATAAGACAGAAGTGGGGGGATACCTCTTGCCAGAGCCCTGAGGCTGCAAATAATACGTTCGTGTTTGTGAGTTGTTCTTTAACAAAATGCTTAAAATGGGCAAATGAGAGCGGTGCTTATACAGCAAAATTGGTGCTAGATGGAGCAGAAAGTGCACAAATGTTCTATGACATTCCCATAATGAGGTTTCATATTGATCCGACTACACCGAGCAGAACTACCGGCTCGTCTCTCTTTTCTATTTTAACCCACGCTACACGCTCCAGGCTGTCATTTATTTGGCAAGACTCCCTGGTCCTCGCGCACAGACAGGTGGCCCATCTGAACATATCACTCAAAAACATCATCAGCCATTCATAAAGTCTATTATTTAGTCGGTTTGAACACGAAAAAGGAGATAGATGGACTGTATTTGGAGGGCAAGAAGAAATCATGTCAGCAATGCATGCTGGGAGCTCAGTTTCAGTACACTGTGTAATGTAAGGATATATTATGGAAATGTGACTTTCTACAAGACCTCTATAAGCCTAGTCACTAAGTGACATTTGGAATGAATTCATAATGCAATAATACCTGACTATTTTACATAAAATATGCCTGACAGCTACACCAGGTGCCTGTGCTAAAATTTATTGCTGGTATCCTAAACCACAGGCAAGGATACATTTTTTTATTTACATAAACACAACTGATGAATATGCCCAAGCTACTGGAAGTGTTAATAAATAACAAGTTTAAATTTTTGTTGAACATTTCGTGAATGAGAGATTAAGATCGAACCCATGACTTTGGCATTGCAAGCACCATGCCCTATAAATACAGCAATTGGTAGAGAATGATGCTTGCAATGTCAAAGTCACAGAACACAAAAACAACAGAAATGTTTGAATGCACTCCAAGTCACTTTGGACAAAAGCATCTGCCAAATACAAAATTGTAATGCGGGTCTAAATGATGTCCAGATGTCTTTCTAGCAAAGAGCTACTGGCTTGTCATTACCAGATGTAGCATGCAATAAAAACTTCCGCTTTCCCCTACAGAATGACATTTATTTTAAAGAAAAACAACAGTGGGCGTTTCGACAACCAGTTATTAAAAAACTCTAAATTCAGGTGTGACTCAAGTTTATGAACCTTAACAAGTGCAACCGGCATTATTCTTTCATTTCGTTAGCATCTTAAAGGGACACTCCACTTTTTTTGAAAATATGCAAATTTTCCAGCTCCCCTAGAGTTAAACATTTGATTCTTTCCGTTTTGGAATCCATTCAGCCGATCTTCAGGTCTGGCGTTACCACTTTTAGCATTGCTTAGCATAATCTATTGACTCTGATTAGACCATTAGCATCGCGCAAAAAAATAACAAAAGAGTTTCGATATTTTTCCCATTTAAAACTTCACTCTTCTGTAGTTACATCGTGTAGTAAGACTGACAAAAAGTTGCCATTGAAAGTTACTAAGGGGACTATTTTCCGCTGCTGTGTAATATGATTGCACCTCCTGCAGCAATGTTACGGCAGCAATGTCCTTGATTATTATGCCTGAATGAGAGTATAGTTCCTAACCATATCTACCTAGAAAATCACAACTTTTAATTTTCTGTCGATCTTAGTACACGATGTAGCTACAGAAGAGTCAAGTTTTAAATAGGAAAAATATCGAAACTCTTTCGTTATTTTTTAGAGCGATGCTAATGGTCTAATCAGATTCAATGGATTGTGCTGAGCTATGCTAAAAGTGCTACCGCCAGACCCGGAGATCAGCTGAATTGATTCCAAAAATGTAAAAATCAAATGTTTAACTCTAGAGGAGCTGGAAAATTAGAATATTTTCAAAAATTAAAAAATCATAATACAAACTGTGAGCATAAAAATCCTTCCTAACATAAGTAATGATTCCCAACATGGGATTGCTGCAGTTCCAAACAGAAGGAAGGACTAACACCAGCGAACTAATTACATCATTTCATTTCCCTCCTGATTTGAAACGCCTGAGCTGTGCCATGCTAATACAGATAATCCCAGGCTTTACCACAGAAACCTTGTATCTAAAACAGCCACACAAGTCCAATGACAACATGACAATACGGTCATATTTAAATCAGAAAATGCGTCTGCTGCTCTGCTTAGACACAGCATGGAGGCAAAACTACCGACACCCCTGGGGTCTTCAGTACTGAACAGAAGGGCGTCAGGACGTTTCCTTCTAAGGTCACCATTTATCATCTCCATATTATTCAAGTGTGCGGTGCGGTACGAATGTGCCACTCAAATGTGGCATCTACGGGCCGAGTGAAGCAGAACGGCGATTCAGACGCCCACTCCTACCCCCCTGTGCGATTAAGCGCTCACATACCTGCTCAAGCTGAAAGGCAAACATGACCCATAAAGGCCATTTCTACTCGACTGCATTCCACTTTTCATAGCGTGAGGGATCTCAAACCATCCATCAATCCATAGGTCAACGTGACAACACTGTGCCATTTAGTAAGCAGCACAGAGTCTAAAAACTGGGGGGAAAAGCAGCTGCGGGAGACAGAATAATTTCTCATACGCTACAGGTGCGGTATTTCCCCTCCTTCTAGCCGAAGTCATAGTAAAATGCTGCAATAAAGTAAAAACGAATTTGGTTCAACAGGGCTATCCGGGAAAACTTGAGCGCTCTTGAGCACTTCATCTAGTTTTTAAATGGGTTGAGACTCGTAAATTACATTACAGGCGTTGAATGATTCCAAACGTGCACTCTGGAATACAGTGAGGACTTGTTTGTGCAGCTTGGCAGCATTTAATTTGGCTTATTAACACAGAAGGACCTACCGAAAACAGGTTGTTTCATGCTGTCTTTTAAACAGTAAATTAATCTTTAATCATTAATACATACTGTTTTCTTCAAGGTCTTAAAGACGGAAACTTGACAAAGGTGGTGCAACATAAAATGCAGAAGCGGCACGACTCATTCAAAAAAACGTATATCAGAGTTTATTAAATCTGTGGATTCGCGGAGTAAAATAATGAAGCATTTAAAAAGTGATGTGTGCTTCACTGGGCCCTACCTGATCTTTACCAACAAGGGAACACCAATCTGCAATATATTAGAGGAGGGGTTTTAATCCTAGCCTGTCTCAAAGCTAGCTTCAAATCAGTAGTAGTCCTTTGTGACTCCCTCCATTTCAGTTTTTCTCAATGCATATCCTTTTTAATTTCATCTGAGAGGCATCCGCGGCTGTCATTGATTTGGTGAGAAACTTCCCTGGCCGAACTGTGATGTGCGGTGCGGCTCTTCTCCAGGCGCTGTGAGCGGTTTTAATTAGAGCACTCTAGTTAGGCACCGAGGGGCTCTCCACCTTCCACACAGCAGCCATGGCAACACTCTCTCCTAGCCCAAATGTGCTTTTAATTGAGTGACATCTAATCAGGCCTTGAAATACAACACCGGAGCTAACAAAGCGGGCCGGAGGGGGAAAAGCCAACCTGCGAGTCAGCCAGCGCTTGGAATGCCGCTTACAGTGTGGTTTTACTGCTGGTGCTGAAAGCCCCCGAATAACTGAGAACCCAAGGTTTGACTGTTCCCCACATGAGTCTATGTGAAGAGTGCATGCACTTCACCAAAACACAGGCCCTTTGATGTGCTGAGATTACAGAAACTCCCACAAGAAATAACCTTCATACAGAATTCATGAAAGAAGCATCTTAAAATTAATACTTTATACGCGGTTGCTTTTACTAATATAACAAGAATGCATCTCTCAGACGTTTGGTTTGGACACGCACAATGAATCGACACACTGTCAGACATGCGGCATCCTGTTGACCGTACGGTATTGTGAAGGGAATCATACAGCTTATCTGCCCCCGAGGCATGACCGCAGGGTAACATCTCCCTGCACTCTCGCTCTCATCCATGAACCTCAATCTTCTCTTCCTTTTCACTTATTTGTATTCCGAGCCTCCGCAGACTGGCGGGTAATCTCGGCCCCGTCCTCTGCTCCCTCTCTTCCACGCCCACGTTTCGTCTTCCCCTTCTATCAAATAAATTCAGGGGATGTTCCCCCCGAGCGCAAAAACAAAGCGGATGACCTTTGCGCTTCGGTGTCATCTGCACAGCTGAAATAAATGAGATTTTAAAAGCCGCTCCGCACGCGCTAACATGACGCAAAGGCGAGGGCAGATTGGATCTTATATAGGGCATTATTTTTAATACAGCCCACGGTTTGGCTGCAGTTTGTGTCCGAGCTGAAGACTCGAGATCAGGAAGTTATGTGCCATTTAACGTGGAGATGAACCTGGCTTCTCATTCAAAGATTAAAAAATCATATCATCATGTTATTCAAAACTTACGTGCGTTTCTATCTTCTGTTAAAGGAACATGCCCACATTTTGGGAATTTAGCTTATTCACCATATCCCCCAGACTTAGATAAGTCCATACATACCTTTCTCATCTCCGTGCGTGCTGTTACTCTGTCTGACGCAGCCCCCGCTAGCTTAGCTTAGCACAAAGACTGGAAGTGAATGGCTCCAGCTAGCAAACTGCTCTCAATAAGTGACAAAATAACGCAAACATTTTCCTATTTATGTGTTGTGATTTGAATAGTCACACCGTGTAGAAATAACAAGGTCATATGAGACACAGACATCTTTTAATTAACAGTATACATACAGGGAACTATATTCTCAGAAGGCGAAGCACTGCTACATGGGCGGAGTGATTTGCTCGCAGCACCCGAGAAGCCCCCTGGTGAGGAGCACACTGTAAAAAATAAATTGTTGGCTCAATGAATTATTTTTTAGTAACTAGTTCCACAGAAATTTTACGTTCACTCAATTTCTGTCTCCAAAGTGTTACCTGGATTGATGTTTTTTAGTTGGCCCAAATTTGACTCAAATATAAAAAAGTATGTTGGCTCAATTAGCTTTATAGTTCATTCAACTAAAATGTTTTAATCAGTTTAATCTTTAAAAACTTACAGCAAAGACTCTGTCAATTAAAATTTAAGTATTTACTCAATGTTTTGTGTGTTACTTCAATTAATATTTATTATTTGGGATTTTTTTTAATAACATTTTTAAATTCTTTTTCAAATAATTTATGCTGGTGTTGTAAACAAAATAATTAACTTCAGTCACATAAAAACAAAAGCTTTTTATTCACTTATCATACAGACTGAACATACAGAATTAAGTCTTCTTTAAATAGAGGGCATAAAACAGTCCAAAAAGCCTCCAAAGTCAGTCAGAACATCTCCAGGGCCATTTAGGAGACTTTCCTCAGCCAGTCCAAGCGGAGACTGTCTCGCTATGTCTCGGGTCTGCCTCTGACATAATCTCCGCTCTGGTTTGATAAACAGAGGAATATAAACACACACACACATACATAAATAACATGTTTAATATAATAAAGTTTGACGGTGAAAGACTTTATTCCCTAAATAACGTTAATGTTAGGCCAAATTTCCCTCAGCCATCACACATAATTAAACACTATTGGGCGGTTTTCTCGGACAGGGCTTTTCACTGACTAAAATAACTTACTGACATCTCTTAACATATGAGTGCTATTGTTTTGTCTCAAAATGCACGCCAGTATTGTATTATATAAGGTTTGTTTGTAAAAATGTCCCAATTATAATAAAGACCGAGTTCTAAACTCTGTCCGGTAAACCAACCCTATATCCAGGCTTTTTATCTTAACTAAAATAGCTCCACTTTACTTCGGTCACATAACATAACACACTTCTAATATATCTTTACAAAAATATAATTACAAAAACGTCGAGTATTTGCGTCTTTGCCAATTAATATATTCTAAAATTAACATTTAATTACAAACACTTACCTGACGTGAACTTGAGGAAACGGCTGACTTGTGTCCTTCCTTGTGTGAATCAGTAAGTGATTCCAGCTGTTGCGTGCGGATTGATCTCAGATGAAATGACCTGTGATCCAGATCCTTCCGAGTTAAAACATTTTAAATTCAAAATACACAGACGCACGCGCATACATACATACATGCACACGCGCGAGTACGCGCGCGCACACACGCACGCCCCCGGGTACACACACGGGTATATTTAGAAGTTTGTTTAGAAGTATATTTAGAAGATTGTTATGATATTGGGACTATTTCTCCACTCGCACCTTCGCTCTGAAGTTCAAATTCGCAGGCAGTACGCAGCCCAGTTATATCAAATGTGAAAGATATGAAATATCATTCAACAGCGATATCATTTAAGTGCAATCCTAAAATATGATTTAAAACATACCGGTAAACCTTTTATTATTAAGTATAAGAAATTAAAATGAATTAAATCGCATGTTTAAACGCCACAGATATCAGAGCCAGCAGTCGATTTCTGATGGGCTTGCCGAGGCGAGGCTGCGCTGGGCGGGGTGTGAGCGCTTAAGTGTCTGTGATTTTCTGGAGCTCATCTGGAGCTCTTCTCCGTCCGAAAGTGTCCGAGCACATTTTTAAATAGACGCTATCTATATTAACCGACCGCATATTTAAACTTAAAGCACATACATTCACGCCTGAACAACTCTTAAAATTACATTTTGTTACCAAATAACAGTAATATTATGAGCATTTTGTTGTCAGGAAACATAGCTGTCATAAGTCCACATATTGACCAGATTTGTCTTAATTAGTTCAGTCAACATAGCCATTCTGAATGTTGACTGAATTTGAAAATAACAATTCACTTAATGTTTTAAACACAGATTTATGTAGACTTAAAATAATATGTCTACTCAACTAAGCCCAAACAAGAAAATTGGTTTAACTTATATATTTTTGCCCTTCCAACATTTCATTAATTGGATTTTTTACAGTGCAGAGAGTTCGCTCAGAGTTGTGCAAATCACTCCGCCCAAGTAGCAGTGCTTCGCCTTCTGAGAATATAGTTCCCTGTATGTATACTGTTAAAAGATGGGGCTGTGTCTCATATCACCTTGTTATTTCTACACGCTGTGCTTGATAACAACACATAAATAGGAAAATGTTTGCGTTATTTTGTCACTTATTGGGAGCAGTTTGCTAGCTGGAGCCAGTCACTTCCAGTCTTTGTGCTAAGCTAAGCTAGCGGGGGCTGCGTCAGACAGAGTTACAGCACGCACGGAGATGAAAAAGGTATGTATGGACTTATCTAACTATTGGGGATACGGTGAATAAGCTAAATTCCCAAAATGTGGGTGTGTTCCTTTAAACACAACAGCAACAGTTTAACGAAATCTTTGAGCTACGTTCATCCATATACTGAAATTGAATGAGCCATCAACCATAAAGAGCCACAGAAAAGTATTCCATCTTGTACTATATATCAAGTCTGCTGAATCTAATCATGCAATAGATGAACCGACTGAAATTTGAGTCCTCATTTCTCAATCTCGGTTCGGTACTGTATACTCAAATGTGCATCAACGCGATTGGTGAAGACATCGCAACAACAAACACCAGAGACTCACAGCATCTTCTTTTGAGTAACACAGATAATATAAGTCACAGGTTTAAAAGCTAGCAGCTTCTATACATCTCGCAGCCGTACTTTATGTATAGTCAGATATAGTTGATATAGATATAGATATAGTTCAAACAGGTTAGCTTTGTGTCATTTTGTAAAACATGTTGCACAATGGACTAGTGAGACAAAACATTTTGTTCCTTCTGTATGGCCCCAGACAGCAGTAGACTTCGGGACCGAACCGCACTGAATCCGGAGGTACAGCAGAGCTGCCGACTTCGGAGCGGATGCGCCCTGGAGTCCACTGTTATTTGAGTGTACACATATAGCGAAATGACAATAAAGCCCAATTGAACTTGAACCTTGGGAGTTCATTTATATATTTAAGCTGGCTAGTTTAATAATGCTTTCAGCACTAATAACAGTGTAGCTTTCCTTCTATACTGTTCTATTAAGAGGCGTATACATCAAAGCGTTTAAATACTGGGGCAGTTGTAGCCTAGTGGTTAGAGTGTCGGGCTTATAACCCCAGAGTTGAGGCTCACGATTGGTGGGTTGTGACTGTGGTACCCTTGAGCAAGGCACCTTAACCCCAATTGCTCCCTGGGCGCTGCAGTGATAGGTGCCCACTGCTCTGTGTGTGTGTGCGCGCATGCGTGTATTCACTATTCAATGAATGGGTTAAATGCAGAGGTCACATGTGTTACCATACATTGGCAAATACGTCACTTTCCCTTTTTTTACTTTCACACAGCTGAAAACAACAGGCGGATGCCAACTGTGGGCGCTTGCAAGCGTTTCTTTAGCAAAGGGCTTTAGTTGCTATGATACTTCTGTTTTGTTTATAAGTTGCACCAATTGGTTGTTGTAGTATTTGTCCCAACCCTCCTCCACTGTGATTGGACGGCTGAGTGAAAAGTGACATTGATGAGCTACAGCTTACAGTACTGTTACATGATTTTTTAACAAAACCACAGAACAGTGTAGAAAATGCGCAAAGCATACAGATTATGAGTGTGTCTACTTATCAGTCCCATCAGAATTTAGCGACTTTTTTTGGTGATTTTTGCAACAAAATTACAAAAAAAATTGCTTGAAAAAATTTGCTTGCTAGAAGAAGATGTGCATGTGCGTTAGTAAAATAAAAGCAAAAGTCCACCCTGTATTATGACAGAATATTAGTTCATTTTATTTATTTTTATGACTCATGTTTAATTGTTGCGATTATTTTGCAATGAAATGAAAAATTATGCCGGACCGTAAGAAAATTGTGACATTTTCTTGATTTTGCACTGGGTTCCGCGATTGTGGAATCGTGAAAAACTGCGGGGACTGACTTTATGTATGCAATTAAATGCGGGGTGCGTGATTGTTAAAAAACACTTTGGAAAAAGAAGGCGGGCCAACTACCAAAACACACTTGTAGCCAATCAGCAGTAAGCTGCATGTCTACTAACCGACATTGTTGACTGGATTGCGTACAGTATGTGTGGTGCGGGGCTATCAAAAGAAGGTCTAGACTCTATTGGTGGGCTAGGGGCGTGTTTGTTTAGGTGATTTCAAATGTCAACATTGGCTTTCAGAGATCATGCACCCTGCCTTTAATGTAAATACAATAGTATTATTAATGCAACTTGGGTATTTTACCGTCCCCCTTATTTCCATCTAAAGATCAGAGATCTAGATTAAAGTAGACAGTGGATATAATAATGGGAATTACCCGTCTGCTGAGAGCGACCTTGTGCCCTGCATTTCTCCACCTCCTCTCCAGAAACACTGGCTGACAAGATGTGCAGACAGCACTCAGAATTCAGACAAACAAATGAGGGTCAAAAAGAGAAATCCCATCAACACACACCCACTTTCTTGCACAGCATGTATGTGTGACAGTTCAGCATGCTGTGAAGGTGAAGCTTCATATGACAGTGGGGAACAAGAGAGAGAAGTTCGCATAAGACAGAGCAAGGACACGCTTGACCTCAGTCACACTTCACATATCAGCTGCAAGAAGGGGCGGCAGCCACTACATGGAACCGGCTCGTCAAGGCAGACAGGCAGACAGGGATAGAGGAATAAGTTCAGGGTCAGCTTGATGGGCACTTGTTAGTGCACACTGGAGGGCATCTGTAGACACACTTTGGGTCCGGGACGGCTCGTTACTTTACAGGACAAAGAAGCTTCCTGCTTGTTTTTGAAGAGGACAGAGAAGATAAAAACAGTAATGAATAAAGAATGTGTAGCAATCTTTGTGGTGTTGCCGTGCACGTCCCTGTCTGTTATCTGTTACGGTGCGAAGACAAGAGGTGACGTTTTCTTTGCTTAGACAAGCAAGACAACAGCTCAGGGTGGCAACCTTCATACTGGCCTCTCTCTGAGGCTGCCAACTCATCTCGTGTCTAAACCGGGCTTTGCACACTTTCTGCCTGTATATGCAAGCACACACACACACAACATACTTGTAAACTCAGGGTTTGTCTGGAGGGAGCAACCATACATCAAATTTTAATTACAGAATTACTGCAAGATAACCAGAACATGCTGGAGCTGTTGATATGAACCATGTAACAGTGTAATTACTGGCTACTGATTGTGCTCAAGCAGCTATAAATGAATTATCCAGCCTTCTATTTACGTCAACTTATAGATTTAGGCACTGCTTGTTGTGGAAGATTGGGGAGTTATAGAGAGACACAAGAAACAAACAGGCCAATATGCTGAATTCACACATCTCCCAGCAGCACACATTATTCTTCCTCTCTCTCTTTTTCTATCTTTCTCACACACACAATCACATATTGAGAGCTCAGAGAAACAAGCAGAGGAAAAACTGAAAAAGAAGGATTCTGCGTGGATCATCGAAAGGCAAGTGTATAGAGCAGCATCAAAAATAATTCAACTAATAAAAAGAGGAGAAAATATAACTGAAAGCAATTTAGTATCAGAAAAGAAAATGGGACTGAAATAACATAGGTACTCAGGGAGTGCTGGTCGTGTCTACATTGGATGCAAGTGGCACTTTCGCATTGTTTATAATCAATAAGGGAATGTGCTGGATTTTTATACCTGTCCATTTCAAATAAAAATATTCTTTTGCTTTTCATTTTATTTGTTGCATAAACCAAAGTAAAGTCTACATAGTTATAAGGAGATCAGATGCAAAAACCTCTAAACGCAACCTGAATGAGATAATGACCGAATGCACTCTGCATGTATTATAAGTTCATTAAATACTTTCGCTTCAAATCCGCTTGATCCCGGCTTTGGGCCATTCATAAATACTGCTTTGGTGGCAGAATCTGCTAAACGCCATCTCGGTTTTTAAACAAAGTCCTCTAAGTGCCGTGGATCAAATTCCAACTTGGGTCCCTTGTGAATACTTCGACTTGAATACAGCTAAAATATGGATCACATTGATCACACCGCACCCAATGTTAGGTTTAATTTCTTCATTTTTGCATTCTGACTTTCATCATTTGCAATGTTTCTAGTTGCATCTTTAGTGATTTTGCAACTGTTTACTATGTCTTGTCCAAAGAAATAGGTTTTTGAAGGTTTTTGCCTAAACAGATTGCATGCACTTATAGGGTTTTGCAGTGAAAGACCAATTAAATGACTAAAGTAACATTTGTGAAAAAAGGCATTTTAGTTACTGACTAATAACCTATTAAAGTAAAATTACTGAACCTAAACATAAGAGCAGTGTTGGGGGTAACGCATTACAAGTAACGAGCATTACGTAAAAATATTACTTTTCGGAAGTAACGATTAAAGTAACACATTTAAAAAAAAAAAGTAATGCAAGTTACTTTTTTAGTTTATTAATTCGATTTAAAAAAAATTATGTACTGAATTATACTGAACGTAGTCACATTATACTCTATGTGTACACCCCTGTATGGGAACAGTTGGAGTCAGAAACTGAGATGGCAGGCCAGAGCTCGACATTTTTGTGAAGAAATATGCAATTTCTGAATGCACTTTTCAGTCATAAAAAACACCTGCAAGGCCTGAAAGAGATCAAGCCTCAGCCAAGAAAAAGTAATGTGAAAGTAACTAAAAAGTAATGTAAGCATTACTTTCCATGAAAAGTAACTAAGTAACACAATTAGTTACTTTTTTTGAGAGTAACTTAATATTGTAATGCATTACTTTTAAAAGTAACTTTCACCAACACTGCACAAGAGCCTGAAAAATGATCATTTACAGTACAAGAAAACTTGACAGTAGGGTTTTGCATTTAAACTCATCATATTTTCTTACTATTTTAAATTTCGCATAATTTAGTTTTAAAAGGAATTTTAAAATAACCTTTTCTTCAATGTTCTTCTTTAATTTACTGTTTGTTAATGTAGACTTAAGCTTAAAGCTGACTGGCCCATGTTTAGTGAACATTACTGTTAAAAACAGCCTCTGGTTGTTACCGTGAGACAACATTGCAACATCATCATTAGTGTCACCTCTAGTGTTGACAAAATGCATGTAACAAACCACACGGGATCACTAAAATGAATCAACAGCCATAAACAGAAAGGTGCACTGAAATACATATGATAGAGTTACGATATAAATAAGGAAGATCAGGGGTCAAGGTCTGTGTAAGATGCGTCTCTGTAAATAAATGTTATAACGGTGTATACAAGCACAATGAATCAAGTGCAGTGTTTACCACAGGATCGAGTGCACCCCTCTTATTCCCAAAATGAGTCATGTATCCGGTTTATATCTTTCAGATCCAAACTCAGGTAGGATGACAAACTCCTTGTCATGCTTTTCTAAGTTGAATGTGCTTTTAATAAATACTCCCAGCTGAGAGTGAAAAAAATGTGAGTGAAGATTTCAAAAATTAAACACCATCTTTTTATCATCCTTCATTGAATGGGTGAGTCATAAATTATATCTGTATATATTTGAAACCACTCTAAAAGATTAGGGGAATTAAATGAGACATACGAGAGCTCTGCCTTAACGTTTCACCTAATATGCTTGAACAAACCTCAAAGACATTTCCCTGGTGACATTTAATGTCAGAACATACACCAGACCACCTCTGTCATGGAAGTACAGGAGTGCATATCCATATATTAAGGATGGTGTTGCATGTCCTTTGCCGAAGCTCTCCAATACAATGTGATGATAGTGGTGCAGCTAAGATAGGCACAAGGCCATTACACAAGCTCATTACATCTTTGTAAAGAAATGTAAGAGGTGCTTGCCTGTGCAAAACATGGCGTCAGGTTGTGAGGGCATTGCAAGATTGATAGGGAGTCTTGGGTGGCTGCCGGCCTGAATTAAAGCATATAAAAGCCAAATGATATTCTAATTCATACATCTAAGAGCACATTTACACCTGGTATTAAGATGTGTTTTTGTCGATCAGATCACTAGTGGATGAGATAGATGCATGTCCGTTCACACCTGGTGTTTGAATCCATCCCTTTTGTCCACTTTTGACCGCTTCTGTCGACGGGATGGATTAAAACACGAGGGGAAGAAATGATGAGTTGATGCACACTAATATTATGTGAGAGTATCAGTACTTGTGTTGTTAGTAAACATGTATTTAGCATCGTCCACTTGTGATCCAATTGTCCAAAACACATACCAGGTGTAAACAGGGCCTAAGGTTCTCTTCAATAACCTGTGCAATTTGAAGTGCCAATCATTTCTGTAGAATATTGGGGGCCAAGTAACATAAAACATTTAAGTTTAATACATTAAACTTGAGATTTTTAACAAAACTGTAACTTTAATTTAAACTTTAGTAATATTAATGCTTGTGTTATTAGCAGCACTAAATAGATCAAGATATCAAAAGATTTGTTTTTGAAGACCATGTGATTTAATGATAAGAAAAGCATCACCCCTATCAAATTTATATTGACATAAAAAAGATGATTTTCCCTCATAAACATCATGTCATTGCGTATTTATTGTGATCCTCGGCTGATTTAATTATCAAACTCAGATCAATTCAAGCCACACCAATGTGAATCTATATTTCAGATTAATAATTGAACATTAACTATAAAACTCTTAAACTTAAAGCCTCATTTTGAGGTCCTACGACTGCAATCCGTAGCTAAAATCAATTTGATCGGATTATTGCCGTGTAAAATCAAAACAAGGTGAAGAGAGTCCAACAAGTGTTTTTTATCAGTGATGAGTTTACAGGGCATACAGTGTAAGCAGTATGAATGATGGGCACTTTGTGCAGACATAAAAGCATTGTGATCTTTGAAGGCATAGCTCACATAAAAAATTTAATCCTATCATGATTTACTCACCTTCGTGTTGTTTCATACCTTTATGAGTTTCTGTCTTTTGTAGAATACAGAAAATGTGTGACTTGCATTCAATGCAATTCAGTGCAAGTGGATGGGCACCATGGCCAGATGTAGTTACCATTCACATTTATGGATATTAGTTATTTGGATATTATGCTAAATAACTAATTGGTTACCGAACACAAGCAAAAATTAATTTCGGATAACATGAGGATGAGTAAATGAAAACAGTTTTTGTTTTACTCTCAAAAGCCAGCACCTGGGGCAAAAATGGACAAACCCAGCTATTGGTAACGTAGGGCTGGGCGATATGACCCAAAAAATTATCGAGAAAATGTTTTCCATATCAGTCGATATCGATAATTATCATGATAAATAACAAATCTTTACTCCTGTCAAATTTAAAGGCAGATTTTTGCTCCTGAATGAAAATTGTAAAAACCAGACAGTTAATAATGGTTTTAAACTACTTTTTATTCAGAACATGACAAATACAAATACTAAAATCTTGTGTTAATGCATCTGTATTAAATGTTAATCTATTTGTTGTGAAATCAACACATTTCTGACACAAAAGCAGCAGACGACTGTCACTTTAAGACTCAAGACAGACTGCTTTAAGTTTCAATATACTGAGTAACAGCTGTTTATGTTCACTTAAACAAGAAAGAAAACTTAGTTCAGTGATCACGCGTGTGTTATACATATAAGAGCTATACACGCTGATAAATGGATGTCAAGAGTGTCACGTTGCTGTGGAAGAGCACATACGCAAACACTATATTCACTGCAGTGGTGGATCTGCTGCTTTTCGCCAGTTTCCTGAATTTGTGAATGTCCTGTAAATATACTTTTAAAGCTGTGCGGATGTGTGTGCGTGTGCAAGGCGGACGCTGAATGAAAGTACAGTATACTGCACCTATTGTGTCTGCTGTGTTTGACGAACCCTGTTTGCGCGTCCAACATTACACACAAGAAAATGTTTCCGCGCATTTGGATTCCGTGATTCCGTCCGCGTTATCCGCATCACGAAAATCATAGGTCTCTACTAATAAATGAATAACTTGCCTCATCTTCCACTCCTTCAAGTCTAACTGTCACTGCGATTGTAAACCAAGAGCGCGTGCCGCATCCAGAAGTGCTCGCGCAACATTACGCACAGTGCGTAAACATTATCGATCACTTATCGAACTGTCCTTATCGTTTCATCGAAAAAGTTTATATCGGGAAAATTATCGTTATCGAATTATCGCCCAGCACTATTGATAAGTAAGTAACCCAGAAAATTTGTATATTTAACCAAGCATTTTGAGTTGAAACAAACCAGTATAGGTTAAATTAGAACCCAATGGGTTGGATTTGTCAGTTTTTGACCCAATGCTGGGTTGAAATTAACTTACATTTTGGTGAACTATTCCTTTAACAACTATTTCTTTAAAGCATGTTTGAAGAACTTGTCTCTTAAGCTGTTTTCTTTATATTCTTTGAAAGTCAGCTTTAAACAGCCGAGGTCAAGCGTAAAAATCTGAGGATTTTTACTCTGCTTCATTTGGGTCAAGTTCAAACCCTTGCTTTGTCATACGTTCAATGGTCAAAGACTACAGACAGCAGAAATGTGATCTTGTCCAAAAAAAACCCTGGAGCACAGGAAATGATGTTATTGTGCAGCAGAGACAAAGCAATTCCAGCCCCATTAAACAAGAGCTAATCATCAAAGACAAATTACACTTCAGTGGGATATGCAAATTCCAAATGAGATGCAAGTCATCAAAAGATATGCACAATTATATTTGGTAACTTCAAATGGAAGGAGTCTTGTTTCAAACCAAGTTTCCAGACAATGGCATAAGCGTTCCTGATTGTATTAATGGGCTTTCCGTACATCAGCCATGACACGTACCTTCGCATGCAATCTATTTCTTCGCCGATGGATTATTCCCCCCATCAGATGAAATGCAGTTAGTTTAAAATGGAGAGGCACGCAGACACAATTACCCATTCTATAGGGACTCACTAAAGAGCTGATCGATACACGTAGTATAGCAGGTTCAATTCCTTTCCTTTGCCCAAAATATTTATTCCGGAGATGTTCCACAGGGATAAGAACTATTAGATTCAAACAAAGTGTGCCCATATTGTCGTTAGAGAGCGAGAGCAAAGAAAAGAAACAGGGAAAGATATAAAGATAGAGAGATGCAATGAAATGCACATTCCTGCATTCATTCTTTCCCCATCAATAAAACCAGTGACACTAGATGAGCCGAAAGGATATTGTGCAGAATGGCGTTAGGAGAACAAATTAGAGAGAATGAGAGTTTAGTGAAGGTCAGAACTCTAGGGGGACAGCAGCTTTGGCAGAAGACACAACCTTCCAACATTTTTCTTCAAAAGCCGTAATATCAGTCAGACGCCTGTTTCCACCTGATTCTTCAACCAATTAAAGTAGTTATTGTATACCATTTGAGGTCAAGGTGTTGAATCGAATGTTCTTCAAGAAACAACTTAAAAGCTATTTGATGCCATACCACCACCACACTCCCTTCAAAACATGATGGAGCTTATCATGGGAGAACAGCATGCAGATACTGTCAGACCTGCTTTCAAGTCATTCTGATTAAAGAGTTGCGTTTTTTGCCAAAATGCCATCTCCGCCTCTCCATCCCAGTGGACCTCGCAAGGGTACTGATTTGGGCTTTGTGGGCTTCATCAAAGTCTCTAGGCTGCTTTTAAAATCAAAGGTTAGATGTATCACATTACTACATTACTTTAAATAACACAATCGTGTGGTGTTCCTATAAAGAGGACTGGATGAGCTTCCATCCAGCTCTGTTTGGAAAGGTCAGAGAGGTATCAAAGAGGTCACCATTCTGAACCACACGTTTCACAACTCTGGAAATAAGAATGAAAGGCATTGAACAGAAGAATTTGGAAAGATTTTTAATTCCAGGTTTAATAGCAAAAATGCTCGCTTGACAGGCTCAAAAACCTTGGTGGCTTTGTGAGAAATTGAATATATGTTAGAATAAATGCTAGAGGTTGACCATTAGCTTTTGAATAGTAGTTGATGTCCTTGAAATCTTAACTATCGTGAGTTTATCGTGAAAAGTCCATGTGACATCATATGCAGAAAACTTTTTCCATGAAGCTGCACAAACAAAAATATGAGGAAAAAATTTGTAAAGGCAAACAATTCTTGGTCATTATGTGTAAAATCTATTTAGTGTTGGTGTCCTTGGATTAAAATCATAAGTATTGTGAGATTTTCTTGAAAAGCTCATTTGGAAAACATTTAGCATGAAGCCACACAGAAATTTGTAATAACATGAAATATTTTGTCCATAAAAATGTCTTTTACTTTTAGATTTCCATAAAATGTCTTCAGAATATCTACCACCTTAGGCTGCAGATCGGATCAGATATTGAGATATCGGATATTTCTGCACGTGTGTGAACACAAAAAACTTACAGAGATACAATTTTTTCCTATCCGATCTGAGCCATTTCCGATTGTGGATTTTTATCGGATACATATTCTGTATCCATCATACAACCGAACTGCGTCTAAACACACATATCTGATTCAGCTCGATTATGACGTCAGTGTTCCACGATGGATTGCGCTGACAGTCATCATTTCGCACCTGAAGTAAGGAGGAGTTGCACGTGGTTGCACCTGGCCGCAAAGCCAATGCAAAATAAAGAGCATTAAAGCCAAGTATTAGGAAGATAAGGATCACAAAAACTGCAGTATTCAGGACAGAACGACCTGCCCATTTTATGAGCAACTGGAGCGAATTTTGGGCGATAAACCTAGCTGACGACCCCTCGAAGTTCTAGACAGTTTTTCAGAGGAAGACGTGATGAGAGAGAGACAGTGTGGATGATGTCGAAGGTAATCATTAACAATGGCCTTTACTTTACTAAGTGATGATGAAATTAATGTTAGATAGCTAACACTATACCCAGTTAAGCCAGCATTCTGTCTGGGCGGAAGTTTAATGTAAACACGGACATCGGATATGAGGCGTATCTAAAGTATGTGTAAACAGGCAGGACAAAAAAATTGGATATGATAAAAAGACTGGATCTGTGCATTAAGATTTAAAGTGTAAAGCACGGGCCCTATTTTAAAGATCTACGCGCATTGTCTAAAGCGCACAGCGCAACGTCTTAATGGGCGTGTCCGAATCCACTTTTGCTAATTTAACGACGGGAAAAATGGTTTGTGCGCCGAGCGCATGGTCGAAAAGTGTTGGTCCTATTTTTTTAATGAGTAATGGGAGTATTTTGGGCGTAACGTGCAATAAACCAATGAGAGTCTTAGCTCTCATCCCTTTTAAAAGCCTTTTGTGCTGGCATTATGTCTAATCCCTATTTAGATGACGGACTTTGTAAACTGAAAAACTAAGTGAAGGAAGAAGATCCCCAGTTTAAGATTAATGTTACATAATTGTGTTGTTTTTCACTTGTATTGAAATTGTTATTTTTTTAGTAAAGCCTTTAAAACCCGTTTTCTTTTAGTCATGGAAGTAAAAAAGCAGGCTTTTAATTGCTTAAAATTTATGGCTATCCAATATCATCAAAAAATAATTTACAAGTATGTAAGAAAAGGTTTGTACTCTAAAAATACTTTATTTGTAACAAACAGGAGATAAAGAATTTACAAACGGCTCTCCGCACGTTTCAGCACTTGGACAGCGTCAAACAAGTTTTTTTTAAGCATTACTTAAAAATCTCTCATCTCATCCACAGGTACAGAGTCATCATATACAATAAATCTGTGAGGTAGCATTTGAAAAAAAAAAAACATTTAAAAACAGATGCATTTATTTACTTACCAGGCTACAGGTAAAGCAGCACTTTGCGCCTTCTAACATCTCATAATTAATCCTCATTTATGTCCAAGGCTCAATAATAATCTTTTACATTCAATCCTTTAATCTTTCATATTTAAAAGCGTTTTTGTGCTGCTGCGCATTCATGTATGTGATAAGCAAACCCGCGTCGTCTTCCCGTTTATAGGCGCATATTACTAATGCGCTCTTTAAATAACAAAAAAAACATATTGCGCCATTCATTTTAGACTTTGGAGCAGGTTTTTGTTGGTCAATGGCGTAGTCTATTTTAGTTGCCTCAAAATAGCAACGCACCAACAATGAGCCTTGAACACACCTGGTTTTCAGACCAGAACGCCCATGGGCGCAAAAGGGGGCGCAAATGCATTTGCTATTTAAACAACGCGGCGCTAAACGTGAAAATTATAATTGCGCAGGGTGGAAACTAGCAAAATACACTTGCGTCGAGCATTGCGCTGCATTGCGCCGGGTGTAAGATAGAGCCCCTAAAGTTACCTTCACTCTCATCTCCAAGACTTCTCTTACTGTACATTGTCCGTCACAGGGGAGCCCAGTAAGAAGGGCCAAGTAAAGAGCATAGTTCCTATCTTATATTGGAGCTGTCACATGTGTGTTTGGAGCTGCGAGGCAGACAGGCAATTTTAGCAATGTAGTGAGAATCAATACCCTATCACGGGCTTCGCGTGGAGTGCATCATCCTTCAGAGGCGGCGTAATTTATATTGTTTTTGTTCCCATGCAAACAGCACCGATAGGGAATACAAGCATAGCACAAGATGAGCAAAAACTTCACAGAGGGTCTCATCTCAGGACATGAATAAAGTAAAATGTGCAGTGTCTTTAACCATTGTGAGTCTTAAATACCCAAAATGCACCACTTTATTTGAAAATAATGCACCGCTCGGTGGAGGATGCTTTGCCAGACAGTTTTACTGATATTGCTGTTGTTCACCAAAACGCCCAGACGTGGCTTTAGTTGTCCTTTCATTGTTTTCCGCCTCTTTCATAAAACTGTAATTATTAGAGTTGGTCTCTTGTCAGGACTTGTCTATCAGTAGACACAGATGCATTTCTATTAAGGGTTTAAAATGGACTATTGTTCCTTCAAAAAGTTTGTGATGCCTCTATTATGTCTGTGCAAAGAAAGCCTGGAATTTTTCCCTCTTCGATTTGCATATCCATTGTGGGAAAACATCTGAGGAAGGAACGAAAATAAATGAGATGCCGCAACGATTTAAATTGGCTTTATCTGGACATTAGCGGGGAGTGTTTTTCTCATGAAAGCTTGCGACAACAGATGTCCTAATCTGACGCCTACAACACCTCATTCAAACTATTGATCATGCCCTTAGAAAAGAATAGAAAAAAATCGCATTTGTTATTGGTCACAAACAAATTAAAATGAAAAAAGCTTTAGACATCAAGCAAGTGAATAAAATTGTATTCTGCATGGTCAGTTACAGCCAGCTTTGCACAGTTCTTATAATTGCTTTGTGGTGTTAATGAACCATGTGATCCTACATTAGCTCGAGCCAATATCAGACTGCAATAGTCTGCCTGAAAGCGTCAAGCCAATAATTCTGTTGATTCCATCTCATCTACCAGGAACAATATTCAGACATCCAACCCCAGACATCGGCACGATCTGTGGGGGAGTAAAAAAGTTGCCATGGTAGCACCAGGACCAAAGTCTCTGCTTGTTGACCCAGACAGGCAGGTGTCTCGAAATCACATCAGAGCAAGAGATGAGGCTGTTACAGACTCAATTTCAGCATTAAGGCCAGGATCATAATAGAGGCGGTAATGACACAGCCTTTCTACCCCCGGCAACAGGGTCTCCACACCTTCGTGCATCTCTCTGCCTGCTTATCGATCAGTACACATATAGCTGGAAGAAAATCTCTGTTTGAAACATCAGCAGTTTTTTTGAGAACTTCTGCAATTGTTTGGCCTGGTGCAGCTCTCTCCAATAGTGCCAAGTGGCCTAGCTTAATTTAATACTGGTCTCCCCTCTTTTACCATATAACACAGCTTGATCTTCAGGGTGACCCTGTGGCTAAAGAGAAATCCACCTGCAAAGCTTTTTAAACATCAGAGGCCCCCACAAAAACACAACAAAAGCTGCAATAGATTGTCTCTTTGCAAAAAATGACCTTAAAGGTGCCAAAGAATGCATTTGAAAAATATGTTACATTGTTTTCTGATATCTATATAGAGGGTATGTGGCATTATTAAGTGCAAAAATTATCCATAGACAGTTTAACGTGTCTATTTACAACCTTAGAATTTGCCCCCAGAATGAAATGGTCTATTATTACCTTATTAGAAAGGGTCATGAATAATAATGTTGAGCTCTGCTGTGATTGGCTATTTTACAGCACAGCTCATTTGAATAGCTCTGTGTGTGTGTAAACAGACCTTATGTTTGAGCCTGTATTAGACGAAGATACGGAATTTGAGGAATATTCAATTGTTTGGAGAGTGTTAATAGACGTTTCTGAGTGGAAAGTTTTTGTTTGTTTCAGTCAATAGTTGAACTTCAGCCTAAATGTTAGCATATAGCGTAACTCAGCAATCACATCTTTGTTTTAGCATTGTAACAACATTGTACTTAATTTGATGTGTAATTTAATGTTGGTGATTAAATTAATGTTGTGTTATGTTGAAAATGGCCTGTTTTCCAGCTGTCTTTTGCATTGGTTTACATAAGAATGTCATTACTTTGTACAGAACTCTTATTATTCATCTATGCCAAGGTAAATACAGTTTGATTTTATGTTCACGACTATACATTTGGCAAATTCTGGTATAAATATAAATATAAATATTTTTATAAATATGATGCAAATATAATGGAACACACTTTAGCATATGAAAAAAAATTAAAATTAAAATTAATTAAAATTAATTTTTGAAAAGGTGAATAATTGGGACTGACTCAGTGATAACAGTTAAAAATGATCAAGGTATCTTATTTTGCTATAATAAAAAAGCAGTTTCAAACTGATGTAATGATGAAAAATCACATTTAGGAAAAAATCTGATTATTTTGATATTTAAAGGGGACATATCATGAAAATCTGACTTTTTCCATAGTTAACCTCTTGAAAAGCACCCCCATTCTGGCCCGAAACCATGAAAATACCTACTTTCACTAAAAGGGTTACTAAACCATTTATAGTATAAGCATAACTGTGGTATCATTAGATAGAAGACACTTTGAGCTTCGTTTTCCATGTTTCAAAATTATTTTAAGATAAAAATGTAAAAAGTTAGAGAGGCTGAAGTACATTGTAATAAAATTTTTTTTGCATAACATCTTTTTTAACACTAAAAATCTTAATGATAAATATATGTGTGAAACCTAAAAATGCAATGAGGCCAAAGCCACAAGTCTAAAGAAGTTATATTTCACGTTTGAAGTCAATAGACCCAAAAATGAGGTTCTTGCAAGAGTTTTTGTAAGACTAGTGCCTTTTCTAAGTGTCAGCCTCAAAATAAAAGTCTTTTGTTTACATGCATACACGTTCGTTCTTTTTATTGTTTATCCTTATATAAGCGTATAAAATGCCGTATCCACACCAGGAAATAAAGCTTCACACAAAGATCGTTGAATTCGTGTTCTAATTGGCTACACGTTCTGTCTATCAATATTTTCCATGAAGTCATTGGAGGAACGCGCGAGTCAGATGACGTCACGATATTTGACAGCGCTGTTTGGATATTATGTATTATACTCCCGCCTACTTGTACAATCAAGTTTGAGTGCTGGTTTTGAACGCGAGTGTGATCTCATATACAAGTGTTACGATGGATGTAAATAGTCCTCAGATTGTATATTATAATCTATTACAAGACGTGCATCTGAAATCTGATGTAAACAATGGAAAATATATCCATATTTCACGGATTATACACATTTGTGGACAAAAATGGTCATTGGATGTACTTTGTTGGAGAGTTTTTATGGGTTATTCACACATCTGAAACAGACTGGATTCGATTCGCGTTCCTTATACCAGCACAAAGGTAAGGAGTCAGTTTATATTATGCATGTTGTTATCTGGACTTCTGTAATAAAATACTATATTTATGATACTAGAGCAGTTTAATCTCAAAACGGACACCATACACTGATGCTAAACCCTTAGACCTTTTAAACGATGTATAGTAGTGTTATTATTATTCTTGTTTGTACACAGTAGGCTATATATATATTGTTAGCAGCATAAAAAAAACTGACGTCTTTCCGTGCGCGAGCTAGTGCGCGTCGAGAGGTTAAATGCATTTCTGCATTTAACAAGACGTTTAGACAAGACATTTCTGATCTAATGTCACGGGACCGTGTTGGGCACAATGAATAATAACACAGAAGGTGTGTTAGTATAGGGACAACACATTAAAGGTCCTGTGACATTAGATCAGAAATGTCTTGTCTGCAAGTGTTCATTTTTCACAAAATAGAGTAACGCAAGTAACAAACTCATTTAAATTTCAGTAATTGTAACTGCGTTACTTGATTTAAAAAAAATACTTTACAGTATTACAGTAACGGAATTACTTTGTAACATGTTATTCCCATCACTGTTTTTAACACAACTTGTGTTGTCCCTTTTATTTATTTTAACCTGATATAACACATTAAATGGCATGACACACACAATGTGTAAAAAATGTATACATCCTTTTTTACAGTGTGGAAAATGTGGAGAAAGAACAACACAGTAACTTAGTTTTGGTAAACCATTCTCTGCAAGCATGTGAAAAAATAGCTCATTGAAATTTGGCTCCCCTTGTGATGTCAGAATTACATTAATCTGCACTATCCAACCACAGCACTATATTTTGTGCAAAATCAACTCATTTGCATTTTAAAGGACACACCCAAAAACTGCACATTTTTGCTCACACCAACAAAGTGACAATTTTAACATGCTATAATATATGATCTATATGATATTTTGAGCTAAAACTTCACATATGTACTCTGGGGACACCAAAGTTTTATTTGACTACTTAAAAAAGTCTTATGAAATGTCCCCTTTAACATTTTGGTTAGCCACCCATCCCCAATACCACTACAGCCCACTACAGAGGTTTAGGGAGAGCTGCTCTAGAGCTTGGGGATTGGGTTTACAAAGTAAATAAGATGTTTCTGTAAAGTGGTTTTTACTCTAGGGCATTTACTCTAGGGTTGCTAGGGCATCACTATATGGTTGCTTAAAAATTAAAGGATAAAGTGGCCATCCCAAGTTTGTATGATATTCTGGTCACTAGATATGCATTGACTCTTTTTACTATAACCTTCCACCACCAAAAATCTTTAGTTTGATTGCATACAAAAATAGCCCCCTCATGAAGCCACAAATTTAAGATCACATTTATGTCCATGGCACAAAAAAATGTAAAATACTAAAATGTACTGTGAAACAAACATTAACTCGGCTTGTTTCATTCCATGTTATACAGTCATGTGCCGTTACGAGCTCCTAAATGGAACACTGACTCAATCATAAGTGCAAATAATTCAACAATATACACAAAATCACTCAGCCATGGGTTTCTGTGCTTCCGCTGAAAATAAAAACATGCATATTTACAATCCCTTCACATCTTCCCAACACACCAATTTGCATCTGTCTCGAAACCCTAACCAGAGTAAGAAACTGTCAACCTCCCTCTTACCACGCTAATGATTTCGAAACCAAAGTCAACTTGAAAGCCTAACATAAATAATCATTATTCATCATGTCATGGAAATAAATTAAATCAGTTTGTCGACTATGAAACGATTTATAAAGGAAGCCAACAGCTAATATTTATCTCATATTCTAGCCTATGCTTACAGTAAATTAAACAGGTGCACCTTAACCTTGTATTTGCCTTTAGGGCACGGCTGATTGGCAAAATCCCCACTTACCAATTTATGGGTAACATTCAGTGAGTGGTATATAAACAGCCAAGGACTAACTCTTGATAAAACAGCACTTCCTCTTCACTTTCCCCTGACAATATGTCTAAAACCTGCATTTAATTCAGCAACTTCCAAGTGCTTGCCTTGTCATGTGTAAAAAAAGAAAGGAGACTATATCAGTGTACAGATGACAAAATATAAGACGCTACAAGATGTATAAACACAAACCAATATTTCCTCTGCTGATACAAATATACATTCTACCAGCCGGTGTGCTGTCTAGTGTCAACAGACAGAACAACGACTGAACAATCAATGACATCTTGGCAATGGCTCAGAAACATTCATCTCCCAAATATACATTCAGTCAGAGGCAAAAAAAAATTGCAAGCATTACAGACCAAACTGTTTGATCAAACTGTTTGCCATCTACAGATTTTAGGTACAGGTGATGTGGGTCAAGGGCCATGTGAACATGAGGTCAAATCTACTTTAGTTCGCTCGATGACCAAAATTTTCTCACTATTTAGGGTTGTGTTGAATGTAAAGATTATGTGCAAGGTCCACTCATATTTGTGTGTTTGACAGAGCATTTGCATGTGTGTGTGTTTGTGTACAGTCCAGATGGAGCAGGGCCATGCCGCACAGTTTGAGTACCCGCAGAACGATTGGTACGAGCTGTCATAAATGGTATGCACCTGCCCCACATACATCAGCCCCTCCCACTTTCATCATGAAGCCAGCACTTCAGCGCTGGAAAATGGCCTCATAGATCTGCTGTATCCATCAGCATAACATTACGAACAGCCTCACAATAAACCCTGAAGCAATGCTATTCCACATGGAAACTCAATACTTAACTTTGGTAGAAAGAAATCTATGCAAATAATACATTTGTGATGTAAAAACATCACATTTGTGCCACAGACTGTCTGTGAGGTCACTAAGGGGCGAAGCAGCCACACCCTAGGCCAAATCTTTGAGTCTCAACTCCTTCACTTTGAGCTTCAATTTTTTTACATGTGATCATATGTGTTTCACAAGGGATTTACACAAAAAAATTACAAAAACACATGTGAATTTATTTGCACATTTAAAAATTCATGTGACTTTTCTGTAAGGGCAACAACACAAACACACCATGTCTCCACTTTGCATTCGCACTAGATTATTTTCACCTAGACTCTTTATTTTCGCTGTTTGGTATTCTTTTGCTTTATTTAAATTAAATGCAAATAAGAGGCATGACACTGAATCTGTGAGGTTTCTTTTATACTGCCACAAATGTGAAATTACACTTTTCAGTTTTGGTGATATTATATTCAATGAAGAATGACCTTAGAACCCAGCAAGCAATTTTGCGTTTCAAAAACGTCTAATAGCCATCAAACACTGCTCAGAAAAATAAATAATGTCTAACCATAGCCTAAATATAAACAAAATAAATAAGGGATAATGTATAGGAAGCTGGTTGTTAGCGCAGAAATAAGCCCTGACAGTGTGATCAGGGGCTATTTCACTATAACAATGGGCTGTCTGTACACTATCACGCTGATTACACTGCTATTTACCTCATAAGTAAGGTAAGGAACATTAAATATTGATTTTAAATATTTTATTTGCTCATTTTTATTTTATTTATTATTTTCGCTTTTAAGATAAGACATTCAAATGGTGACACAATATTTGGTTAATCATTTAAACATATAAGGTCATATATGTTATTGACTCTTTCCCCACCAGTGTTTTAAAAAAAAAAATGCCGGCCATGATTTTTTCTTTTCACAAAAGTTTAATGCCTTCCAAAAAATGTTCTTCTTCAAATATATAAACATACAATATCAAATGAAAGAACAGACACTCAAATACAAAAACCTTTTCATCCTACCTTCATTTGTTCTCTTTTTATCACCTCTCAAATATGGGTAGGTTTCTTCAAAAATACCAAAAGTTGTGGAGGACTTTTGATACAGATCAGATTCTGATATGATCAAAACATACACGGAGTTCTCACTGTTTGACCTAAAGGGTTGCTTCTTGGTTTTATAAGTTGGGTAAGAGCGTCATCTGGTGGATAATAGCGGAAATATGGATAGCTGGGAAGCGTTTTGTCTTAATTGACGAGTTAACTCGTCAATGGCGGGGAAAGAGTTAAAAGACATACACTGTAAAAAAAAGTTTTTTGCCAGTCAATTCAACATATTATTTTAAGTTTTTACCTGTGAATAGTTGACATAACTTATAAAAAAAGTTGAAATTGTTTAACTAAATTTGTTAAGTTAAAGTTACATAAAAATATACATCATGAATAAATAACATACATAAAGATTAGTGCTGCAACGGATCGCAGTTGGTCCGTGATCCGTACAGTTCGGCTTGCATGTGATTCGTGGATTAATATGCAAATTTAAATAGGGAAAGTTTATCATTTGCACGTGTTTCAAAGCTTTGAAAATGTAAACATTCAAGTGATTTTAACTTCAATCAAGAGAAAATGCTTCCCTGCCAATGACGAGTATTTCTGGTTTTCTGCAATACCGCTATTATCCACCAGGTGGCACCCTTCCGCAACTTTTTAAACCCAGAAGTATTGCCCTATGGCAAGCGGCTGCATGTCCGTGTCTGTTTTAAAGATCGCTCTGAATAGGATCTCTATGAAAAGTCCGTCACAAAAATGGAATGATCTCTGCTTTTTGCTCAAAATGTGGTGTTTTTGCAGAAACCTACCCATATTTAAAAGCTGATTACAAAAGAACCACTGAAGGTAGGATGAAACGGTTTTTTTTTTTGTTTAAAAGCAGAGGGTCTGTTCTTTCATTTGGTATATTATATGTTTATATATTTATTAGAACATTTTCTGGAAGGCATTCAACTTTTGTGAAAATCATGAAAAATGCTGGCGCTGGCTGGCAACTTTTAAAAAAAACGCTGGCGGCGAAACAGTTAAACAATTTAACCACAAAAAGGCGCTAAAGTGAGCAGTTAACTTTACGCACAAATGCACGTGCGGTTGAATGTGTCTGTTCCAGTCAGACATGAGAGATGTGTTTTAAAAAGCAAGCAAACATAAAATCTTTCTGTTCTTGACAGAGCACATACAAACAAAATTATCTCCACAGTATTCTTTTTCTAATAAAAACATTTGTTTATGTCTAAAGTGTGTTTTTAGATTAGAAGCAGATACCAGTATGTGCCTATTTGGTCTTAAAGAGACAGTAACCTTAATTAACCTGCTTTAGTCTGTGTCATTAATTTTAATCAAACAACCCAAGACAACAAGAAAATCACTACTGAAGCTCTAAAAAAAATAATAATAACATTTAATTAATACTAAATAATAATAAATCTTTTATTTAATTGATTCGATTTCTGTACCTAATGATAATTTTAGACCTTACTTAATGTGCAACTTTGTGTAATTTCTTGATTTGTTATTATATTTTCCCCATCCTTTTTTTGCTGATCCAAAAAATTATCCTGATCCATGCATCAAAAATTGAACCGTGAATTTTGTGATCCGTCGCACCCCTAATAAAGATGCGTGTGGGCTCACATTCAACATCAAAATGTGTGGTTTGTTTGTGTGCAAAACTGTGCGCCGTTGGCCTAAAGTGAGTCGATCTGTTATATGTGTAACTTTTCAATTTAGCTGCCCCATCCAGCTTACACAGTGTCGAGTCTATTGCTCTTAAGTGTTTCATCACTAAATGCTATCCAGGAGGTACTGGAGGAAACATTACAGGTAAAAATGAAAGAAAAATCATTGAATCGTGATTGATGTGGCCCATTTCCCTCGGAGATAAGCCACTGCCTCGCTCTCAAGAACTGCAACAGACACCATTCTTCTTGCCATACAGTATGTGCTTATTTTATGTAATTCTCCAAAGTACAAAAAAGGAAGCGAAACAGAAGGCAAGGGTATATATTATGTGTGTTGTGTGCTGAAGAAAAAAACACAAATTTACTTTTAATTTATTGTTTGTTTTTAGTAATGTAACATGAATACTCTTACCCAACAGACGCTCTTAAAAAATTCAGTCTGTCCTTGAGAAGTCTAAAGTTGTGTTTGTTGCTCATAAGACGATGGACTGCATTAACAAATCTGTTTCTAGAAGTATAGTCCTGTTTTTACACATACGCGAGGCGACACGGTCACACGTGCACGTACAGAAGAAAGTAGTATGTAGCCCAGGAGATGCATTACATTTATTTTTGCGCATGCATCGAACGTCTGTGTAAACTATGCTAGGCTGTGTGTTTAACCATGCACGTATGTTCACGTACACGTATAAAACAGACTGTACTCCAGGCTTAAGTCGGCTGTAATCTCCTATCCAAATAGTGCAAAAGCAAAGAGTGCAGAAAAAGAGCAATTCTCAACTTCATCTCAGGCAAGGAGCTCCTGCTGTGAGCGCACCACTGCTCATTTAAGTGGAGGACGGGCTGTCAGCCCAGGCGTCATTAGAACAAACTACAGCTGCTCTGTGTGCTATCACAGATACAGGAGACCAGCAAAAATCCCCTCACATGAGCCTTCCGGTCATAATATTTGAAAGACACAAAAGCATATTGTGTATTCTCCATTGTTGTCTGTCATACTGTATGTGCTATTTGCAACCGTGTATATATGCATGCTAGAGACACTAATAAACAGAATGAAGATGAAATAAGAAATATTGTGGCTGATTCAGTCTTCAAAGTAATATTTATGTAGCTGTCAATATTCTAAACCACACTAGAATTTTTATGAATAAAGAGCCTGGGCATGGGGTCAACTGAGCGAAATAAAGCCGTACATGAATATAAGCAATCATTTTTCATAATAGTAGCAGCCAATAGCTTACTCTAAAAAAAGTAGGCTTAACCAGCACATCAATGTTTCTTTAAATACAAGCCCAGATGAAAAAGAAGAGACGGCTTCAGACTGGCAAAGTAGGTTTAATCAAATGTTCCTCTACTGAGGACTGTCAGTGATGGTGAGTGACACATTCATCCGGTCTGTTACATAAGCAAAGCATCCTGTGCAAAGCTTGATTCCAACAAAGAAAGCAAAAAAAACTCCTTTCTAGGTTTCTGGGGTTTTTCCTCCATTCAAAGTTCCCAGGAAACTAATTTCCTTGACAGACAAGCGCTCCATAATAGATGGAACACTTCCCGCACATTAAAAGAATGGAGTTCCAAAACAACAAAGACAGGAGCCGCTTTAAAAGTCCAATCTCACATTTCACATTGTCACGCTGCAAAACACTCTCATCAAAGGCTATTGATTTTCCATTCCAGAGCAAATGATGATTAAGGCAAATCAGGCCTTTGTTTCATAGCTCAGACTCGTCCTTTCTGAATTTAGTGGCATTTGGGTATTTACTCCAATAGACTGCTGAGAGAATAAGAGAAAGAAGAAACGCCTGATGCCTCTGAATTTACAGACCAGTAGAGTTCTGGGTGACCGATACATAACAGGGTTGATACGATACAGATACACTGTTACGAAATACAACATGATGCCAATTAAGAAATGTGCAAAAGTTTTATATAATATTTAACCTAAGCAGTACGAAAGTGAAATGTGTCTGATTTCAAATGACATCATACAAACCAATTTTGTTGTTTTTTCCACATTTAAGGGGAACATTTTCATTACCGCAACGTGTCCATGACTGGATTTGGGTTCTTTGACATGGAAATATTTTTTATTAAAAAATCAAAAGAATTAATAGCTTCAGTGCATGTTATACTATAAACATTTACAGTAAAGAAACATGTGGTATTTGGTAATCATAGGTAAATGTAGCACAATAATAAGAAATATAAATGTGTCCAAGACCAATTTTCACATCCTCCGCAACAATTTTCAATCATTGTTTAAGCCCTCAAGGAACTAACATTTTCAAAAAAAAGAAATGTTGGAAGGGACATAATTGACTGTGACCCTCAAGATGGCTGCCAGGTAAGCCGTTCTTATTTTTTCTCTCCAGATAAAAGTTAAAAATTTGTTTGTCATAGTACCTAGACAACTTTTTACTTTTCATTACCGAAACATGAGTTTGTAAATGCATATATTTAATGTAATATCATGTTGCGGTAATGATAATTTTTGAAAATGATGATCTAAAAATGTTAAATAATCTATAGGAAATAGTTTTAATACTCTAAAAATAATGGTTACAGTAAGTTCAGACCTTAATCTTATATATGCAAAAGAAATTGGCTTCAAGGGCTTTTAAAAATTCTGATACTGGACACCTTCTAAAACTGGAATTCGTGAGAATCACCCAGTTGCACTCTAAAAAATGCTGGGTTATTTTCAACCCAGCATTGGGTAAAAAAATGGACAAACCCAGGCCGATGGGTTGTTTCAACCCAAAATGCTGGGTTGTTTTTAGGGCTGAACGATACATCGAATTTTCATCGTCATTGCGATATGAACTCACGCGATGAACACATCACAACAGACAGCCTTGATGCGATAAATGAAGGGAAAACGTTAAGCGCATGTAATAAACGTTTGACCTATCACGTTTAGTCCTGAAGACATGGTTTGCGCATTCATGCTATTAGGCCAATCAGGGGAACCCCCAAGTCAGCTACGCTCAGATTGATTTGTGAGGTGTCAGTTGCGACACTGTGCCTGTTAGCAAAAACGATGGCGGAGGAAGGGTGATTCACATATTGCGTCTATTGCGCGGTCAAGTTCATTATTTCAAATGTAGGCGCGCAGTATGTGCGCTCTGGAAGCGCCGCGGTCGCGACTCGCACATGGTGCGACACGCTCGTTTTTTCCAGGCTGTTCAAAAACATTTTAACTGTTTAGAATGACAGAAGCGCAGCGTGCAGGTCATGTGACAATAACCTACGTGTCTAGCGTTTTCCACACGTTTTTAGGCGCGACTAAAACATGAAAAAATATAAAATATTTATCGCAACTCACATCGTCATAGCAACATTAAACATTGTCACCACACATCGCAACTTTTCTTCACATCGTGCAGCCCTAGTTGTTTTAACCCATTATTCGGTCAAATATAAACATTTTCTGGGTTAATTTAATCCATTAGCTGGGCTTGACCCTTTTTGACCCAACGCTGGGTTGAAAATAACCCAGCATTTTTAGAGTGTATTATCAAAATGGCCAAATACTGGCTGATTGAGTAATTTAGCCAATTACCATGGTATAGTATTACCAAATTAATGCTATATGGAAAGCACACAGGTCCAATCAAGGTTTGTGTGTCACTTCACATCACAACCACTACAAGCAGACAGGACCACACCAGAAGTATATGAAAGACTGGATTTACAGCCTTATGCCTGAGCAACTCAAAACTTTTGTGCCACTGTGAGGTAACATATAAACTACATCTGAACCTTTTGCTCCACTGCCCTCCAGGCTGGGTGACCTTAAGAGCTAATGCTATGCAAAACCACAGGACACCAGGCTGCATATACAGCAATCTCTCCAGACTTCAATTATTGTGACTCCCCTTTAGCCCACCTTCCTTGATGGCTAATTACAATTCCTTCAATAAAGATGCCTACAGACCCTGGCTTCCTCTGAGTGGGGAACCGCCTATGGTCTCCATGTCCTTCAGGAGGATCCCAGCAGCAAAAAAGCTCCACATGGATGAGCACAAATCCGGGAGTTCATGCGAGCTACTTGTTGTCACCATGTTAGCCTGCTGTTCTCCGAAATACCTTCCAAAACCTGTCGTAGGCATTTGCCATTTCTCCAAAACACAAGAAAAACATTTGCTTTGCGATTAAATACACACAACCAATTGCTCTGATGAATGGGGGTCACCATGATACAGCTGCTTGTACTAATTGCACTGTTTTATGAGTTATTACTCTCTAATTCCTCTTCCAAAGTCACGTTAATGCTGCCCTGAGTATATCTCATATGAGGCTGAGTAATGAGAGCAAGACTTTCATGCTCATTGTAATCATTTGTCTGCTGCAATCACTCCCCCCGTTGCTCGCAACATGGGTGTTTTATCTCTAGATTTGTCTATTTTATGGGAAATGGAGTGATTCACGTGTCTATAAATAACCCAACATACAGTATTACTTCAGATTAAGTCACTTTGGATTATGAGAACCGTTTTAATGATGCAAGATAATATGAGAACTGTATCAACATCAAACTTGTAAATGAACTGAAGATCCAAAGTAGAGATTCTCCGATATTAATCCGATATGCACTGTTTTTAAACTATCGGCCGATAAAAAGTGCTTTTATCGGCTGATACCGATTATTGGTCAATATATCGGTGCAGCTCTACTCGAAAGTCATTACATAATTAATATAAATGAAATGCAGAACAAAGAATTTGTCTTAATATGAGCAGAACCTTAACATATAGAGTAATAACAGACAAGGGAATGCACATAAAAAAAAAAAAATTTTTAAGTAAGTGGTTGCAATCAATTTATTTCAGCTACATTTAAACAAAATAATGTAGATTAAATAAATTGATTGCAACCACTTACCTTAAAAAAATGAGTAAATTGTATGAATAATTTTTTTCAGTGCATGGAAGTACAAATATACACTGTTTTAACTCTTTCCCCGCCAGCTTTTTTTTAACAAAGTTGCCAGTCAGCGCCAGCATTTTTCATGATTTACACAAAAGTTGAATGACTTCCAAAAAATGTTCTTCTTAAAATATATAAACATACAATAAATCAAATCAAAAGAACAGACCCTCTGCTTAAAAAAAAAACACGTTCATTAGTTCTATTTTTATCACCTGAGATAAAAGCTGAGATAATTCCATTTTTGTGAAGTACTTTTAATAGAGATCTGATTCAGAGTTAATTCGTCAATGGCGGGAAAAGAGTTAAAGGAACACGCCCACATTTTGGGAATTTAGCTTATTTACCGTATCCCCCAGAGTTAGATAAGTCCATACATACCTTTCTCATCTCTGTGTGCTGTAACTCTGTCTGACGCAGCCCCCGCTAGCTAAGCTTAGCACAAAGACTGGCAGTGAATGGCTCCAGCTATCATACTGCTTTCAATAAGTGACAAAATAACGCAAACATTTTCATATTTATATGTTGTGATTTATAAAGTCACACTGTGTACAAATAACAAGGTAATAAGAGACACAGAAATTTTTTAACCGTATAAATACAGTATAATCCATGTAGCAGTGCATCGCCTTCTGAGAATATAGTTCCCAGTATGTATACGGTTAAAAGATTGCTGTGTCTCATATGACCTTGTTATTTGTACACGGTGTGACTATACAAATCACAACACATAAATAGGAAAATGTTGGCGTTATTTTGTCACTTATTGTGAGCAGTTTGCTAGCTGGAGCCATTCACTTCTATTCTTTGTGCTAAGCTAAGCTAGCGGGGGCTGCGTCAGAGTTACAGCATGCACAGAGAAGAGAAAGGTATGTATGGACTTATCTAACTCTGGGGGATACGGTGAATAAGCTAAATTACCAAAATGTGGGCGTGTTCCTTTAAAAGCAAAACCACAGCACTTTAATATCTAATAATATCTAATTCAAAACGGGCAGTATATGAACAATTATCACATGCCATACATCTGGACACATTTGAGACAGACAACAGGCCTTGCAAACTTTTAAATTGCTAAGTTATGTAATGTGCTTTTATTTTGTTTCGTCTTTCTAAACTTTGCATTCTGGTGGATCTCTTAAAATCTTTTTATTCTAAGTATAAGAGCCCTGTCACTCAGTCTGTTTTATCTGCATGTAAAAACATCTTAAACTTTTGGTAAACTCCAGTGAAAGTGATACCAACACTACTTAAAAAAAGAGACATCTGGGATAAAGGCAGTTATTATTTGTTCTTGCTGTCAGAGTAGTTCACTCAAAAATCAGCACTGTGATATTGTTGTCAAAACTCTATAGCTCTTGTTTTGCTAATGTAACCAGCAAAACAGGAAAACACAGAGATTCATAGCTGTGTGGAACAGCACGGGTCCAGTCTTCAGAGACAGAGACGTGCCTCGTTTTGAGTACAGTCCTCTAGATGGACAGATGGGAGGGCAGCAAATAGCTTTGTTCTCTATGCGTTACTACACTCATAACACCATATGCCAAAGTACTAAACATGATAAACAAATGAAATTCTGAACTTTTGGTCATGAGCCTACAGAAATCTGTACCAAAATGATGAACATAAACAAGCAATAAGGGTCCAAACAGATATGATCCCATTACCCTCAAAGTCACATGACCCAAAATCTGCTCCACAGACTACACAGGGCGTCACGAAAGCCAACCAGCCCAGCTTGGTTTTGTTGCAAATACATGTGTCTCTATCTTTCTATCAGACACGGTGATTGTCTTTTCTATTAAGAGACTCCTGCAGATTTTCCCCTTAATCCTATCAACTAATGTGAAGCTGCTGATCCATGACTGTCTTGAAGGTTATCTTGTGCTCGCGTCGAGCCCAAGGGTATCTATTATTTACATGGTAGCCCACCCACTGGGGAGGTGCAAATGAACAGCCAAACTTTCCAGTCTATAAGTGCACATACACATCAGATAACACGCCCGACCAACTGATGGAGGACACGGGTCTGAAATTCCTATTCCATCCCTATATAACAGATTATCATCCCTATCAGCGTAGAAGGGATATTTGCGGTTTAAATCAGAGCTTCGTCCGTGGTGGTGCCTGGGGGAGCCGTTTTTCCGAGACTGTTGTTTGTCAACAAACAAGCAAATGTCTTTGAAAGCTATGTTTCGAGCAACAACATTTGTAACAGGAAACCCTAAGGACATTTTCGCTCTGAAGTGCAGCACTTGCATGTAAGTGGAGAGAAATTTCAAACAATAACGCAGGCTTTATTTCCAGACATAATATCCTGTGGCTCGCAGCCCACTGCTCATAACCGCTCATGCTTTCTTACGTTAAACCTAAAGGCTGAAAATGCTAACTTGTTGCATTACATCTTTTACCTTCCTCTAATTATAGACACATTAAGCTTTTCACAGGATTAATATCGACGTATGCGTTGTTGGGATCAGAGGGCAGCTATCAAAAAGCATTCATATTTACACACATATTGCGAGTAAATTCTCTGTAAATGCGTTGATGAGTGCATACGACAACAACGCCTTTCAACCTCCACACAATCAAACATCAGTTCACACATAATTTGCGCTCGTGTGTTACGCAGGCTAATCCGCCAAACCCTTTGGCCTCGAAGCCGAAGCATGGCAATTACACCGGCTTTTAGCACCACCGGCCCTGTTTGATAAGAGTGTGTTGATGGCATTTATAAAAGTATGAAGTTCTGCCTCTTATGTTAGATTTTTTAATCTACACAATAATGCCAGCTTGGCTCGCTCATTCAAGTCAAACAGGCCGTGGAAAAACATGCTGTGTTAACAGGAAAAAACAAGAACATCCCGAGACACAATGACACAAGTCGAGTTCAAATGAATAATTATTCATGACTGTCAATCAAATAACAGCTCTGGTCACTCCAATACCAGCTGGATAATGTGTGCTGGACCTATACAAGGAAAAATTTGAAAATGGCTTTCTCGTCAGTCGCTGTTTTGGAGAAAACCTCGGTTTAGTTTGTTTGGTCTTCTTAAGGATTTACAGCCGACCGTAATCGTAAAACTAGGAAAACAAAGCAAATTCATCAAACGGCTTTAGATTAGTCAATTATGATCCCTAAATGGGCTACACGAAGAGGATGGCAAGGCAAAAATAAATCTGTTAAATAAATAATTGATAAACAACACAGGCAAATGTTTACATAAATATCTACACATCGCTTTATGCATTACAATGTTCCTTTGTGCATGCCCATATTCCAGATTTCCAGGTGTTCCTTTGGAGTTTGCAGATAGGCGGCTTTGATCGGAATATCAGAACGATTCTGTCTTTTATCTCAGGGAGTAGAGTTTGGTTAAGGAGGAATTTGGGCTCAAGGTTTAGCTCAGGCCTTGAAACGCCCTCGTCTTGCGTTTCTCATGCGAACCCACTCAATCCTCTCATGTAAGCTATTTGGTATCTACTACATCAATCTCCTGTTAATTCCCTCCTGCATATATTCTGCTCAAAAATTATTACTGCCGTCCCGCACAAGTAGTAACGATAAGGAACGGGAACGAAGGACGTACCTCATGTAAAAAGCAGTTTTTAAATACAGGTTTTAAATTTAGCTCGCATTAAGACAAACATTGGGGATTTGCTTTCTAAGTATGTCAAGCACATCTCAACTTCTATTAACTCCTCCATGGCTCGTGTATAAGCCACAGGCGTGTTATTATTATACATGGCCTCAAAATAAATCAGACCTTCTCAAAAATAAAAAGAAAACTAAATCAGCACAGCTTTCTTTTTTACATTCAATTACTCTAAAAGCAGGAAGGAGCCTTCAGGTGGTGGTTTACTAAAGAGAGCCAGAGTAGAAATCTATAGTTTGCTCCAATAAATAAAAGTAATTTTCTTTTGCCGAGTATGCATACTCTCATATCCTCTGTTGATTCAAGAGGCTATAACTCCAGGGTCCGGGTCCACCGAAAAGCAGAGCAGAATTACAGAAGTAAACACACAGGCAGCAATGCTTTTTTTCCTCTCTAGACACTATCCACAATTAGAGGAGGGCTTCTGTTATTCCTGCAACATCTGCAACATCAATCCATCAACATCAGACAAAACCTATGGCCAGCTTTGATGAGAGGAACTCTGGGAATGAGGAGGAACAAAGAAAAAGTATGGGCTGAGCTGAAAAACTAAATTATTTAACCTCAGAGACAAACTGATAAATTGCTGCATCGCAGGTCAATATATTACAAGGACCTGTTGACCACACCGCTGGTAGGATTTATAATGCTCAGGGCAAGATAAAGGCCATTGATTGTCTCCCGCAAGGTCACACGCAGGCAGTTTTCATCTCCGGGTGTCTCTATCTGTGTCAATTTTCTGGAAATTTTCGCAATTTGGTTAAAGGCGGAGTCCACGATGTTTGAAAAACGGTTTGGAAAAGGAGACGGGCCGACTACCAAAACACACTTATAGCCAATCAAATCAAATCAAATGCCGGGTTGCGTATGTGTGGGGCGGGTCTATCAACGGAATGTCCAGATTCTATTGGGGTAGGGGCGTGTTTGTTTAGGCGATTTCAAATATCAACACTGGCTTTCAAACATCATGGACTCCGCCTTTAATCAAATTCACAAACTGCTGGAGCAGCGTACAAATGGAGGAACATTTCCAGCCACTTGACAGGAAAATAAACTTGCAGCACATATATTGGTTCTGGGGAAGAAAATGGTCTGATTTTACATTATTTATACTAGTCGGAGGAAATGTAACAAGCAATCAGTGGGACAAATGAAACATTGACCCTTCTGCAAGAGAAACGAATACAGAGAATCAAGGATCTACAAATAGTTCAAATAACCGTCTTACTGTGATCTGAGCTGCTTGCCGTTTATCAAATATAACATTCATTATTCTCCATTTAAATCTCTCGTTTTCAGAAAGCTGATCATTACTGCAATTTCAGAGAATGCTAACAAGAGCTATGAGCGACAGATACACGATTTGCTTGCAAACTAGAGATCAAAGCTGTTTTTATCAAGAAACATTTATCTACAAAAACAAATGTGCGATTCCTATTTCGATTCCAATTTGGTAAAAAAGAAGTCCATATTTACATACCAAAACATATGGTCATTTAGCCTATACTTATTGCTGACTGTTATGCAAACTATATTTATGAGCGGTGTTTATAAGGGAAAAAAACAGGTAAATACAGTACTTCTTTTTTTATTAAAGTAAAAATATCCATATCCAACCATTTGAAGAGTTCAGATGCAAAAACCGCTAAACGCCACTTCCGACAAAAATGAGATAATGATTGTAACTGAATGTTCTTGACACATCACTCAAAAAAATGAACTTGGTTGGAGTCAGTTTTACTAAATAATTTCTTGTTCACTTTACTTAACAAACACAAGTAACGGCATATGATTAATTTAACTTAGTAATTTCAACAAAAGACTGTGTCTTGTCAGCTTTACTCCAAAATTATTTGTTCAGCCAATAAAACATTGTTGCGTAAAAGTAACAGATTAATAAAACCAATACAGACTTGCATCTCATTGGCTGATGATGCTGCAGTGTATTATGGGTAAATTGTTGTTCTGGCAGGGTATTGTTGTACCCTCTTGCAAAAGTGTAGCACGATTAGATAGGTACCTGAGTAATAAGTGGCCAAGTATTAGTTAATTAACTTGTTCTGATATATTTTAGAACAAAACAAACCAACAAATGGTTTGAAATGTTACAATGCATTTCAAATATGTTTGTGATATGTTTGATAAACTATAATTAAATAAAGGTTGTATTGAGCAGCTGCACTCTGATTGATTGATTCGTTGTTATGGAGTTATTAAATCATAATTTTTTTCATCAATTAAATGTTTCATAATAGTGACTTTACTAGGATTTCTTTAGTCCATGTAACATTTAAATTGTCAATTTTACACAAACTTTTTTAGTAAATACAACTTAAATTTTATTTGTTGGCATTACTTAACAAAGCTATGTGGAACCCACTTGACGAAGGTTTTTTAAGTAAATCAAACTTTTTATTTTTTTGAGTGTACAATACATTTATTGAATACTTTCACATCAAAATCTCACCCTCAGGCCATTCCGAAACCGGTTTGTTTGCAGAATCCATAAGAGTCTGATAAAAAATGCTAATTAACAAGAAATCATGCCAGACGCACTTAGTGGATTTTGCAAATTAACTCCTTATTTGGATTATTACAAATATGGTTACTATAGTTAAACAATTGTAAATTTGTGATTACTGTGGTTAAATACCATAGTTAAACTATGGTTACTGTAGTATAAAAATGGATACTTTTCATTACAACTTGAGCAACTGAGATATCAGTTAACACAGAGGTCATAGGCACATTCACTTGATTTAGGCTTTGTGAAATAAAAAAAATGTGAATAAATACGCAGGTCAGATAACATGAATATCAGGCTATCTTAAAATGCACATGTAGGAATTGATCATTTGAATTTTATAGTTAGGATCCGATTCCAGAATTGAAAATCGTTTTTCGATTCTCCTAGTCAAAGTCTTTCCACAATCCATGAGTTCTGTTCAATCCGTTCATTCGCTCCATGACTTTCTATCTCTACTGTAAATTGCCATGACATAATTTCAACATTTCGTTGTCTCAAATAAGCAACACAAAGGTATACAACAATGCAACATACACCATAAAAAAGGTCCACAGTCTCTATTTTATAAACTCAGAATGTTGGTGCACCAAAAAGCACGTAAATAGCAGAGTGAAATCTAGATTAATGGTTTATCAAGCACATCTAATGAAGATCTGCGTGTGGATGCCACGCCGCTTTAGGTGAATTATCTCTCAAGAAAACACCAAAGGAGAGAGAGAGAAATTTACAGCTCTCATCCTGTTTGTAATTAAAGAGCAGTTTTCTATCTGTGGTGAGAAAGCGTTTTCAACCAGGTGAAATCTGAACTGTTAAAATGAGTCTCCTTTATTTATAACTTCAGCTGTTCAAATATTGCTTTAATTAAAATATGACAAAACTGTAAAGTGAAAAAGTAATTCGCTCTATCATGTAACTAGGCTAATATAATAGTGGCACAGTTGTTGTGCTGAAGTTAGTTACATATTATATTCAGTTATACGGTTAAACGAGCCAAAGCAAGATTTTCAATCTTATATGTGAAACAGGACCACTAAACCATTCATAAGATTTATACATCATCGGAAAGTGGAAGAAACTTGATCTTTACTTATTATCTGAACATCCTAGGACCCAAGTTTTTGTTTGTCATTTTATTCAGATTTCTTCCAGCTATTTTTGGGGATAGGAAGAAATGAAAGCGTCAGCGTAAATTCTACCAGGAAGACTCTAATACCACGTCATTCATTCATAAAATCGGCTTACCAATCACAGCTCAATGCCGACTATTTAAACGCTGAACTAACACTCTCTCCTGCTGCCCGTAGGTGCCGTAGCTGAAGTTCGCCTCCATCCTCCCCACCACCACCAGGTTGTTCCCTGTTCTTTTGTCCGGGGGTAGGCTCCGCCCCTGCCTTCAACATCAGGCAGGATCTGCCGGACTACAGCTAGACCCGGACGAAAGGCGGGGCATACGCCAAAAGAATCTATACGCATCTATTTAATTGAGACTGATTTGAATTTCTGTCTTTTAATTCAACATGGAATAAATGTCATTCAAACGTTCACTTGCCTTTATGAGTCTTTATGGTAGAACCATTATAATTACAAAAAAAATATTTTAATATGAAGCAGTGTAATTGTCCACATTTGTGTAGAACAGGTTACTTATGTTTTTGTGGTCCAGGGTCAGTGTTCGAGTTATGTCGAAGCTTATGGGGGTCCCTTAGCCAAGCCCCACCCCCGTCATTATAGGGTCACTGTGATTTCACAAAGTAAGAGGTGATCCTGGATCAACAATCATCTGATGCTGATTTTAATTAAAGAAACCCATCATTACCCTTTACTCAAACCCTAACCAGTTTTATCCCTCAAATTAGTGTAAAACAGTGGCGAGGCTAAAAAAGAGTGGACCTTGGTGAAATAGGGTGGACCTCAATGCCTACTCTCAAATTACATAATTTTACAATATAGTAGTGGTTAAATGGATTTCAATACATTTTTGGGTCATGGATCGAATAATTTTCGGATCAGAAAAACTGGGTTGGGAAAATAAATGAAGAACAAATTAAGAAATTATAACCATTTAAAAATAGAGCAAAGTTACAAATAAAGTAAGATCTAACAGTAGTATTTAGGTACAGAAATAGAGTCAAATGATTAATAACACCGTCTTCTTCATTGTATAAATTAAATATAATTAATCTTTTAAAGCTACAGAAGTGATTTTTCCTTTCCTTTTGTCTTCTGTTGTTGAGAATTTTAAATTCATGTAGTATTTTAATTTGAAAAAAAAAAACAGTGGACCCCCCAATTTATAGGAGGTCCGGGAACCCCCAACCCCCCCCCCCCCCCATTCGAACCGTAGATGTAAAAAATAGACGCAGTGTCTGTGACATCACCCATAGGTTTCTGAAGATTGTTTTTGAAGCTTAAAGTGCGTTTTGCAGGTAAAATTTTTCCACGAATTTGGGCAATTTGCTTGTTGATAATAAAGCAATAAACCCCGAGAAGCAGTGGGTTACCAGTGCATTTTATAACAGCTAAGGGGCGTTGTTAGGCACGACGCGAAGCGGAGTGCCTAAACCCCCTTAGCTGTTATAAAATGCACTGGTAACCCAACGCTTCGAGGGGTTTATTGCGTTTATAAAACGGTTACGACATATGCATAACGTTAGCGGGATTTTATAAAATAAAACCCAAAAAAGTTGTAATTATATTAGTACAAATATTACTCTTCCGCCAAACAAAGTAGTTCCTCAGAATCAAGTGGGACTGAAACAGAGCGCAGTTCCCAACCAACACAGACACAGCAAAGACACAATGAAAATATGATTTAAGACTGTGGTGTTTATTTTATAAATCACCATTCATCTAATTCATACATTAACATTTATATCGTGCAACTGTTGAAGTGATGATCAAATATGCTTGGAAGCATGCTGAACTCTTTCCCCGTCAGCGTTTTTTTTTTTAAGTTGCCATAGTTTAATGCCTTCCAAAAAATTATCTTCTTTATATAAACATAAAATATCAAATGAAAGAAAAGACCATCCGCTTTGAAACAAAAAACATTTCATCCTACCTTCATTTGATCTCTTATCACCTCTCAAATTTTTTTTATTAAAAGCGGAGATAATTCCATTTTTGTGAAGAACTTTAGTAAGAGATCAGATTCAGACGGAGCCATGAACAGTACTACACGGTGTTTTCAGTGAATGCGTCAGTGTTTAAGTTGGGTAAGATCGCCCCCCAGTGGATAATAGCGGACGTATGAACTTGAGTAATAAAATCCTCAGACAACGTTTTCTCTTTATCGACGAGATGACTCAACAATATTTATTGACATTCATCTGGATATCGCCATTAATAGTGCAATTGTAGACAAATTAAAAATATGATTTAAGACTGTGGTGTTTATTTTCATAAATCAATACGCAGTCAGTGGCGCAGTGATACTTATGCAATGTGGTCTGAACCGTGAGGTTACCGGTGTATTTTATCACGGCTTAGAACGCGTTTCAACCAATCAGAATGAAGAACCAGAACTGCCCGTTTTATAATAAACATTTAAATTGTTATCCATTGTATTTTATGTTGTTGGTTATCATAAAACGGAATAAAAAACGAAAAAGTACAGCGGTTTGCAAGGATTCTCCTTTCCCCCTCAACGCACTGCATGACGTCACGTTGGGGAGAGAATTTGCCTTAAGAGCATTGAGAGTGACTAGAGAGATGAGTAAAGTACAATATTCAGATTATATCAATGCAAATTATAGATAAATACATAGATATAGATAGACTAGATAGATAGACTAGATAGACAGAACGACAGATAGATAGATAGACAGACAGATAGATAGATAGACAGACAGACAGATAGATGGGCTAGTATAGAGAAATAGGCAGAAAGCCAGATAGCCTTAGCATAACTTCGTGTAGAAAGTAAACAAACAATTAACATACTCGTGCATGCTGGTTTGAGGGGGACCATAATCCTGCTGAAATGGGTGTATGCGATCTTCAGCACAAACGAATTCAGGCAGCATGACTCAAATCCTGGAAGCTGAGTGAGGCGTCACGTCGTCACATCTGGTCGCGAGGTAAGAGCCTCGAACACCGATCAAAACGCACACATTTCCCTACAGCCAGTAGCGGAGTTTCAGTCGGGAGAGTCGGGACTTTCCCGGTTGGCCGGTCTGATAATAGTTATACATTGTGAGTTATATTAGCAACACCGTCTGTCGGTCTGATGTGCGGCCGGTTCCCGCAGCCCGCTGGTCAAACTATGCAGCCTCTCTGCTCAACAAATATAAAAGTGCTCAACCCGTTCGGCCGGTCCAATCATGTCCAGGATTAATAAAAATACGGGGATCAGTGATTGGTTTCTAGCCTGTCATCCTTTGATGTAAAAAGCCGCCGAACGCCTGTTTATTGCAGTATGCGGTTGGATTCAAGCCCGCTGCAGCTGCTGACCGCTGCTTCTGTGTATAAAATGATCGTGTGATTCGTTATGATCGCATAAACAATATAACAAAACTTCCTTTTATTTCACATAAAAATATATTTTAGATATTATATGATAGACTAGTAAGTGTGGATTAAGGATGTTTAAAACTCTCTAGCCTGGTGGTCAGGACATGAATGGATTGAATCAGCAGATTTGCAAAGTTTTATTTATCTCCACATATATCATAAATAATAATTAGCAGGGTAACTTTGCAGTATACCACATTATATATTTCCTATTATGTATATATGATTTCCATATTATAAACGTAAGTATTAATAAAACGGCAATAAATGTCTCATCTATTTCTATAGCTCTGGCTGAGGCTTTCATCTACTTCTACCCAACGTGACGTCATCGCCGAATTGCTTAAAAAAAACCGTTAATACCAAAAACATTAAAAAAAAGGGTCTTTAAGACCTTTTTTGAGACATTTTAAAAATGATATACATATCTTGAGTGATTTATGTACCCATTAATCAACAGTGGTGGTTAACCTGCAACACGCCCTTTAAAGTAGTCGGTGCCTGCCGTCACCATCTTGGCCGCGCGTCACCGCGCATCACCGCGCATCACTTGCGGATATCCGAAAATGGGTAAAGAGGCGGGAAGTGGGTGAAGCTGAGGTGGCGGGTTGCTGAAACCACACCCGCCTAGCTCGACTCTAGTGACGGCAGTGGCTGTTTAACCATCAGTCAAATGGCCACGCCCTTAATTATGCAGAACTTTAAGGCTTAATATCATTTAAACGGATGAGTTACAAAAAAATTCACCCCCTCACAGTTGTCATGAAAGGAAAAATTAGCTATACAGACTAAAACAATTTTTGTATCAGGCTGTAAACATATTATTTTCTCCTATAAAGTTGGGCATTTTAACATGGAGGACTATGGGAATTGAGTCCCTTTTGGAGCCAACCCCTAGCGGCCAGTCGATGAATTGCAGTTTTAACCACTTCCGTATTGGCTTCATCAGAAAGATCGGAAGGTTGCCCCTCGATTCGAACACTGTCCAGGGTTACATATGGTCTTCACTAAAATCATCAATCATATAATATTTCTGTAGCATTATGGGATAAGGATAACTTTAATCGACACATCTCTGTCGTAAACAACAGAGCGGTCCTTCATAATTGAATGCCTACTAATTAAGTTTTTTCACCAATTTGAAACATCTAATTACTATAAGAGTGGCCGTAAATGAAACAAGAGCATTTCAGAGGCTGATAGCAGCACAGAGGGATGCTGGACAGGCTTGATAAGTGAAAAATCAATTTACAATAATTAACAGTATGCCTCAGTCATTCATTTACTGAGACACACTGTTACCTCACTTGTGTTTTTTTTTCTACATCTAAAACACAAAATCTCACCACGTACAGTATGTACTAATAAAACACTGGTTTCGGTTTAGCGGTACATGAAAAATATGCGTGTTAAGTTAGTTTGCGTGTGTTAGCATGTTTCTATGCGTAGCTTCGGCACAGAGGGATCGGAGGGGAAGGCACACGGAGCGGACTACTAACTAGCTCCTTTCATTTTTTAAAAATTGCAGCGGCTCTCTGAGAGCTGGCTGATTATGTAAACATGACTTAGAGAAATCTTAAGCAGTGGAGAGAGCAAAGCTACCGCAGCCCTGTTTTACCTCATCGACAGATATTTTGAAAAGCGAAAGCTCGGTGGAATTTCAATAAAACCTCAAGGTTTCTCTAAAGGGCGAGCTAGAGGGAGAAAAAGGGTTGGTGCGTGTGACGAACTGGTCGGACACACCCCACCGACACCTCAACCTTTCGCCCATGCACAAGTAAATCTTTTTTGGTACTGATGGCGAGTGAATACGAAATTGCAGAACCTACTCTACAGCCTATCGTGCAGAGAAATATTTTTGCCTCTTTCTGAGATACACATCTATCACATGGCACTTGGCCCGAGGTGGCATTGAAACACAAACAGGAACACGAGGCTTCCAAGTCACAGCTCAGCATTTACAAACCAAAGATATTTCCTGGTTGGCATGGTCACTGCTGGATTTATTTCAATATGACGATATTGTGTTCAACACAATAGCATAAACGTGCTGCAACCGCACACCTATGGCTAAGGGGGCTGTGTGTTCGCATCCAAAATTCGGCTCATTCAAACGGATGCAGCATTCATAGTCTAATTAGATTTCAGCAAGAAAATCTGTGTGTAAGGTGATTATGAATCATGCGGGCTCGCCTCCCCTTCTGAATAATTACTGCTTACTTCATTCATCAAAACTGAATGTCGGGTTTAAAAAAGTGTGTATAAAACCACGTGCTGAAATTAACCAATTGGACTCTGATGATTTAAGTTGGCAATTTAACCAGCTCTAATGAGAGCGAGTGCGGAAGATCCTCTCCTGGGTACATAACCATGTCTGGCACCTTCGATCATTTCTAATCAGTCTACAATTAGAGAGAAGACATTCTGTGACTAAGTAGCAATTGCTATGCTCTCTCATCCCATATACCATAAGCAGCAACCAGTGGCATTAACGATTATGGCCGTGTCAGCCTTTTTAGCTTGGCATTTACCGAGATATGGATCTATGGTGGACATGGGCCAACATCTAGCAGTGCAGGAGAAAAACTCTGGGGGCCGACCTTAGTGAAGGACACCTGTCAGGGGGTTTCGAGCATCTGACCAATGTGGCAGAAGTAACATTTAGGAGCATAAAACAGAAGATGAAGAGCGACCTTTCATATTGCGATTTAATGGAATGCCGGAGTCCCGTAAAGGTCAGGTGGTGTCATCCATTGCTGTCCAAAGACAGCCCTACAAGTAGCATAAGGTATAGTGATATATGAAGCTATAGATTAAAGGTTTCTATACGCTAATGGGTACAAATTTCAGCAGAAACAAGCTGTTTGTAACTAAGCTGTAGAGTTAAAATTGTTAAAGATGTTTGAAATGTTTTAGGAGATCCTGTGAGTGCTGATCTTCAAAGTGTGAAAAAAGGACAATCAGATTTCCCAATCGCACACCTTAAAAATTTCTGCTACTGCCATAAATTACATTTCTACAAAACATGAAATAATGTAATCCGGCAAGTATCGTTGCACTGGCTAAACCCTCTAGATTTTGACATGGGCACAATGTTTAACTTAGACTTTAATGACAATCCAGTTAGCTGTGAGTTGTGCTGCCAAATCTCAGGTTTTGGTCGACTACACTTGTAATGCTTCACACTTATGCAATAAATGTTTGTGACCTGTTGTCATGACAGGATTTTACCATCAAGGAAAAGTGCATTTGTCAGCATGAACTTCTTCCGAGTTTCTAAAAATGATTACCATAGGCGGCGTGAAAGATGCATCATGGTATCATACATCAAATGAAATAGGGTCATCTGAGGATAAACAATCACACAAAACCTGTTTTGGCTGAAGAAGAAAGAGCTACAGTAGCAGTCAGCGTCAAGAACAGTGAGTAAAGAGGGCAGAGAAGCAGAGCAATCGAAGGCCTGCTGTGTCCGGGGATGTCCGTTAGATGGAGCTGCAGATGGGCTGGAATCCAAACGCAGCGAGTCTCAGCTTCAAGGACCTTTAAAGATCAAAACCCGGCACATAACAAGAAAGAGAGAAAAGGAGGAGGGAGCCCGCGTGCCCTACCACTGATTAAGCTAGAACTTCCTTCCACTGAAGCATCAGGATGGTGGAGTCAGGCGAAATATCTGTGAATCACCAGCTCCACCTCTCGCCATACTGATGGAGCGGTGCCCAACCCCAATGCACGGTTCCTCTCATGTTACCGCTTCTAATGTGAACATGAAGGGCTTCCTGTGAAACTGCTGAAAATAAAAAAGGTCCTGCTGGGAGATATGGATGAGGTCATTTCCGCTGGCGATATAAAAACGGATTGTGCTCGTACAAACTGATTCGCAGACTGCGTCTGACCAGGACGAAATACGAAATAAAGCATGTGACCGAACCTGAGGGACATGAGAACCAGGACACTAAGAATGCTGAGTTAGCCTTGATATGCTCCAGCTCCATGGGGTCAAGACATAAAAACAACAATGGTCAATGTCCTTCGTAAACAAGTTCAAAAGAGCTCTAAAGGACAAAGGTTTACTTCTGGGTTGTATAAGGGGTGAGAATCAGTCGGGTCTGGTGAAATTATATAGATCTGCTTTTTTAATGTAAAGCTGCTTTGAAACAATTAAATAATTGTGAAAAGCGCTATATAAATAAAATAAATAAATAGAATCTCTGGGTCACAATAATAATGTGACCCTTTGTGATTAGGTTACAGTCTTATGATGTTGTATAAAATCTGATGTTGCAATTTTTTACTCATTTATTTATCATGTAAAATGTCTTTGCAGAAATATTTTCTTGTTTTAGGTTATGATTTTTGTAAAACATAAATAATTGAGTGAGCATTTGCCTAATTCTTAAAAGATTAGTCCATTTTCTTTAAAAAAATCCAGATAATTTACTTACCACAATGTCATCCAAAATGTTGATCTCTTTCTTTGTTCAGTCGAGAGGAAATTATGTTTTTTGAGGAAAACATTCCAGGATTTTTTTCATTTTAATGGACTTTAATGGACACCAAGACGTAACACTTAACTCAACACTTAACAGTTTTTTTTCAACGGAGTTTCAAAAGAGGCATAAGGGTCTTATCTAGGGAAACGATTGTCATTTTTGACACAAAAAATAAAAAATATGCACTTTTAAACCACAACTTCTCGTCTAGGTCCGGTCCTGTGATGCGCCAGCGCAACCTCACGCAAAACGTCATCACGTCACCTACGCCCCAGTGTTTACAAGTGTGGAGAAAGAGGACCGTTCCGACATTGTTGTATGTCGAATGATACTAATTAATGTCTTTGTGTCAGTTTATTGTTTAAAATGGTCCGCAAATGTGCGTTTCATATATGTAACACGTGACCTCTCTACGTCACTACGCAATTACGTGAGGTCATGCTGGCTCGTCAGAAGAAGAGAAGTTGTGGTTTAAAAGTGCATATTTTTTATTTTTCTTGTCAAAAATGAGAATCCTTTCACTAGATAAGACCCTTATGCCTCGTTTGGGATAGTTTAGAGTGCTTTGAAACTCCGTTGAAAAAAACTGTTAAGTGTTGAGTTAAGTGTTAAGTGTTGGGGTTCATTAAAGTCCAATGAGAAAAATCCTGGAATGTTTTCCTCAAAAAACATAATTTCTTCACGACTGAACAAAGAAAGACATCAACATTTTGGATGACATGGTGGTGAGTAAATTATCTGGATTTTTTTTAAGAAAATGGACTAATCCTTTAAAAAAATATCACCTCATGAAAATGTGAAACATAATTGTGAAAATGAAATGTGATTTTTTTTCTACGTAAAGTCATCCTACATAATGTAAAGAACAATATATATATAAAGATATAACCTTGATATCTTAAATATTAACTGAGTAAGGCCATTGAAATTAATATGAAATCAATGATTGAAATCAAACTTTGATTCTTCTAACCTCATCATAATTTATGTCTTTAACCTGGATTTTCCAGTTTTGAGGTAATATATTGCAATACTTTCCCAACTCCTAGCTATTACAATTTTTTAAATTAAAAGACAATAAAAAAAATTTAAACAATAAGTTGTCAGCTCCTCACAGAGATTGCAGTCATAAACTAAGGGTGGTTTACATGTACGCCCATCTTCCAGGCAGCTCTTAGGGTTCTATAGTCTGCCTGTGAGAGGAAACCGCTAGCTTCAATAATTAATCCTGTACAAGATCCATCAATCACTTCATCTCTGAGAGTCAGGGAGATAGATACCAATCCTATTTATTTCAAGTGGGGGTGAGCGGCAGGGGTATGGATTACCAGGGTATGCGCGCTAGGCTGGCAGACTCCATGAAATGGAATAATACATCAGACTTCACTGTGTGCACATTGGTTCCCCTGCCATTTGATCCAGAGAGCTGAGAACACGATGGCATTTACTTTCAAACTCTTGTAAATATTAGCCGCACAACAATGCACTGAGACAAGCATGCAAATAAGCGCCACGCAGCAGGCGAATCCTTTTCCTTTAATCTGGTAAATAAACTTCAAGTCTTCCACAATGCAAAAGCCTGGCCCGGCAGTTCAACACTGAAGGTAGAAATCTATTTTTCCACCCTTGAATAACTTTGCACCTCACTGAACACATGAGGCAGAGGGGAGAAAGATGGAAGATGAGAGGAACAGAAAAGAAAGGAGGAGGTGGAGCGGCGTGGCGTGCGATAAAAAATGAAAGCGCAAGCTGGGTTCAATTTAGAAGTTCCCATAGGAGGTGAAGTGACCTGTATGTGCAACAATAGAGGTCAGGCAATTTTGAGCAGGCACCCTTCACTCTAAAAATGGCTGGGTTATTTTTTAACCCAAAATGCTGGGTTGAGTCTGTTGGGTTGTTTTGCTGGGTTAATTTTTAACATTTTAAACACTTTTTGGGTAGTTTCAGTTTTCTGGTTGTTGGGTTAAAACTGCTGGGTTATTATACTGGGTTGTTTGAAGAGGCTCACGTGCTTCGCGCCTTTGATGTTTGAATGTGCTCAGCAACGGTCGTCGTGAAAGGACAGAGTCACTGGAAGCAGTTGTTTCAAGGTAAGTTTATATGTTTTTGTAAACATTTCATGAATATAAACAAGATTATAACATTTTGCGAGACAGCAACGTGTTAATTTATACAGACTAAGACGACGGGTGTAATTTAGAGGAATGACGACTGTTACCTCAGATCCCCATTTACAAAAATTGACTCGAATAATCGTTCTAAGATGTTTAATATGTCATATTAATAAAATTAATAAAATCGATGTTACAAAATCCCCATCATACGGTTGATTACGTTAACTCATGACAATTTCTGTAAGCCTTTAACAAAGCGAGTCAAAACCGGTACCGAGTCGACCTCCGCAACGTTTCGGCTTTTTGTGTCACACACGCGCATAGTTTTCCCAGCTTAGCAATAGCGACACTATTAAATTAAAGTTGATGACAAACGAGTTGCTTTCTTGTCATTCGATATGGAAAGACAGACCGCGAGGCGCGAGCACAAGTTAACTTAACCGGCGGCGGAGAATTGCGGAGCCGGCGTCTACTCTGTCACTGAGAGGCAGGGACAAGCAGCACATTCACTTCACAGTCGGTACGGCGGGTAACGCGTCAATAAATGAAAACGAAACAGCGTTTCCAAGAACCGGTGTCTTATATGTATATTGCTTGGTCCTCTCTTTTAAAATGAAACAATAATGTCAGTGTTTGGACATGAACTTGAATACATAAATGCATTTGTCACCAAGACACTGCGTGTCACTGCGTGTACAGTTTAACAAACATTTATATGTGTTATATGAATGAAGATGTGTTATTGAGTCGTATTTAGTTACTATTTTATATTAATTTAATAATATTCTTGGGTTGTCTCCTGTGATTTCAAGTTTATATTGACCAACCCTCTGATCTGTGGCTGATACTGTATCAGAGATGTTATGTTTTTAGCAGAGATCAGATGTGATGTTGTTTTCCCATTCTTTTTGTCTAGAGAGTGCAGAGTTTTTATGTCCATCCATTAATAAGGCTAGCAAGACCTTCATACAACTTCAGCCAGTAAGTATAACATTTAATAACTCCTATTTAAAATGTATTGGGAATGTCTTAATTATCTGCTGCATTTTATTCTGCAGCACTTTATTCTTTATAGTCAGATCATCCTATTTGTCAGTCTGTGTGGTTTGCAGCCTTTGTTGTTGGCACAACAGTTAAAGGAGTGTAACACCAAAGTCTTATGCAAACCGATGACAGGCCATTGCATTTTTGGGGGGAAAAATCTCACACGTGGTGGTAAAGCGGCCAGGGATGCAAAAGAAAGTCTTATAATTTTTATAAAATGTATAATTCACTTGGCCCACATGGTTTTCTGAACACTTAAATCTGATCATTTAGTTCAGACCACTAAAAGTTTTTTCCTCTTTTGTAGATTGCAACAAATGTGGTGGAAGTTCTTCTCTGGACAGAATCCTCGAAATCCTTTCCTTTATTTCCTGGCCATGGGAAACATGCAATCAGTCTCTCTGATGGAGCCAATACGGAAGTGACTTAAACTGCAATTCAGCCAAGATGGCGACGGCACGCACCGCCTACTTTAGGCTTCAAAAATGCTCTTCACAATCAATGGGTGACATCACGGACACTACTTTCATATTTTTTTTCAGTCTATGGTTTAAAGGCATTTTACGTGCTTGAAAATAAATACCCCAGGCAATGTGCATCTACTGTAGTCTGTCATTTTCCAAATGGATGAATCCTCTGCTGTTCGGTTCCTTTGTACATCTTTGTTCATGAGGAGTAACTTTAATAAATTAAGTATTTTTAGTCAAATACATTCCATACTCTGAAACTTGGAACATCTGTTCTGTAAAAAACATCTGTAAATTATTTTACTTTTAATTTAACAATTACATTGTTTATTTTCTTACACTGCTGCAGTTTTGTTTATGTACATTTCAGTATTTCATTTATATATTGTATATACTTATATACAAATTCTGTTTTAAATTCAAACAAATTGATTTAACCTGTTACATTGTTACTTCAATGTGCATAATTTCTGATATTTAATAAATATATTTATACTTGATGTCAGTAAGCAGCAGTCCTTTAAATGATTTTGCAACTGCCAACTGTAAAAATTTAAGAGTTTGTAGTTATTTTGAAGTCAAATAAACATTTATTTGGTGTTCACAATGGTCTTGATTTACAATAAAGCACATGATAAAAATAACCCAGCAAGAATAACCCAAACCCAGAATATTAATCTCATAAGTGGTTAAAATGACTACACGTTGGGTTTTTTCAACAACCCAACCTGCTGGGTTAAAATGTGTTACCCAGCGTGTTGGGTTACTTTAACCCAGCATGTGTTCTGTCCAATATTTACCCAGCGCTGGGTTGCCAATTGGGTTGTTTTTAACCCAACCATTTTTAGAGTGTTGTCATCACAGCGTACTGGAGAACCCTGCCTCAAAGCCAAGAGAAAACTGAAAAGTCCTTGTAGCGTTCAAGACCCCAGAATGACCCGTAGGTAGGACCTTATTACAGACATAGACAGCTCAGCCCAGGCAACACAACTAATGCTTAGGGAAACAGTATGATGGTGAACAAAAGTGAATGAATAAAAATAAATGCACAGTGGTGAAATGCACCAACAAGCCCTCATAAAGAAATGTGACACCATCGATAAGTTATGAAAAGCACTGCGTTGCAAAGATTTTACCACAGTTGAAGTGTATTCTTAGGCATGAATTTAATTTATCGCTGATAGACCATTAGACTAAAAGATTAAGCTAATATTCAAATAATTTAATAAATTAAATAATGTGGTGCATACATTATTATCATTACACAATTCAATATTTACAACGCAACCCAGCCGCTTATAATTGTAGTGTTATAGTTTAAATGACTATAAACGCTTTGTTGTTTTCCTCACTTAGTAAGTAGCATTGGAAAGAGCATCAACTAAATGTAAATGGTCACTAAAGTCACCATAATGCACAGCCTTTCATGGCTTACAGCGTAGTGTTACAACAGCTTCGAATGCATACGGACTCATCCGAGCAGAATCTAGTTCAACAACAAACAAAAAGACTCAAAACACTGATCATATCTGACTGCAGCCGCCTTCGCATTACAACCATTACTATCATTATGTGGGAGAACTTGTCAACACATTCAAGCGGAGAGTAGTTCTCAAAAACATAATGGTCTAAATGAAATACTGGCAGCAATCCTACTATTATAAAATATTCAACAGGAAATAAACACAAATAAATGAATATCTAGCCATATCAATAACCAAATAACAGGAAATTGTTTTGGTTTGCAAATGAAAGGGAGATTACTTATGCAAATCGAGATCCCCAGAAGAAGGAGGTGGCATTTGAACCCTAATCTCAAATCCAACATCTGAGAAGATTCAGCAGCTCAACCTGAGCGGCCCCTGAGCGCCCGATTTCAAATTCAAGTCATGCTCCGGACACCTGTTCATAAAAATGTTAAAGCGTTTCTCTCACCCAAAACAAACAAGTAAACATGACCTTTAATTTTCACTGATTGCCCCAGAGAGGCTAATGAACTTCTCAGTAAACTCTTGCAATTCATATGGGATCGTTTTAATTAGTCACAATTCAGAGAAACATCCCATTTACAACATCAAAAGAAGATAAACATTCAATCACAGGTAGACTGAGGTTACATTGTAGCAAGCGTTAACCACTAATATGAATATTTAAAAAGTGTAAAGGGCTTTCAAAATCATCAAACTCCTATAATCAGCTAAACAGAACCAGAACCCTCTTATGTCTTAAACAAATAGTTCATCCAAATATGAAAATTCATAGTTTACTCACCCTGTATGACTTCCTTTCTTCACAATCTTAAAATGCTGTCATATCTTCTTATTTTGGGCTCAAAATGGCAAAGCTCCAAAATGCACATACATCCATTATGAGGTTATTTAGCGATCAATATGTCACATATCCAAGTAAACAGAGATTACACTGCAAAAAAAGGACTTTCTTACTTACTGTAGTATTTTTTGTCTTGTTAGAAAAGTACAAGTATCTAAACATTCTTAAATTAAGATTTTCTTGATAAGCAAAATGACCTAAGAAAATAATTCAGTTCAAAGATGGGGTAAGGTAAAAAAATCTTGAAAAAAGTTTATTATAACACTAAAGAACAAATTTCTTACCCCATTGGCAGGTTTTTTGCTTGTTTTAAGCACAAATTCACTTGAATTGTATAATTTTTGCCTAAAAACTGGACTTCTTTTTTATTTAATTTGCTCATCAAGAAAATACATCTTGATTTAATAAATTTTATACAAAAATACTAAGCAAAAAAATAATTTTTTGCAGTGTAGTTTAAAGAGTTTAAATATGGCAGCACATCGATAACTTCAAATCTTATTGGTTCTCACATCACATGACGAAACCCGCATATGATAACTATTCATGCATCATGTCAATCCTTAAATAATCTCTAAACATTAATCGTTTTTCTCACAAAAACTGTTTCGCTTCAGAGAAGACATTAATTAACCTACTCAGAGTCATTTCGATTACTTTAACTCTTTCCCCGCCAGCATTTAAAAAAAAAGTTGCTCGCCAGCGCAAGCATTTTTCATGATTTTCACAAAAGTGTAATGCCCTCCAGAAAATATTCTTTTTTAACCTGCTAAGACCTGAGTTTTGGTTTGTCTTTTTTCAGATTTCTACCAGCTTTTGGGGGGTTAGGAAGAACTTATAAATATAATAACCAAATATTTTTTCTAGGAACATGAAGCAGCGTATTAGTCCATGTTTGTACAACAGGTTCCAGTTACACAGAATTAAAGGATTAGTCAATTTTCTTAAAAAAATCGAGATAATTTACTCACCACCATGTCATCCAAAATGTTGATGTCTTTCCTTGTTCAGTCGAGAAGAAATTTTTTGAGGAAAACATTCCAGAATTTTTTTTTCATTTTAATGGACTTTAATGGACCCCAACACGTAACAGTTTAAATGTTGTTTAAAATTGCAGTTTCAAAGAACTCTAAACGATCTCAAACGAGGCATAAGGGTCTTATCTAGCAAAACGATTGTCATTTTTGACAAGAAAAATAAAAAATATGCACTTTTAAACCACAACTTCTTGTCTATCTGCAGTCATGTGACGCGCCAGCGCAACCTCACGCAATACGTCATTACGTCAAGAGGTCACGGATGACGTATGCGAAACTACGCTCTAGTGTTTACAAGTGTGGAGAAAGAGGACCGATCTGACGTCGTTGTCGAATGATACTAATGAATGTCTTTGTGTCAGTTTATTGTTTAAAATGTGCATTTCATATATGTAACACGTGACCTTTTCACGGCATTACGCAATTACTTGAGGTCGCGCTGGTACGTCACATGACCACAGATAGACGAGAAGCTGCGGTTTAAAAGTGCATATTTTTTATTTTTCTTGTCAAAAATGACAATCGTTTTGCTAGATAATGCCTTATGCCTGGTTTTGGGATCGTTTAGAGTCCTTTGAAACTCCGTTGAAACTGCAATTTTAAACTGTTACGTGTTGGGGTCCATTAAAGTCCATTAAAATAAGAAAAATTCTGGAATGTTTTCCTCAAAAAACATAATTTCTTCTCGACTGAACAAAGAAAGACATAAACATTTTGGATGACACGGTGGTGAGTAAATTATCTGGATTTTTTTAAGAAAATTGACTAATCCTTTAAGTATATGGTGCAAACAACAAAAAAAATGTATGTCCACATATGTGGACTTTTGATAGAGATCAGATTCAGAGCGATCCTCAAAACATACATGGAGTTCTTACTCTTTCACGTGAGACGTTGATTTCATGTTGTATAAGTTGTGGAGACAAATAATAGCGCTATTGTGGATTGCCAGAAATACTTTTCATTGGCAGGAAAGCGTTTTCTCTTATTTGACGAGTTAACTCACACTAAAACTATTTGTTTGTCTTCAACTGAAGAAAGGAAGTCATGTGAAATGGCATGATGGTGAGTAAATTATGAGAAAATGTTAATTATTTGTTAAACTATTCCTTTAAACAAAACATTGCAATGACCTTAAGTTGATCTATGGTTTGGTGGGGTAGTGAGTGAGACCCTTCAGCAACGAAGGCACTGACACCAAAAAGAGCAGGCGAGAGATGGAGTTTACCAGCCTAAATAACAAGCAGTCTGGGCTCTAAAAGGCGTAGACAGGCCAATACATCAGCATGCTGGCCATCCAGTGCTGGAACAGATCTCTGCCAAGCTAGATTTTAGTCTGGGATCAGACAGTTTGCCATCCATAATAAGAGCAATATGAAGCAGCCACTACTGACATAAAGAAAACATTTACTTTCTGAAGGAAAAACAAGAGGAGCGAAAAATATGAGCGTGTGTGTTTGACGCCACTGGAAGTCAATACAGTCTGTCTGCTACATAAAGAGTGCTGTATTATCTTCACTGTGAAACTGAGCGACAAATGCATATACAGCGCTGATAGAAATGATAGCTATAAACAAACACATCACTGTCTACTACCTACTGCTGAAGCTCTATGTAGATATAAGCTATGAACGTAAGTTAGTTTTGTTTATTCTGTTTATAGAGATGCAGGAATTGTGACAGATTTAACCCTTTCAAACACATGCCAGACTGTTATGTATGTGACCCTGTCTGTGATTTACTGCTTTTTGCATACAATTATCATTCATAATGTAAATGTAATGTAAACATTCAATCTTTATACTGACTGAGTAAGGTCATGTCAAAGATTGAAATCAATAAGTACAATTAAAGTTTGATGCTTAGATTATGAGACCTGGTCTCAATTTACATATTGCAATAAAACGTACATAACAAAGATAGTATATATTAATAATAGGCATTATTATGGGCCATAATATGAATGCCCAAAATATTACAATGTGTGTATTCTTAATAAATTATATATATATAGCAGTCAAGGCAGTTTCATCATAACAAGCTTGCGGCAAGTAACCCCAAGTTGATACTACAAATGGGTAACATAAAGGTTATACAAAGGTTTCGCTTTCTTCGTTTATTATTTGTTCAGTCTGTGCTCACAAAACAATCATTATATTTTCAAAGCTACGACAGAGTGATGTGGATATAATTGAAGCCATGACCTGAAACTGTTATTGAATAGATGTGATGCAGATTCCACAGGAGGGACGGCAAGTGGGAGGTCGGGAAAGATTCAGTTGGGAGACGGAGATAAAAGGAAGGACGTTCCCTTTATTGTTGGACCCAGGCAGAGGAGTAAAAGTAATCAAACGTTGGTAACGTAACAAAGCGTGAGTCCGATTTCTTAAAAGTGACATCATCTTTATTCTTACTCTTCTTAAAAGATAAAGGGGTCTACAAAGCAAGGTGAAATCCCAAAGACATTACAATACTCCTTAATTGAGCAAGGAATAGCTAATGTATGACATTTGAGGTGAATTTAAAGAGACAGCTCACCCCAAATGAAATTATCACTGGTCCCCATCCACATTCATTGTATTAAAACAGTAGCTTAGACATGTGATCCCTACTTTTGTTCCATGGAAGTTATATTGGTTTGGAAACATACAAGAGTGAGTAAATTACAGATCTATCCCTTTAACCTCTCTATTGTAATCTTCAGAAAACCCATGTACAGGGAGGATCTCGATGCATTGAAATGAAAAACAGGATTGCTCTGATCAGTATTTAATCTCTAAATGGATTTCACCGGCAGGTGGACAACCTCCCCTGAGAGGTATCATATCATCTCTGGTTTGGTGTGGGAAATGCAGTAATTTCTTGCCCAGTTAGCCAAACCTCTCTTTATCCATCCTGCGTAACCAGAACCATCTCCCTGGACGTTGCCACCAGACGCTACTGTAACCGGAAGATTCAGTTCTCTCTGTCCACAACTCTCCCCGGGCTGCTCCAGTGCCATGTGCGTCCGCAATGGCACCCCAGCAGGAACAGAGACATATTGCACACGGGCACCGAGCCACGGCAGTACCGGCCAGAGCGGATTAGTCGTGATGACAGGGCATTAAATGTGTAGAATTCCTTAGTGGAGCAGAGCCGATGCGCACTCCTCCCGCAGTTGGGCTTTGGGTTCAGAGCCGAGAGAAGGTTCACAGGTCTTTAATGCTTACCACTCATTAGAGACTGAATGTCACACTAGCTTAGCTCCTTTTTCCTGCCTATCTCTCTCTCCCAGAGGGTCCCTCCTAGAGACCGGCACTTTTCCAGTCTTCAGATAGCAAAGTTGACACTTTTCAACATGCTGGACACCCCACGAGAGCCATTTTTGATGAGAGGCTATCCTACAAGTTTGACACACATCATCATTTCTTGCCTGGACACACATGGCTCTCAAGCTAAACAAAACATACATGAAAAGGACTTTGTCAAGCAGAATGGAAGGTGTGCTACTAAACTCGCCTCTTTTTTTGTCCACCTTGTGCTTTAAAGGGAACATATCATGAAAATCGGACTTTATCCATGTTTAAGTGCTATAAATAAGTCTCCAGTGCTTTCTATCAACCTAGAAAACGTGAAAAAGAACCACCCAGTAACTTAGTTTTGGTAAACCATTCTCTGCAAGCATGTGAAAAAATGGGTCATTGAAATTTGGCTCCCCTTGTGATTTCAGAAGGGGATAATTCACCCCTTAATCTGCACTATACAACCACAGTGCTACCATTTAGTACAGAGATCAGCTCATTTGCATTTAAAGGACACACCCAAAAAACTGCACATTTTTGCTGACACCTACCAAGTGGCAATTTTAACATGCTATAATAAATGATCTATATCAGGGGTTCTCAAAGTCCGGACTCCGGTCCAGATCCGGACCCGACGGTAACTTGATCCGGACCCGCGTCCACTTCATATTTACAAGTGCATTTATTTCTATATGATTGATTGAATGTGTGCATTTGCTACGTTACAAATGCATATTAAACTTGTAAACCATTCGTTTAGTTTTTTTTCTTTTTAGATTTAAGAGTATTCCTGATCCGAAAATAAAACGAGTTATTTAAAGATTTCCTGTGTCACGCTGTAGCCATCACACCCAGATATTATGCAAAGCTACTTCATGTACTATGGCTTTTGATCAGTAAGTCCTTATCAATCTGAAATCACTGTTGGTTTGAGTCGTTTAAAACATGCATTTGAAAAAGCAACAATCGTCAAACATAATCTTTATACATATTCTTTATTATCATGAAAATACCTGAAAAGGTTTGAAGAACAGCCATATAAATATATCCTTAAGACATTTCCTGGAGCTGCGTGTGTCTGGTTCTTCGTCTGCAGCGCATATTGAGTTTCTGCACGAGAGCGCCCCCTGGCTTTTGGATGTAGCGGCATTTCACCGTAATTCATTGAGAAGCATAGCAAGCATCATCAGCCAATTTATAGGTGCACCCCTAATTTTGGTCAGTGTCTCTGAATACCAACCACACTTTTTTGCCATGGTTTATGCATCTGATGGAGAATAAACTGTGCCATTTCTCTAATTAGGTTGATCTGTATTTTGCACCTGGTTACTTTTGGCATATTTCTTGTGTTTATGTTTAAAAAAAGTTTTTACTTTAAATGCAAAATACACTTATGTTTTTTCCAAACTATTTGTTTTGATTTGTTATATAAAGAAATTATTTACATAAAGTTTTTCCGGACCTATGAAAATGATGAGAATTCAGATTTGGACCTTTGAATGTAAACTTTGAGAACCCCTGATCTATATGGTATTTTGAGCTAGACCTTTACATATAAGTCTTGTGAAGTGTCCCCTTTAAATATATACATAAAAATATATCTTAACAATGCTAATTGTGAGAGAATAAAATGATATTGGGATTTAACTTTGTGTCATGCAAATTTTCCACTTGAGTTGAATATTTTCAACTTCCCCAGAAGACACGTTTGAAGCAAATAGTGCATGTTTACAGCAATCGCGCCGCCCAATTTGCATCTTTGCCTTGACTTTGCATGTAATCTCAAACAAATAGTAAATTCACTTTTGTTGTGTACTTCTCATAACACGCAAAGGATTCATGCTCGTATTAATTTATTTATTAACTCCATTCCAGCATCTATGTATATATATTTATGACAGTCTATACACAAGTTAATCTGTACACAAGTTGGGGAAGTACAATGTGGCATCTCCAATTCACCTAACCTGCATGTCTTTGGACTGTAGGAGGACACCGGAGTACCCAGAGTAAACCCACGCTGACGCAGAAAGACCTCCGGCCCAGACGAGGCCTTAACTGAGAGCCTTCTTGCTATTAGACAACAAAGTGATCCAGTGATCCACTGTGGCGCCCCAATTTCTGTTCATAAGACTAACTTCAGAGCTCTTTACAAATTAACTTTCAAACTCTTGTTTGGTACAGAATCTGACCTGAACAAACGTTACCATTTTCTTTTGATTTCTGTGTACGGAAGCCATTGTCAGATCTCATAGATCTGCTTTCTAATTAGTTTCCATGTTTGCCTCAAACTCTGTTATGCTGTTTGTTGAAAGCCTTTCTTCATCCTTATAAAGGACTGTGGTGCTGTGGTTGTTCCAGTTAAATAAATTGTCAATCCTTGGCCCGCATTTCTTTTAAATCTCACTCTGACAATTTAAAAGCAGAGCAGCGCTTTTGTGCGTATCACCTCCCTTCCCGCCACCCCCTCTCGCCTTAAACCTTCTTCCTCATTTTGAGCAAATTGGTTTATCTAATTTTCCAGCAAATGCTTGAAATGTATTCCGACTCACATTCTGCCCATGAATGCACAGGGGGAGAGATATAAAGATAGATATAAGTACAGCCCAGACCATCTTGCAGAGAAAAGAAGACGGGTTCCCACATATGACGTCTGACAGCATTAGAAGTTACACCCTATACCAATGCCTCAAAATTTCTGTACTTTTTTTAGCATATACCAAAATACAAAACAAACTTGTCAACAACAACTCATCTGTCTTAACTTCTTGCTCATTTGACAAACAGGAAAACTTTAAATGTGTCTAAAAAAATGAAAGGTTTCTCAAAGAACGATTCAAAGGTATTTAGAAGAACCTTTTCATAATTAAAAGAACCTTTTGAAACAAAAAGGTTCTCCAGATGTTAAAGTGCACCTATTTCATTGCTAAAAAACAACGTTATTTTGTGTATTTGGTACAATACAATGTGTTTGCGTGGTTTATGATTCAAAAAACACAGGTTTTACTCTCTTCCTGAAACGCACAAATTTTGTGTTGGCCATCTAATCTGTACGTTGTGACTGGTCAGAATACCTCTGACGTCAGCCGGAAACGTGACGCTCCTTACCATGTTTGAAAGATTCGGTTACAGGCTGTGAGTCCGAAGCGGGAGAAATTATGATAATGTCGGTCTTGTCTACATCACCAATCCCAGGAAGTAAACTGTTTCCTCCAATCCGTGTCTTTGTTGTAGTCCAAGGTAAGAGATTTACGTTGGATACGATAACTCGTGTCATCATTTACTTTGGGGTATGTACGTCTTGCATATCATTAACATGTACTAATACATACACATCAAAGGAAATATAAAAACGTGAATCAGAGAATAGGTGCTTTTTAAAAGTTCCTTATGGAGCCATTCAGCCAAAAATGGTTCTTCTAGGCATTGTGTAGCACGTTTATATTTAAGAGTGTAGAAGAATTACATCACCCTGAATAATTCGCAAAACCCTGCCCCACACACTCACGTTTACCAACTTATGGTTATTTCAGGCAGAAAAATGAAGATGCCAGAGCAGCGGGATGGATATGGAGGAAATACAAGAGGTGTCACATTCAATAAGAGTCACGCAACCAGCAGCAATGAGACTGCTTAATACCTCTCAGTCTGCCATTAATGAGTCACTCCAGCCCTGGCACACGGCACACAAATGCCCTTGCTTTTTGGGGAAGGTTGCCTTCCCTCCTACCTGTGGAACCGACTATCCCGATCTAAATCAGAAACAGCACAACGTCCTTTCTCCTGTTCTGCATGTAGGTGTTGTTCTCACGTCTGTCTGTGCAACCTGACAGATTTTTCTTCACACATTATACCGGGCTCAACTGAAGATGATATCATTTCACAATAATGGCTGACATCCTCAAATTACTTCCAAAAAAACATTAATTCATTTTGACTGCAAGCACAACACTGCAGGTCAAACCCGTTAAACTATCAGCTTCAATTAGGAAGGCAGGCGTTGATCTAAAGGAACGTTTTTGTCTCCCTCATACCCTTTGACTACTCCAAACTAGACTAAAGATATATGTGAACCAGTCTGTGAAAACCCAGCTGAAGTCACTGTTTTCAACATAAAATCATCCTATATAATATAAAGAACATTTTGTGAAAATATAACCTTGATATATTTAATACTGACTGTGTGAGGTTATTGAAATCAAATTTTTATGCTCATTAGATTTTTGAGACTCTAGAATGGATTTACAGACAGGTTCACATATACATTCCCTTGAACCAAACCAGACTTAAAAGATATAAATACATACAACACGTAATGCCTGATGTAAACTGGCAACCTTTGAGCGACAAGTGCATTAGTTATCCAACAAAAATCTGAATTTTCAACTTCACTATGCACCTCATCATATTCCATGGAAATAAACCCAAATAAACAACCATATCCCACAATGACATATTTGCACTTCAAAGACGAATTATTCAACAAAACGAAACAGAGCCTCTGGTTACCAGAACCACACAGGGAAAACAACCGAGCTGAATAAGACAAGACACAAACATTTAACGGCGGGTGCTTTCGATGTCTATTTTGGGATTGACATTAGTATTCAAACTGTTTGCCTTAAAATAAAAGGCACTTGTCACTCTGTAAAGAAAAACAGAGGGATAAAGCAGAGCATTCGATTCATAAATATCCCTTTAAGAGGCCTACGTCTGTGATTTGTCAGTGAGGACTTTTGGTACAGCTAAAATTGATGTAAAGGTGATGTGCGAGTTCAACCCTGTATCACGAAATTATGTACCTATAGTCACGTAAATTTGTGAGTCTTTTCCGTGACACTGACACGTTTTTCCGCCTTTTTGCATGAACATGTCACATATTTCTGTTTACTTGTCATTGTCATGTATTTGTTACTCAACTGTTTGTACTATTTTCAAACCATTGACGCTTCGGTTTAGGGTAAGATTTGATGTTTGCTTTAGGATGTCACTTTAAGTATTGGTTTATACCTTTTTTCATGATTTAAACCATTGTCGCCTGGCATTAGGGTTAGAGTTGGGTTTGGGTAAGAATGTCATTTTATGTAAATCTAACCTTAAACCGAAGCGAAAATGGTAAAAAAATAGGACAAAACCAACCTGATCTCATGAATTTCCGTGGCATAGTCACGGAATTTTTCCGTGGCATTCTCACGGATCTCCGCATATTTCCGTGGCCCTGCCACAGACTTTCTTTTCCGTGGCATTCTCACAGATTGGTTACTCAACTGTTTTGTCCTATTTTCTTACCATTGTCGTTTCGGTTTAGGGTTAGATTCACATAAAATGACATCACTACCCAAACCCAACTCTAACCCCAACTCCAGGCGACAATTGATTAAAGTTTAGAAAATATAAAAGAATACATCACAAAAAATAGTATAAATAAATACTTAAAGTGACATACTAACGCAAACACCAAATCTAACCCTAAACCGAAGCGACAATGGTTTGAAAATAGGAAAAAGCAGTTGAGTAACCAATCCGTGAGAATGCCACAGAAAAGAAAGTCCGTTGCAGGGCCACAGAAATATGCGGAGATCCGTGAGAATGCCACAAAAAAATGTGCAAAAAATTCCGTGACTATCCCACGGAACTTTGTGAGATCATGTTGCACAAAACGGTTGAGTAACAAATACGTGACAATGACACGTTAACAGAAATACACGACATCCCCGCAAAAAGGCGGAAAAACGTGTCAGTGTCACGGAAAAGACTCACAAATTTATGTGACTACTATAGGTACGTAATTTTGTAATACTGGGTTAGCGAGTTATATATGTGGCTATAGCAGGCATTCAGATATTATAGAGCGAGGCACACCAGCTCACCTGAGTGCTCCTCATCAGATGTCATTCATTTAAAAAATAAAATGAGGGGGGCTTTTAATAAAGAAACGGAAAACTAAAAACACTGAAAACGCGCACATACACAAAACACTAATGTTCTCTGATGATATTGCCGCCTGTCACTTAATGTGAGAAACCCATGCATGCTTTATGGGATCAATTGCAATAAAACAGCAATGCCTTGACTGAGCTATGAGTTTATGAATCTCCTTTGAGAAACTCAGTCATTTAAAATCCCTCCAGCTTACGGCAGCGAAACAATGTTTAGTTTCAATCTCCCTGCAGCCGTCGCACGGAGGGAGCCGCGCCGCACAACAGACTGAACACGAACAACAAATAAAATGCAAAAATCAAGCAAGCCACCGTCTCATTTCCATTAAATGATAAAGTAGCTGGGCTGAAAAGAAATGAACTAATTTAAAATGGCTGGCCTGTAGGTCAAGGACAGCTGGAGCAAACAGTCTCTGATTTTTCCTCCCACAGTCATACAAATAAAAACATTTTACATTTTCATTTTCAATACCGAAATCTAAGAGGGTTGTTATCTTTTCTTATTTGTTTGATGCATTGTGTCTGAAATACCTTTAGGCTTTGATAAACGTACTTAAAACGCATTTTCATATGCAGATTATTGAGTATATGGATTTGTAAGATAGCCCAGCTTTCACAGAGGAAACAGCATGCAGGCATTTGCTGAAAGCTAATAAACAACAGAGCCAGGCTAAACAACTCGCATGATTCTATAATAAACAATTTTTCATTATAAAATGACTACTTTATAAGGCTCACGCAATGCTTTGAACCCTGGGAAAACATTTTAAGAAGTCTCGAAACGGTACAAGAAATACTACCAATCAGGGCAATAAGCTCTACGTATCTACAGAGACACTAAGTCGGACTCAGAGGAAATGAAGAAAGACTGAGATGAAGAACAGACGCTCCAATGAGAATTTCAAGGCTCGTGTTCTGGACTAAATAGCTCTGTGATGTCTATCGACTGGATGTTCACTCATCAACTAGTTAGAACATTTTAAAAATCATATCCTGCCTATATTCCCAGGGAATTAAAACATCCATGATGTATAAAGTGGTGCTGGAACAGATGGCCAAAAATGATATACAGTGAAATTTTCACTTACAAACCGCTGTGCAGTTTGCTACCAGAATATGCTGAAATATTGAATGCCAAAACATAAATGTTTTATGTGCAGCTCATAAACTACTGCGAAATTAAATTTCCACCAATGTAAAAATTAGACTAATGTTAATAAACACTTTATGAACCAGCTGTTTCCAAAAACGCTCGATCTATGTCCAGCACGTAAGAATTACAGTAAGAAAAACACGGTGCTGTTTCTAAAACCTCTTCTTGCCACAAAAACGAGGAAATCTGCTAATATCTGAACTGACTGCAGAGTCTCTAGAGAGGTTTCCATTAACACATTGTGTCCGTTTCACTGCCTGAAATAAACGAGGTTTTATCTCTATGAAGTCAGCAGGAGTTAAAAAAAGACAGCGGCAGATGGCGGAGAGAGGTGACCTTACCTCATTGGTGTTCCACCTGTGTCTCTCTTTTGGCAACGTGGAGCATTTTGGTAGACATTCAAGCAGCTTTTTAGGCAGGTATATTTTCAAATGTCCATGTTCATCTGTGAAGAAAAAGCACATAATGTTTTAGAGCAGAGCAACAGTAGATATTTATTTTAGTAATCAATACATGTGATTTATCACAATTCTGTTAACATATGGGGCAGTTTCCCGGACATGGCTTATCCTAGTCCCAGATTAAATTGCATGTTTGAGCTGCCTTAAATTAAAAACATCTTGCACTGACCATATTTAAGTGTCATTGTTTTGTCTCAAGATGCGCACCAGTATTGTAAGGTTTGTTTGTAAAAACGACTTAAATGTCTCAATATAACTAAGGCCTGGTGCTGGATTAATCTAAACCCTGTCCGGGAAACCGCTCTATAGGGTGATTCTTGCGAAATTAGACTTATGAGGTGTCATGAAACATTTTGATAAAAAAAGTAAATGCAAAGTAAGAGTATTAAAATAAGAAGCATACAGTTACAAACATCTCTTCATGTACTATTTTGCACATGATTTCAAATGACATCATACAAACAATTTTTTTTTTCACATTTAAGGGGAACATTTTCATTACCGCAACGTGTCCATGACTGGATTTGGGTTCTTTGACATGGAAATATTTTTTATTTAAAAAATCTAAAAAATAAAAAGCTTCAGTGCATGTTATACTATAAACATTTACAGTAAAGAAACATGTGGTATTTGGTGATCATTGGTAAATGTAGAGACAATAATAAGGAATATAAATGTGTCCAAGACCAATTTTCTCATCCTCCACAACAATTTTCAATAATTTTTTTAAGTCCTCGAGGAACTAACATTTAAAAAAAAAAATGTTGGAAGGGACATAATTGACTGTGACACTCAAGATGGCTACCAGCTAAGCAGATCTTTTTTTCTCTCCAGATTAAAGTTTCAATTTTGTTTGTCATAGTACCTAGACAACTTTTTAGTTCTCATTACCGAAACATGAGTTTGTAAATGCATATATTTAATGTAATATAATGTTGCGGTAATGACTTTTTGATAATGATAATCTAAAAAATGTAAATAATTCTATAGGAAATATTTTTTAAATCCTATAAAATTAATGGTTATAGTAAGTTCAGACCTTAATCTTATATGTGCAAAAAAAATTGGCTTCAAGGGCTTTTTAAAAATTCTGATGCTGGACACCTTCTAAATCTGGATTTCGTGCGAATTACCCACCAGTATTGTTTTTTTTTAAGATTTGTTTGTGAAAATCTAAACCCTGTCCGGGAAACTGCCCTATAGTGTTCATAGGATGGATGCAATACATTTACATTTATGTATTCAGCAGATTTTTTTATCCAAAGTGACATATATTTTTATCAATATGTGTGTTCCCTAGGAATCAAGCTCACACCCTTTGTGCTGCTAATGCAATGGTCTATCTGAGCTAGAACAATAGCAAGCATCTAATGTTTTATTTTAGATTCAGATTATCCACTGCGGCCATTCTGCATTTTTCATAAACCGCACATAACAAGGATCATAAATTAGCAGGTGCCAATTATTCTGACTGCAAAGAGCAGCTACAGTAATAAGCAACTTATAGAGAGAAGGTAAAACGTTTGAGTGAATGAAGTTTTGAATTAATGGACCACATAGTGCCGTGAGGAAAAAGAAATATTGTGACATATTGTGATGAGAATCATCAAACTTTGGTTGTTTCGGCGGTGGAAGTCCACTCTCAAAGGCTTAAGGGAACTGATGCTAAGCTTTATTAAGACTTTAACTGCCCAATAAAGTACAAAGCCACCCTGATCCTGACTGCTAGAAAGAACAGTAAAAGCACAAATGCCAGCAGAAGATAAAAGAAAAAGAGAATACAATTTGTTCAGGGGCAATTAAAGCAGGGCTATATGTCAGGCTTTCTTCTATTCTTTACATGTCTGTCTCTCCTTCCCATTCCTAAGGGCTTGGCAGGCCAGTCAAATCACACCATTTAACTTTCATTGTTAAATGAAAGTTCACTTTCAGGGCAGAATTTACAATGAAATTGTCTACAACTGTGAATTGAGTCCAATTATGATCACCTTGTTATGACCAACTGGTGATTATATATATTCGCCTGTCACCAGCACCAACATGACATTCACATCCCATTCCAATAAAGCCCTAGCAATATGGCAGGATCGTGGAAGGAGGTAGGAAGATTTGGCCACACAGCAGTTGTTTTCTCTGTACGGGGGAATGTTTGCCTTCATAATGTCATACTAAAACCATCCAACTGAAAATGAATTGCCATTGATTTGGACAAGGGACCATAATTATGTACAGAAAGTTGTCCATGTATAGGAAGTCCAACCCAGTCTCACGGAGTTCCGTATAAATAGCACAAAGTTTGAAATCGGTGCAATACATACGCCAAATTCCTGCATAGGATACGCCAGTCCTCCCCATTCATTTAAACGGCACATCTTTCTTGTCATTTTATTTATTGGTTTCTCAATTTTTTTGCTATTTTTTACCATTGTCACTTGGGTTTAGGGTAAGAACAACTTTTTGTTACATAAAAATGACATCCAAACCCCAATTGTACCCCCAACTCCAAGTGACCATTGTTTAAAAAAAGATAAAAACATGGAAAAACCTGTAAATAACATCCTTAAGCAAATCTCAAATCTAACCCTAAACCCAAGCGAAAATGGTTTGAAAAACAGAAAAAAAGAGAACCCAATAAATAAAACGATAAAAAAGATGCACCATTTAAGTGAATGGGGAGGACTGGCGTATAATATGCACGCAAAATTGGAATTTGGTGTATGTATTGCACTATTTTCACACTTTGTGCTATTTATACGCATCTACATGAGACTGGGTAGGGAAGTCACAACACTTTCAGGAAAAAAGAAACAAAAGTTGTCACTGGTATGGTATCTTTAAAAAAAGTTCCAATTATGTACCATTTTGGTACAGATATGTACCTTTGAGGTACCAGTATGTACCTTTTTGGTACAAAAGTGTACTTTTTGAAACTTTTTGACAACTTTTGTGTACCTTTTTTTCTGAGAGTGTACAAACTTTTTGCTTGTTAGTCCGTAATACATCTACTATAATTTTAAAAGTTTGGATAATCTTAGTATGAATTTCATGGTGAAAGAGAAATGTACATGACTAAGCCCCAGTTTTTAATATTTATGTCTCAATCATAACTTTGTGAGCTTAACTTGTTTCAACACAAGCACGATGATAGATAACCAAGACAACCCAAACTGTAAGATAATATCACCATCGAAAACCCTCTCACCATTTTGCTGAGTCTCTAATTATGACACAACAATCATTTTAGTTGTGTACTAAATCCTGTAAATGGATACGCTTGCAAATCAGTCGATGCGCTTACACGCCACCGCTCGTGTCATTGATGACATATCTGCTGCAGCCTATTACACCATCTCCATGTTTGTTACACAGTCGACCGTTTATGCAAAATTGAAATTACCCTTCGATGAAAGCCCGTTCCTTCATATCAGCAGTTTCTCGAACACCATGACAGAAAATAACCCATAATATGAGAAAGATATTTGCTATTTTCTGACAGTAGCATCAGCCAAACTAGCTGGTGATCCTGTTTTGAATCTTTCATCCTTCTCCAGTTGTCATACAATCAACAGTGATATTGCAGACATCTGTATATGTCAAAGAATAGGATTTTATCATTTGTTTGGACTGGGAAATGTGGGCCTAAATGACATAATCACATTATGGATCTTCAGTGTTTTTTTCATCGCCCTCCGTCAACACCCGAAATATATTAATTCAATGAAGAAACGTTGAGAAAAATCACTCATCACTGTCTGCAAAACCAAATCTGCTTTGTTTTCCTGGTCATAATTCATGTTATAATCATAGAATGAGGTGACTGGAAGAGGTTAAATATGAATATATTGAATCTAAATATAAACAACTTCCTCAAAAGTTTTCCAGTGAGTTGTAGTTTAGAAATCCTGACTTTAAGTTGTCCTTCTTGTCTTCCTATATCAGCTTTGAAAATGGTAATGGTGACTGTGCTCAACAAAGCCTTATAGTTTATTCACGGAATGTGATTCTCAAGTGTGTTCGTCTTGTTACCTGAACCCTTTTCAATTTGTCTGAGAACCCCAAGAAGACTCAGGCTTCCTTTTGTGAATATAAAACAAAGTCCTGTGTCTCAAGCGGAAGCTGACCAGAAATCAAAGATATACACTTCAAATGGTAAACTTTGTGTCCCCAGTGCTTCTTAAAGACAAAGTCACCCTGCCTGTCCGTTCTATAATGCCTTTTTAATTTGCTTAGATGCTTCGAAGTCATAAAAGACTTTTTGGAGAATATGGATTTAAAGAATGACTTATATCTTAAAGAATTAAAACGGTGGGTTAGAGAAAGGGAAAAATAACTTTAGGAAAAAAAATTTAATCCCAGCCTGAAGCAAAGTACTAACAAAGGGTTTACAGCGACCACAATAACGCCATGAAACAGCCGAGTGACTCTGTGCTCTTCCGTTTGGTGCACAGCCACAGAGATAATTTTTCGGGACGTGCTGAATGCGACATACAATGATGGGAAAGATTGTACAGGGGTACATGAGTTTTACTATAGAGAACAGATACTGCTATCTGAAATTATTTATATTGCATAGAGCACCTGCTGATGATAACAAGGCATCTTTCTATACATACAGACAAAACAGATGTATCTATGTTTCAAGTGGCAAAAGTAAATCAAAAATTATTAAAAAAAAACAATTAAAAAAATTCAGTCATAACATATAATATGCCAAATAAAAAATATAACTCTGTAAAGTCCTTATAAAAATAACCGTAATTTGGGTGGATTTGGTTGATTACTTATTTGTATTTGTATAATTTGTTTTATTACAAATATCATAGTTTGCTGTAGTGAGACTGTAATGAATTTCAGTTAATTTTGGCCTGACAACAAAAACAAATTCAGCCCAGTCTCACAAAATTACGTACCTATAGTCACGATACTGCCATGAATTTCCGAGTTTTTTTTTGACCGTATCACAAATTTCTGTTTATGTGTCATTGTCACGTATTAGTTACTCAACTGTTTTGTCCAATTTTCTTACCATTGTCGCTTCGGTTTAGAGTTAGATTTACATAAAATGTCATCCTTACCCAAACCCAACTCTAACCCTAACGCCAGGCGACAATGGATTAAAAATCAGAAAATATAAAAAAATAAATCAGACAAAAATTGTATAAACCAATACCTAAATAGGTATCCTAACACAAACACCAAATCTAACCCTATACCAAAGTGACAATGGTTTGAAAATAGGAAAAGGCAATGTCACATAAACAGAAATTCGTGATACGATCACAAAAAAACATGGAAATTTGTGACAGTATCACGTAATTCTTTAAAAAAAAATGTGACTATAGGTACATAATTTTGTGAGACTGCGTAGCTTAAACTATAGTTCTGATGTAAAAGCAAGGTAAAAAAAATGGGCTTACGTTATTATGATAAAAAAAAAGTAATTTGGCTCTATAGTTAACATTATAATACTTGTTTGAATGAAGACAACTGTGATAAGTAACAATGTTTAAATATTGCATTCATAATGCACAACATAATGTGTATAGAGGCTTTGGACACAACGGGAGTCTAAATAGACATTTTCACAAACACAGCAGGTGCAGTCTTGCAGTGCACTTTAAATGGCAAAATGAGTTTATGCGTTGTTTATAACAGTAAAATATCTAATCACTATACTAATGTTTACAACAAAGAAAGCACGCTGGATAATAGTGTAGAACAGGGGTCTCCAAATTTTTTGTGAGCAAGGGCTACCATATTGAATAAAACAATCTGGGGGTGCTTTTTTGATATAGTCTACTCAAAACTTTTTTGTTTTACTTGTCGATTTTATTTTATCATTGTTTATCATACATAAAAAAGCCAAGATAAAGTAATACATATGTTATAAATAAATATTAATATTGAGGCTATTAATGGAATGTGCTTTGACGGGCAACTCATAAACTCCATTCGGGAGACCACTAGTGTAGAATAAAATGTCATATCAAATTTATCTAATTGCAAACTACCTCTAATATGTCTGTTTGTAGGTATATATGTATGCATGTATGTACAGTATAGGTAAACAGATGGACAGATAGACAGGCAGGCAGATTTCAGGACCCAGCCCCTTCAAACTCAAAGAGATCAACCCAAATGTGTCCAATACATACTGGGACTACATAGACTTACAACTTATCTGGAATATTGGACAATGTCAAAATAAAGAGTTTTGGCATTCACAATGCATAATAAATTAACTAACTAAAACTCAAAGCATCTCTTGAGATGGTCTGAGAACAAAGCCAGTGTTCACTTCACTATATATATAAAAAAAGAGATTTTAGACAAAACTTGTGTTGTGAAATTCATGTCATGTTTGAGTGTGGTTTGTGATAAGCACTCATATCTGAACATACAACAGTATACACATCGTATCAGACGTCAATCATCGATGGATTTTCTTCCTTCTGTGCTTCAAATGTAGTTCTGGAAGCATGCGTCACTGCCTCAAATGTGGCGCGCATTTAACCGCATGACGAAAAGTTTGCGCGCATATGACTGGTCTCTATCAATAAAGCACGTTTGCACTTTTGGTTTCAGTAAATCGATTCTTATCACCTTAATTTAACACTCTGCGTGTTCTAGTCCCTTTATACGAGTGAGAAATCGAACTGAGCAGCGAACTGAACAAATCATTCAAACGGATTTGCAATGTGTTGTAAATAAACAACTCAAAAGACAATTTTTTTTGCAATACTTTGTAAAGAATCGACTCTAAAGAGTCATTAATTCGCAAAAGCCCCATAAACCGCAATTTGGACTAAACACATTGTGTAATAAATTTAAATAATGTAACAAAGGCCCGTCGCACCGTGTAACAAAATAAAATTACATATTTTTCATTTAATATATATACTCAAGTAAGAGTAAAATACCAATTTTTGTATTTATTCTTAAGAGTAGGTATATTTTCCAAAATCTTACCTAGTAAATGTAACCAAGTGCAGCGCATTACTACCCACCTCTACGAATCATTATGAACTTATACCTAAATTAATTCTTATCAAAATATGAATTAATGTTGAGTTAAGGCATGTACCAATCACAATCTAATAAAGAGTCATCATTAACTTAACATGACTCATATTAATACATACATGAATAATGGCCACCTTAGTTCCATACCTGTTAATTAAAACATTAACTAACACTTAACAAACGTGTCACTTTGTATTTTATGATGACCCTTCATTACTATGTGATTAGTAGCCTACTCTTCATTAATTTATTGGCTAAGAATTAATCAGAGGCGGCTGGTGACTGCTCTTCCGAGGGGCACAAATTCAAAATAAGTGTTCGGAGTGTCATGTGTGTTGCTCGTGTTTTCAAAATATGTATTTGTTGCGTCATGTGAACCATGTGCATCATGTGTTTTGTCAAAATAAGTGCCTGCTGCACACACGTGAAAACAGTTTTTTGCTAAAAGAGATGCTCATGTTCACAAAATACATGCAAGACACTCCCTTAACACCAAACTCTGACGCATGAGATTATGTGATTATCTGGAAAATGCGAGCGTTTCTTTTATCATAAACCCTTTAGACGCGTCTGCGCAGGCACTTATTTTGACAAGACACATGATGCTAGTATCTTTCGACACACCGAACACATATTTTAAAATTACGAACCACACACATGATGGGCTACATACATGTTGTGACAAATTTTGCATCGTGTGCCCTTGAAAAAAGAAGACACTGACGCCACTGGAATTAATTTAGGTATTTGTTCATGGTAATTAATGCACTGTTATTATAAGCAAATATTGTTTGATACTAGTTAGAGTTGTTTTAAAGCGAACACGTAGATGGACCAGTTACTAATGTATGGCAGTATTCTCAAGTGAATTGTATTATTTAGATTGATAAAAGCTGATTTAATTGGTTTGGACTGATCGCTAGAAAGAGTTTACTGATGCCATCTACTAACACAGAAGACAAATGTTACTAATTAATAAATGAATACAAATTAAACAGACTTGATATTTTAATATTTAATTATATTGTGGTTTACATTTAGCAGAAAAGTAGTTTCAGAGGTGGAGCAACTAATTACAATTTGATGACAAAACTGCATGATTAATGTTGCAATTTAACCTAGAACATGTATTAAGAAGGAACATTTTGTCTTGGTTGTCGAGAGGTGGGTTGTTGGGCCTTGGTCATCATCACCAGAATCAGATAAGACGGTGTATGCCTGCGCGTCTGTAATAATTTTAATACACATACTCTGGAAATACCCAAGGCCTGCCACTCATCAGAGACAACAAACTCATTCCCTCTGACACACCCAGTGCTGAAACAATTCACTCCAGTGCCTGTAATAAACAGTATGAATACAAGCTTCCACATAGGACAGTTACTTCAATGATTTACTATCTGTATGAGAATAATGAAATGGAATATTGCGGTTATAAAACAGTGCAAGGGACCATAATTAAAAGAAAAAAACATCTCGAATCAGCTGTCCACCGTGTTCGGTATAAATTAAATGGGGACGTTTATCAGTGTAAAATGCTATTAGGGACTTGAAGACAGGTACGAAACTGACTTGTGCGGAATATAAGCCGGCATGGAGGAGAGTGAAAAACATTTTCAGCTCCGATTAGATGACTGGTTGTTAATTAAAAAGCCCTCATACTAATAAAATCCTTTCTAACTCCTCCCAGAGCTCAACTTGAAAGACCTCTTGAGATGTTTGGGCTATGCTCCCTTTTTCACCAAATAAAATGAATGACATTAAAATGAGGCCTCGTTGCTCTGCAGTTAAAAGCAGATGGAGAACAGAGCAGAATGTTAATATACTAAACTTCTAACGCTGGCTGCTTTAATAAAGAGCAGTCTATCAGTGTCAACACGCTCTTATCTGACATTATTGCTGCTCCGGGACTGGGAATGAGCTCCGGCATCATAAAAAAATACAAATGTGTACGGTGCCAGAGAACAAACAGCATGAAACCATTTGCAGAGTAAAGGGGGATATTATGTCTGCAGATACACAGTAGTACCGGGGTCCGTCTTTGTAAGCCGTGCACACCAACAGAAGAGCATCAGAGGATGAAGTCTGGTCTAACAACCCAACTGCATCCAAAAATGTGTCTGCTGAGCCTCAGCTGTAACGGCTTCCCACTTTGATCTTGTGGATGCAGACGACACGTCCCGCAGCGCGTCTCCAGCCTCTAATTCCACCTTGTTTTCTTTATTTTCTTTCCTTAACAGCAGTGACAATGTGGACATTACCATAATTCTGTCTCCCAATCGGTGAACAACAATTTAGTTGTCAGATCCTAAAGTGCAAGGCATGTTGAAACCATAGCCTATTTATATTGGAAGACGTGCTGTGCTAACTTGAGCTGAGCCAATTACGACAGCATCTCTGATCAGGAGGGCAACTAGTCAGGTGTATGTGGAACATAAGTGCAAAAAACAAAGAGAAAAGCAGATCATAATACACTCTGTTGACAACCAAATTTACAACAGGTTTGACTCTTAAAGTGACACCTAGAGTTACATAATTAAGTTTTACCATTTTGGAATCCATTCAGCCAGTCTCTGGGTCTGGCGGTATCACTTTTAGCATAGCTTAGCACAATTCATTGAATCAGATTAGACCATTAGCATCCAAACCAAAGGGTTTCAATATTTTTCCAGTTTAAAACTTGACTCTTCTGTAGTTGCATCGTGTATAGCTGAGGACTATATTTTCGGGAACTGCTTAATATCACTACGCCTGCTGTAGCCATGGTATGGCAGCAAAGTCCTTGATCATTACACCAGAATGAGAGTATAGTTCCTAGCCATATCTGCCTAGAAAATCGCAACTTTTCATTTTCTGTCGATCTTAGTACACGATACAGAAGAGTACATTTTTAATAGGAAAAATATCGAAACTATTTGGTTATTTTTGAGCGCGATGCCAATGGTCTAATCAGATTCAATTAATTATGCTAAGCTATGCTAAAAGTGGTACCACCAGACCGGGAGATCGGCTAAATGGATTTCAAAATGGCAAAACTCAATTGTTTAAATCTAGGGGAGCTGGAAAATGAGCCTATTTTCAAAAAAGTGAAAGGTCCCTTTAAATTGTCCTGTTTAGCTTGTCAAGCGCCTTTGCTGCATCTGAAATCCATAAAACATAATAGGTAAAAATTATTATGCGAGACGAATTCATAGTATCCGAAAAAAATGTTCCCGGATGACCTACTACTTCTGGCTATATTTTAAAGTGTGCATACGGTTTATCTATCCCGTGAGGCCATGCAAGCTATAGGAGCCATACCATAAATCTATGAACTGAGCAGCTCTCACAGAGAAGTGATTTAATTACCAAGAAATGTATTCCTTGTGATTTAATTGTACTTGTTAAACAGTGCAAACATCAGTTATAGTCCTTGGTCAATAGACATATGGCTCACATGAGAATGAAAACATGGTGGATGCAGTATGTCCGAAATCATACTGCACCCACGCATACCATATAGCACGTATGGTTTTAAAGATAAAGCAATAGGTATTTCATCTAATTCGGTATCACAGTACACGATTTCAGATGCAATGCTTTTCTATTTTTGTGATAGCTTTGAATAGCATCTGTAACCATGGTGACAGTGGCAAATGTAAATATTATAAATGGCAACTTCCATGGCATCATTTCATTACATTTACACATTTGGCAGATGCTTTTATCCAAACGTGTAATCATGCTGTATATTTTTATCAGTATGTGCGCAATGCTAAGCTACAGGAAAGTCCCGATGTTAACACAATTACATGACAATATTTAATAAATGAGTCCACTCAAAGCCCAATTCCATCAGTCAAAACTTAATTAACTGACAGTGCCTTTGAATGCTTTTTTATACCGAGTATAGAAGGCAGAATTTGGCTTGTGACCAAACCACAAAACTGATGGAAGCAGCTATGATAGAAGACAGTCACAGAATCTCAAACCTTCAAATGGCACACAACTCTCACTTGTGTTAATGTACTGAAAAACTGATTCACCATCATGCTATAAAAAAGGCTAAGAAATAGAAAGTGAGATAGGATAGAAATGAGTAAGTAGTGGAGGTGGCAGAAAATGTTTTTTCCTGCTTTGGCTTGCCACCCACTCTGAAGGGAATTCTCTCATTAAAAAGGCAGGTAGGACAAAAAATATCAAGCAGGACTTGACACAGCTGAGCCGGCAGACACATGAGCACACAACAAGCTCGTTTTGAACTCAGAACATCTAACTGCTGGATTGTGGGTGTTTGAGGGGTTTGAGTGGGATGGCCTTCAGTCCAACACTTACTAACTGGAAACAGAATTTCCCAAAAGACATGTTGTTGCTTTTTGCAAGATGCTTCTGGTGATCTCTTCAAATAGGGCTTTTTTTGTTTATTATTTCAGGGATATAAAAGACAACTACCTTCTGAACCAGTCTGTTCACTTTATTTGGGCCCTTAAACACTTAAGTATGCCACAAACTACCATGCATGCCTAGCATAGATCGCTGCACCAGTGCAATCCAGGGACATAAACTGGACTGTTACCATTTTATGCATATGACATAGCGGGTCAAATTTTTGTGCTAAAATACCACACCAAGTAGCAGCATGATTGTTTACTGAATTCACCTCTGACACCTTATGCACTATTGTTGGTAAGAAAGTAGCAAGTGTGTCACAGTAGTGGACATATATTTCTGTGGGGAGAAGACAACTGATCCTGAGATTATCTGAGATGCCACTGCTGAAGAAGACGGTTTAGGAGCTTTAACAATATCAGTCACGCCAGCTTGAGCTAGTCTCACCCTAGAGACAAGTGTGGGTCATGAAACTTGAGAGGTCTGAAAAAACAAATCTAAAATCAATATCATCCACATCGCAAAACTCTCTGCACTCTCCCTCTCTCTGTCTGCGTGCCTGCGCAGTGAGTGACAATTGCTTTTAATTGGTGCTTTTCTCTGCGAGGTCCAGGGTACAACTTCTGATATAAAGGGTAAGGTTATCATCAATGAGACATTAAAACATCAATAGCTTCAGATTAGGCATTTTAAAAATCCTTTACCATGACATGACTTCTTTTCCAAAGCTTAGGTCTAGTTGTGTCTAAATTTGTGAATAAATTATTGATTTTTTTTTCAATATGCACCCCCTCCACAGCAGTAACATGCTGTAGGCAATTGGCTGTGTCGTTCTTTGCGTAATGAAAACATAAGAGACTGTAGCTTTTCCCCCTGTAGTCCACCCATAAAATCACTAAACATTAGAAGAGACGGTATTTGCAAAACCACTCTCAGCTGCAGTATCGATCTGCTCAATAGTGATCTAATAAAACTCTTGTGACCAAATAGCAAGAGAATAGGGTTGAAAAAATAATCAGATTGCTACTATGGTGAAATATTATTCAACTTTTATAAAGTAGACATAAAACAGGACCATCATAAAAAGATGAAAAGGCTGTGCTTCCTTTTTTTTTAAATGATCTTGTAAAACCCAATTTTTTTTCCGTCATTGAATTCCTGGCTGCTCTTATTGAAGAGCCGTAGCCATTGGGCTATTTGTTAGAAGTCCGCCGTTGCACAAAACCCCTGATCCAGCTATCACAGCTCAACTGATGAACTCAATTTAAACTAAGATCTGGTGGGGCCACAGACTTCTTAGGCAAGCTTGTGCTGTCCAGAGATTGGACTGTCATCTAAATTTAACTCCTAGAAAAAATATGATTCAGAATAGCTTCTGTGCTTCAAGAATAGAAGTAAAAATAGAGGTGCTTCACGGTGCCATAGAAGAACCATTTTTATTTGCTAAATAGTTCCATAAAGAATCTTAAACATTAAAGGATTAGTCAATTTTAAAAAAATCACCACATTACTCACCACCATGTCATTCAATATGTTGATGTCTTTCTTTGTTCAGTCAAGAAGAAATTATGTGTTGTTGTTTTTTGTGGAAAAAAATTCTGGATTTTTCTCATTTTTAGGGACTTTAAGGGACCCCAATACTTAAGAGTTTTAATGCAGTTTAAAATTGTAGTTTCAAAGGAATCTAAACGATCTCAAACTAGGCATAAGGGTCTTATCTAGCGAAACGATATAAAAAATATGCACTTTTAAACCACAACTTCTTGTCTTCCTCCGGTGCTGTGACCACCTCACGTTATATGTCATCACGTCAAGAGGTCACGAATGACGTATCGAAACTACGCCCCAGTGTTTACAAGTGTGGAGAAAGAGGAACGTTCCGATGTCGTTGTGTGTCGAATAATACTTATTAATGTCTTTGTGTCAGTTTATTGTTTAAAATGGTCCGCAAATGTGCGTTTCATATATGTAACACGTGACCTTTCGACATCATTACACAACACAGCCAGAAGGAAGAAGAGAAGTTGTGGGGTTTTTTACTTTTCTTGCCAAAAATGACAAACTTTTCGCTAGAAAAGACCCTTATGCCTCGTTTGGGATCGTTTAGAGTCTTTGAAGCTGCTTTGAAACTGCAATTTTAAACTGCATTAAAACTGTTAAGTGTTGGGGTCCATTAAAGTCCATTAAAATGAGAAACATCCTGGAATGTTTTCCTCAAAAAACATAATTTCTTCTCGACTGAACAAAGAAAGACATCAACATTTTGGATGACATGGTGGTGAGTAAATTATCTGGATTTTTTAAAGAAAATTGACTAATCCTTAAACCTTTAAACAATTCTTTGTGGTGAAAAAAGATTCTCCAGATTATAAAAAAGTATAAAAATGGTTCTTTTAATAACCTTTGACTGAATACTTTGAGGAACCATCACTGTGAAGAACCTTTTTACTTAAGAACCTTTATTTTTAAGAGTGCTTGCCTTTACACGTATTAAAGGGATAGTTCACCCAAAAATGAAAATTCTGTCATCATTTACTCACTCTCATGTTGTTACAAACCTGTATAAATTTCTTTGTTCTGATGAACACAAAGGAAGATATTTTGAGAAATGTTTGTAGCCAAACCATTCGTGGACCCCATTTACTTCCATAGTATTCTTTTTTCCTACTATAGAAGTGAATGGGGTCCACAAACGGTTTGGTTACAAACATTTCTCAAAATATCTTCTTTTGTGTTCATCAGAACAAATACATTTATACAGGTTTGTAACAACATGAGAGTGAGTAAATGATGACAGAATTTTCATTTTTGGGTGAACTATCCCTTTAATTGTTATTTTTCAAAACTTTCACTGACCATGTTTTTCACAGATTATCCCCAGAAGATCAAATAGGACGTATGTTTAAAGCTCTGGTGAGCTCCTTACAATATTTAGAGGTTTCTGCTAAAACATTACGGATTTAAAACAGGCTTAAAGCACAAGCCACAGGCATGTGTTTGAGCATGCATGAAGGCTCGAAAGCAAATAATAGACAGCTGTTAGAAAAGCCATGCAGAAAATAAGAAGAACACAGTCTCAAAGCAATTCACATCCGGTCAATTTACATATCACTGATATTCCACTCTCTGGCTCTGTGCTCAGCAGGTTTTCAATGAGTCTGTCTAATCAAAGCGAGAGAATCACTGCATGAAATCATTAAGATACAACTTTAAAACCACCACATCAATAAATCAATGACTCAAAACAAACCATCAATTTCCTTAAATGGATGTCAATCTAAGAACGAATGATTGCCTGGAAAAGGCCCAAATCTAAACCACTATTACCACCTCGCTGAAAGTACTTCCACGTTGTGAGAAGCCCGACCTTGCCATTATCATGAAGGGAAATAAAAAAGCATTGATTGAAGGATAATAGCGAAAGCCCTTTCAAACAACATAATGTTGACTTAATCGTATGCTGCCAATCACAGGCAATCAGTCACACTTAAATTGGATAGTTGTGAGATAAGGTAAGAAAATGTCTCTTGTATGACTGACTGTGAGTGACTAAAGACCTCTTTAGGGAATAATGTTGAACCGTTCAGACCTGGCAACCGTTGTGCAGCTTGTGACACTGCCTTAGATCTTGAGGATGACAGATTGTATGTTTAACAGCCAATCAAATACCAATAAACCCCTTCATATTTTTATTTGAGAGAAATAAAGAACTTGTATAGCACTTTAGTCAGAGCGCAGGAGTAATAGATCTTACATTTGTTTCATATTAACAGACATCTTATAAAAGTTTGACGTATTTATTATAATATTAAACTGATTTGTATGACAGAAAGCCCAACTGCAAGCATACCATTAAAACTTTGGCCACCAAGTATTATTTTTTGACAAACTCCTACTTCTGGGAAATAGCACTTTTATGTAACACTCTTCTACCGGGAATAATCCACAATCCAGAAGGTGTTGCATCTTCAGTCATTCAAGCGATTTGTATTATTGTGAATAATTTGACACCTGCATTTGCTTTAATGGAAGTAAGTTTTAATTGACGCTTTAATCAGTGCCCTTTCTTTAAAAATAGATTACGCTATTTCTTTTTCATGCCTTGCGCTTGCATTAAAAAATCAATAAAATGCTTGATTAATTGCAATGCTGTAGTCTTGGCTGAGCAAAAGGAACATGGTGTCTAATCATCATGTTAGCATGATTACCACTTCATTATCATCTAAAGCAAGAAATTGAATGAAATGGAAAACCCGTAACATTATGAGCAAGGGACAGGCAATAAAGTAAGTAATGTATGTAAAATGTGTTATAAGGAGCAAATTACACTTAAAAACGCTTGTGTAATTGGCGTAAGAATACAGTACAAACTTGATTTTATTATCTAAATGTGCATTGACTATATTACACATCACTGAGCAGAGTTTAGCTGCATACAATGCTGTGTGAAGCTATACAAGTGACCAGCAGGCAGCCTTGTTAAAAACACTGAATTGGTTCAGTGAGACTTGGGTACATCTGAGTTCTCCACATAGAGTACATTAATGACCAGCAGCACTGATGCAATTCTCCCAATTCTGGCTTAACTTACATTTCACATACAGAGAAAGTTATTTGAGGACTACTTCTAATAATAGCAAAACTATCCCAGCTGATGACTAAACTCCTGCAGTCTTGTTTTCCACCTAGTGTTGCCAATTTTTGGCTCTACGCTCACTAGATCATTACAAACATCTTATCTAAAAGTTATCTCCATTCAGATACAGTGGGCGGCTGGCCTGAATCCACGGTTTTAAAGAAGCCCACACCAGCGACTTAATTCAGCTACCAAAGTGCCTGCAACAAACCGAAGAGAAAAACGAGCCATCTTATGTATTTTCAGCCTCAGCCAAGCTCACCCATCCATGAAAATCCCATCTAGGGGAGAGAGGAGGTGAGGACCTGAAAGCATACACACGCACATTCACACACACAGCAGACAGTAAGAGACACGCCAGGAGATCCCCACTAAAGCCCTTTATCCTTATCATAACTACTCCCACAATTACTCACATGAATGGTTTACCTGCTTCTGCCAGGCCATGCTGCATTTTAACTGTCCCACCTCCGGGCACCAAACATTAGACAGGCACGCACATCGGTTACATCACTGTGCGAGCGCGAGGGATAGGCGCGATACGTACAGCGCAGGCAGATGCACACGCACACACATACACTCAATCTGAAACAATATCAACATGACTGCAAACAGCCGCGTCTGCCGTTTACTTTACATCTCTGGGCATGTTCATTAAAATCTTTGAGCTTTGAAGCAGCAAGGACTCACTCAATGGAAACAGCATAACAAGCAGACGGCATAACAAGAAGATGAGGCTGATTTAACTCCACTTAAAAATTTACCACAAAAAAATGAACAGCCTTAATTATGCAGATCAACCAAGTCTTCAGAAGTGAAAGGAGAAGAGATATACTGCCTATTAAACATGAAAACAGTGCCACTTCTGGGGTAATCAGAGATCCACACAGCACATTAAACCATATTAACATACACATGATCCAAAACAAACAAATACTGCTTTATGCCTAAAGTACAACATAAAATATGCATGTTTTATACTCTAAGGGGAACATTTCTAATTTAGCCTAGACTGATGATTTCAACAAATGGTAAAGCCAACCCATTCTCACAAGATGCGTACAAATGACACGCGGTGTGATTATCATGCAATAGATACGGCAAATTCCGCTTTTGCGTGCATATGATACGCCAGTCCTTCCCATTCACTTATATGGCGAATCGTTTTCTGTTTTTTTAAACCATTTTCGCTTGGGTTTAGGGTTAGATTTTGGATTTATTTAAGCAGGTTATTTAATATACAGGTTTCTATATGTTTTTGTCTATATATAAGCCATGGTCGCTTGGAGTTGGGGTTAGAGATGGGGTTTGGGTTAGGATGTCATTTTTATATAACAAAAAGTTGTTCTAACCCTAAACCCAAGCGAAAACAGTAAGAAAACCAGAAAACAAATGAGAAACCAATAAATAAAACGATACGAAACGATTCGCCATATAAGTGAATGGGAAGGACTGGCGTATCATATGCACGCAAAAGCGGAATTTGGCGTATCTATTGCACGATAATAACACTGCGTGTCATTTGTACACTTTTTGGTGAGAATGGGCTCGGTAAAGCTTAGTCTGCAACACACACAGGCTGTGATAGGAGGAATGTCTTAAAAAGGTTGCCGTGTACTGGAGCACAAAGTGTGGCGTTCTTACCCACCCACCATCACTTTCATTTCTGATATTGACAACACAAACCCCTGTCAAATCACTGTCCCGTCAATCATCACAGAAAGCTTCCACAGTAAGTCTCGAGAGAGGAAAAGACAACAAAATAAAATCAAGAAGTAAATAAATGAATCGATGGATGAATAATAGATTAGGCAGCAAGTGGCCCCTTCGAGCAATGCCACAAATGCAATATTAATAAGCAGCTCTTACTGTTCGTCTCTGTGTCATCACTGACACTCTTAGGAGCAGCATGGGCTGAATAACACACGGCTGATCTGTACATTCGATCCGGATTACGGATTTTCTTCAGTCCTTCAGGAAGCAAAGAGAGAGTGGAGAAAAGAAAAGAATTCTGGGAAAAGTGCACATTCCCGGATGTACAACGTGTCAGCATTTTTTACTTTCCCCATGCACATAGCAGGAACTGTTTGCCGGGGTCTGCCCAACCCCTGTCTCCCCTTTCCGCAAGCCCATGCATCCCAAAAGTGTCCATCTCCATGCTAAAGAACACCTCTCCAAAACAATCTGCACCATATAGCTTTAAAGTTCAGCATGCCTATTTGCTTCTGCCCTTTTATCATCAAACACATTTAAAGGGGCATTTAAGGGGATTACTTTGGCCTAAGGTGCTGCCTTGTGGGGAGAAAATGCATTTTCATTTGCAGGCAGGGATATGGGAAATGCAAAGGTAAATCCTGTTTCCTTGTAACTAGAGACTGCATGCACATTCAGAGTATCATGATGTATTATGGACGGACACATTATTAAAAAAAAGTTTATATAGTTACTATAATAAGTTTCACAAGTAAACAAAGTCCAATCGATTTGTTTATAAATACCTAATATTATGTGTGTGTGTTTGCATGCCTGTCTATTCTTCTTATATATTTTCACAACGCTTATCCACCTACTAATAAATCTTGACTTGCTGAAATAAGCATTAAAGAAACAGGAATAAGGGCAGCCATCACATTCATTGTGATCCTAGGGCTATTTGGTGAGGCTCAATTTTGTCTGCATTTTAGTAAGCTGCACCAATCGATAGAGTTAATGTGTGTTTCTGTGCGAGGCAGGTAGGGAAGGATCAAGACAAGGATCTGAAAGGATCTGTCACGGCTCCCCAGGAAGAAGTGGCATCACTATCTATCCTTACCATACTAATTCAATTAAAGTAGTAGAAAATCGTAAAGGATACCCGCAAACTAAGTACTGGGAAGTAAGTACTATGCAGAATGTACTGTATGTCAACTTTGTCCATAAATACATTTTTGGAGACTGGTATATAAATAGCCACAGCAATCTTTTAAAGTAAATGCTGCCTTTTGCCATTTCTCTGAGACAACAAATTTAAAATCAACATGACATGCCAAATATTTTTCATAATGTGCATGCGAAATTGGATTTAACAAGAACAAATGTAGTGATGGGACTTAATTTTATCCATCAGGAATTGATAAGATTGTGAAAAGTACATTTCTGTATGACAGGTGGTTGGAGGAAGTGGGTCTAAAAATAAGAGGGCCTGGTGACATCAGCCAAAACAGAAAATCATTTCAAGGGCAAATCAGATATTTTTGCACACAATTTTCTTTGGAAATACACGCATTGATGATAATTTACAATAAGACAACAGATCAATTTTGATCTCATGTTGACTTTAAATTGCTATCTAGAGATAAAGGCAATCATCATACACATGTTTATGTGTAAAGTTACGCAGTCGATCTGAATCTGCTCCCATCAACCCAACCCCCTCCTTCCACAGATACAGTCCCAGTTCCTAGGTATTTAAAAAGTGAGCTGGGTCATATCAGGAGACAGAAGAACGCTATGGGGTGTGTGAGACATTAACCATGTTTTCATAGCAGCCTCCAGCTAAGAACAGCCTGTCCTTATGTGCAAAAAACCCTGCCAAATAATAAGGCCCCGGAGAAGAGTGCTCTATGCAAACACTTTAAATGCTTCAAGGACAAAAGGTTAAAACACAAGCAACAATCAGTGCTAAAAAGGCATGCAGCACATACAGTGACAAATTCACCAAGCATACATGCTGAAAGTCCGTAGGCCTAAAATGTAAATATAAAACACTGTGAGCCATAGCAAATTCTGAAGTTAGATATAGCTATACAGTGCACTATGAGGTGTAGAACAATGGCTCCTCCCCCATACATTGACCTGACAAGCATGACAAAAATAACTGAGCCCATTCTGCAATAGGAGTCACAAGTCAGGGTTTCTAAAAAACACATGGAAACTGAGATGCAATGTCAGGAAGCAGGCCGGTGTAAGACATATTTGTTTGCATCAATGTACACAGAGGCATGCAGAGACTGGCAAACACATGCGTAAACACACAAGCACACATTTAAACAAAGAGAAAGCTAGTTTAGGTAGTTAGCCTCAGTGCTGTTTTGAAAACAAAGGTAGATATGTATTTATGGCACACTGCCTGTGGACTAAGCTGACACAGTATTAAAAATATAACAGTGATCACTTAAGAAGCTCAATACCACCCCCCTGTGGACCTTGACTTGTTCCCCTGTATTGTCTGAAGTTATGTTATTGATGTCACTAATATAAGACTAATTTATTCTATATTTTATTATGCATAATTTATTACTCGGCACAGTGATCAAATTTTTCTAGCAGCTTCCTGTGAGTTATTCAACACCAACTACAGAGAAAAATTCATCATCCTAATATGAATTATCCACTCGTTTTCCAGTCTTCAAAGGATCCTCAAAGGTTAATTTGTTAACTATGAAACACCATGTTACAATAATTGCATCCGCTTGAGTCAATCGTATAATTTCAAGATATCTGTTATTATGATTCGCTTATTAAGTTTATTTTAACTCAATGTCTCCACCTCGTGGCTCATAAAGCATTATTGGCTTTGATTTGTTTCTGAAGGTGAATTGCAAACAAATATATTCGCAACTAATAATGACTTCAAAACGTCACTGTTTTTTGCATATAAATTAGGAAATCCGTTATGTGTGCTATGTACGAGTGCAGACGTATCAAATGTAAATATTTTGTAATACTGAATCGGTAAGTTTACGACTGATAACACTAATAATCAAAGCGACTGTTTAACCTATCATTCAGACAAATATAACAACGGCATACAGTAAACAAGCATTATAAACTGACATTATAGCTTAATCCACGATTGTCATTGTCTCTTATTATTATTGTCTACTGTCATTCATTCTAGAGAAATCCAAAACGTTAAGAACTCTATCAAAGGAGAAATTGCTTATGTATGATCTTCAACAACAACTCTATTTTTTGCTAAATAAAAAAATTACATTATTATCAACTATTAAATAAACACATGACACTACACTACTAAAGGTATGCAAGGATATGCAAATATCTGTACCCAAGGTTATTCAGGTATCCAGTTCACTGATGTCAACTATTGTCTGCGTTAATCTGAGGTAAATGGGACGAACGGTAAAGGTGTCCTTGAAACGAATTTCGCAAATCAAACTGTTTTGACCAAAGATCACAAAAACTTAAAATATAAACAAGGTCAGCTGGAGTCTGTGGACGCGTGAAACTGTCTGAGAGAAATACAAAGCTTTTTTGAAACTCCAGGCTGTATGATAGTTTTAGGTCAAACTACGGTCTACAAAACTCCAAACCCGCCAACTCAGAAACAATTTACGCGACCGAGGAAGCTTGATAAACGGGGAAAAAATAAGTTGTGAATCGACAACCGCCGCGAAGCACAAGTTTTGCTTTGAGCGCGACCGTTAGGCTGAGGGAAATTGAGCGCGAGGCTGATTTTTGTTTATTTCCAGACATTCTCGCGCTTTTGCTCCTGTTTGTTTTTAAACATATGTGATGCACGCTGCTGGCTAGCTACCGATGCTGGCTAGGGTGATGTGATGTCTCCGTGCTGGTATAACGAGTGTGTCAGGATAAACACAGAGGCTTTACCATCCCGAAAGCTCCTCGGTTCTCAACTGGCGGCTCTCCCCTGCCTGCCTTTAAATTTTTCCCCTCGCACACTCTTCTCGTACAAGTAAAATATCCCCGATGTTTCTGACTTACCTTCCGGCTTGTTTTCGGCAGCCATTTCCCCTCCGCGCGCCACATCCTCCTCCTCCTCTTCACGAGCGTTGGGTACCACGCGCGTTCACGCCGAGGACAGCAGCACGAGAAGGGACTGGCGAGGCAGAGGCGAGCCCAACCAGTGCGCACTCACCATTGGCTGTCGGACTATGACTGACCATGTTGTTCTGAAATGGTCTGTGAGAGCAAAGCAAACATCCTCCCCTTCAAAGTGTCTGTGAGAACCATTGGGCGATGTGTGATGTGTAGGTACACTTTAAGAAGAACCGAACCAATCCAAAGTGAGCGCTCGTAAAATGTTCTCGTCAAGATTAAAAGGCAATGTATATGTTTTAAGTTGCTAAATGTAAAGACGGATGATAATGGAGGTTTCTTTAACCTACGTCAAAGCGTTACGTTTTGAGCTGACTATATGCACCTATTCGCTACAGGACAGGGTTTACAAATTATGTTCATGGCACCCTTTATGCATTAAAATTAGATAGGGTTGAAAAGAACTACATAACATTGGGCTATGGGTTGTTGTTATACGTTTATTTTGATGATGTAAAACAATAAGGCTGTTAATAATTATGGATAAAATCACGTCCATTCCAAAACAACTGCTTCCAAGTGTTGTTAAAGCAATGTATAGCCATATGTGAAGTAATAGCGGTCCATTGGTTAACCTTGAAAATACAACATTGCGCTGGGTGCACTTTAGCGTTGCGCCGTGGTGCTGAACGGACAGCTCCAGGTGCATTGTGCTCGTGTCACAGGGTTTTTTTTAAAGAAAAGTTTAGAGTCCTATTCTTTTGAAAAAGTCTTACAGTTCACAGAAAGTAAAGCCTTTAGAGCTGAGCATTGAACATGAAAGAGTTTTTGATGGAATAGTCTGTCCATAATGCTGTGGTTTTGGTCAATTTCAATTGTCTAGAAAGCCTCAAAACTGCATTTAGGATTGTGAAAGTCGCATTATACCCAAGCTGATTAATTATTCGTTAGATTAAGCATTCGTTAACTGTACTGAGCGTATAGATAATGGCTTTAATATTTCCTTGCCAGCATCGAAACACCACCATGAAAGGAGGATCTTTATTGCTTGCAGTCATAAGCGTTTTCAAATTCGTATCTGTTTATTTTCTAAAAGAAAGGTATTGGAATGTTAAATAAAATATGTTAAATACGTGGAGAAAACCTTCGGACCAGCCAATAAGACTGACCATTGGCATAAACAGAATTGCGTCTTAATATATTTTCGGAACAGCCTATTTATGGATTGAATAAAGCAAGTTTGATGTATAGCATCAATGTAATTCAGGATTCATTAGTCTGCTACAACAATTTGAGACACTGTAAATCCCTCTGGTACTGAAAATTGTATTACATAGCACAATTACTAACGGAACGTCAGCAATATATTGTACAACATGTAGTTAGCTAGGTATCACACACAATCAGTTTTACTTGAATAAAACCAGTTATCTTAGTAAAAAAAAAAACTACCCAGTCTCAAAACACATGAAGGAACGTTATGTGTTTTTAGGTTCACTGTAAGAAAAATGCACTATGAAGTTAAGACAAGTTGGTTTTGCAAGTTAATTCAACCTACTATTTTAAGTTTCGACCTGTGATAAGTTGACAAAGTATAAAAACAAGTTGAAATTATTTAACTTAAAGGTGTAATGTGTAACTTTTAGAAGGATCTCTTGACAGAAATTTAATATAATATACATAACTATATTATCAGTGGTGTATAAAGACCTTGCATAATGAACTGTATTGTTTTTCTTACCTTTAAATGAGTCGTTTTTATCTACATACACTGCGGGTCCCCTTACATGGAATTTGCCATCATGTTTCTACAGTAGCCCTAAACGGACAAACTGATCTATAGAGCGCGTTTCGTCCCGACGTTGTCTCAAGCTGTGTCCGAAATGAGGGGCAACCTTCCGATCTCTCTGATGAAGTCAATACGGAAGTGATTTAAACTGCAATTCATCGACTGGCCGCTAGAGGCTGGCTCCAGAAGGGAGTCAATTCCCATAGACCTCCATGTTAAAATTGCCAACTTTACAGTAGAAAATAATATTTTTTCAGCCTGGTACAAAAAGTTTTTTTGGTCTGTATAGCTAAGTTTGCCATTCGTGACGACTGTGAGGGGGGTGAATTTTTTTGTAACTCATCCGTTTAAATGATATTAAGCCTTAAAATTCTGCATAATTAAGGGCGTGGCCACTTGAGGGACGGTTGAACAGCCACTGTTGTCACTGGAGTCGAGCTAGGTGGGCGCCTTTTTACCCATTTTTGGATATCCACAAGTGATGCGCGGTGACGTGTGGCCAAGATGGCGATGGCAGGCACCGCCTACTTTAAGCTTAAAAAATGATCTTCAGAAACCTATGGGTGATGTCACGGACACTACGTCTTTTTTTTACAGTCTATGGTCCGAAACCGCTCCCTAACCACTATATAGTGCACTATGTCGGCCATTTTGTAGTGGTGTCCGAAACCTGAGTGAACAACTTCATTCCCTACATTCGTTCACTACTTTTTACCCACAATGCACTCTGATTTTGAGGGTACATTCGATGTACACTCACTCACTCACTTTTTCCCATTATGCAAACTGAAATCAGCTGACAGTAAACACCAAAAATTTACATTTATACACTTTTGTAAGTTCTTGTTGTCAGCTATTTTCTATGTTTTAAAAATAAACAAATAAAAAATAATTGTGATATATTTTATTTAAACTATAATAAACATTTTTAATAAACAATAAATAAACAACTGTAAATAAAGTTGTTTTGTACTCTTTATTATCAACTAATACAATAAACATGACAAATGTGACAAACAGTAAGAAAGTAGACTTTACAGTTTCACAGTACAATCAATAAAGCCACACAGGTGTAAGGTTTATGACGAATCTCTGCGACAGCTCTCTTTGACGCATAGTATTTACGTCAGTGAAATTACGTCCGAAATCGCTCACTCATTTTCATTTGCTTCTTCCCCATATATGGACTCAATTGACTTTTGTTATAGGGAATAGTGAATGAGGGAGTGGTTTCGGACACAGCTTCAGTTGATTACATGTTTGTCCTGTGTTGGCTACCATATGCGTTTTTAAAATTGAGTGGCGAGCTGTTGGTTGCAAAATCACAATCTCACCACTAGATGCCGCTGAAATTTACACACACCACCTTTAATTTGTTAAGTTAAAGTAACATAAAAATATAGGTTAATTTGACGAAAATGCTGCATTTTTAACAGTGTTGCAATGTAGACAATTCGTTTACTTTGTGCCTCCATTGTTTATTAATAGGTTACAGTATATACTGGCCCATCCGACTGTTATAAGTAAATTTTAGGATCTAGTCTGATCAACTAATCTGAAAACACAAAGGTCACTAATATGTTATGAATTACTGGAAACTTATGTAATGGCTTAGTCTGACAAAGCTACAACTAACTCTACAACTACAACAAACCAATTAAGTCCAAAAATGCATATTTTATAGGCTATTGACGATCAATTCATTTTTTTAAATCCTTAGTTTTAGATCTATTGCATTGCTTAGGCTGCAGCCTAACATCCTAACTCCTATCAGTTAAGCAACCATTGTGATTTCAATTTGGACACTATTTGGAACACTGAACGACTTAAGAGAGCAAGTCTCTGTAATATGGCCCCTGTTCTTTTATTATTATGACGTCGCAGCTGTTAGGAAAAGATTTGGCAACGTAATAAATTACTTGGCAACCTGTAACAAAAGCTTACGCATGTAGATACCTGCTCTAGTTTATGTCCTTCCCATAAATTAGATGTGAATTTATATTGGAGATTCATTTTAATTCATTTATATGGGCACATTATCCCATCAGTAATAAAAAACAGAATTAGTAAAAGTATGAGCTTGATTTAAATATCATTCGTTTCTATTCTATATTTATCATTAAAACTGTAAACCTATTTCTGTGGCATCTTTTTAAGAGATAAACCAATTTAATAATTTGTTAACAAAAACGTACAATCTGCGCAGCCCACCATCCAATCATCATAATATGCATTTTTATGTGAATAAAGCCATCACCCTTTCCTTCATTTACCTTCCGTCCTTTTTATTTATTTACTGCTCATTGTAATTTTATCTTTGTATGTATTTAAGCGATGGTTGTTGTCGTTATATCTTTATTTTAATAACAAGTATGAAGTTTTTACGTGAACTTTCCTCCCATCCTGAGGGTGGCGCTGAAGGGCTGCGTCCGCTGCAATTCTGTCCCCCAAAGATCAGCGTAGTTCGATCTGACTGGGCGGGGGGATGAAAGGTGGTAAATATGGCGGCGGCCTTGGACGAAGATGAAATCGACAATGATGATTATTATTCTCTCTTAAATGTCCGTAGAGAGGTATGGCATTTTCTTTTTACTGGGAGGTTTCAAATGAGGGAGCCGAGAGGAAAGCGTGAAAGCAGGCGATTCAGATAACATGCTTTAAAACCAAAATCCGGCAGCATGTCGTTAAGTTGTGGTACATCTAGCACACGGTGACCCTTACTTATTATTGTCTTTATGGAGAAAACCGACTGAATGATAGGCAATAAACCTGATATATTATGGCATTAACCTCTATTATTTTATGATTAAAGCATAAACTTCTGAGGAGGTAATTCTAGCAATTAAAAACTATCGCCTTCTAAAACTTAAACAACTTCTGAAAAGTTGACTTCTTGAAGATTTATCGCAGTAAATACGTTTATTGAACAATCGGTGTAAAATACAATGTTTTAATACGTTGTCTACATTAAAGTCTTATCTTGGGGACATCTAGCAGATGTTGATGTGTGTTCATAAAAGTCCCTGTTTTGCTTGTCGCATGAAGTAGATTTTTATAAATTAAAAGTCCCGTGATGTTTGCTTCACATTCTCACCTTTATGTGTGCATTTTCAAAGTGAAACTTTAAGTTGTGTTTTATGATAAATGACCAGAGAGTTAAATACAACGCGTATTTATCTGTATATTCAGGCTACACAAGAAGAGCTCAAGGCATCATATCGTCGTCTTTGCATGCTCTACCACCCAGACAAGCACAGAGATCCAGAGCTAAAGAGGCAGGCAGAACAACTTTTTAACTTGGTGCACCAAGCATATGAAGGTATTCTTGTACACTCAGTCTGCCAAAGCCTCTGACAAACAAACAAAGAAACCACTTACTGAATTTTTTGTTTTATTGAAATTATCTAAAGCACAAGTGTATAATAACTCATAAACATTTGATGATTATGTAATGTCATTTATTTTCTTCTGCAGTGCTAAGGGACCCACAATCCAGAGCAATATATGACATATACGGAAAGAGAGGACTGGATGTTGAAGGATGGGAGGTCAGTTAAATACATATTAGCATTAAATGCCACAGTGCAAAGGAATTCAAGTAATATCTCAATATATAATATAAAAGATTTTATTATTTAATGCATATAAACTTTCTTTGCACATCAATAACTTGTAGGTGGTGGAGAGGAAAAGAACTCCAGCGGAGATTCGTGAGGAGTATGAGCGACTTCAAAGAGAACGAGAGGAGAGGAGACTACAGCAAAGGACCAACCCTAAGGTTTAACCAAATGCTTTTAAAAAAACACGCCCACATTTTGGGAATTTAGCTTATTCACCATATCACCCAGAGTTAGATAAGTCCATATATACCTTTCTCATCTCCGTGCGCGCTGTAACTCTGTCTGATGCAGCCCCCGTTAGCTTAGCTTAGCACAAAGACTGGAAGTGAATGGCTCCAGCTAGCATACCGCCCAAGTAGCAGTGCTTCGCCTTCTGAGAATATAGTTCCCAGTATGTATACTGTTATAAGATGGCTGTGTCTCTTATGACCTTGTTATTTGTACACAGTAGTATGACTATACAAATCACATCACATAAATAGGAAAATGTTTGCGTTATATTGTTCCTTATTGGGAGCAGTATGCTAGCTGGAGCCATTCACTTCCAGTCTTTGTGCTAAGCTAAGCTAGCGGGGGCTGCATCAGACAGAGTTACAGCACGCACGGAGATGAGAAAGGTATGTATGAACTTATCTAACTCTGGGGGATACGGTGAATAAGCTAAATTCCAAAATGTGGGCAGGTCCTTTAAGCATAGCCCCTATCACCATTAACTTTAAGTCTAACAGTTGTTTGCTGTGTCACTCAGGGGACAATAAGTGTTGGTGTTGATGCAACTGACCTCTTCGATCGGTACGATGAGGATTATGAAGAGATCTCTGGAGGTGGTGGTGGCGGCGGATTACCGCACATTGAGATCAATAGGATGCACATATCCCAATCCATAGAGGTTCATCTCTTACTTAATTTCATATGTTTATAGAAATGTCATGTGCCATGGTGTGCTAAAATGCAGGTGTTTATATGTAAATACAGGCTTTGCATTACATATGTATTGCCTTAGTTGGTTTTTAATAATTTAATAAGCAAAGTAACTGATTAAGCAAAGACTTGAGTGCTCTTATAGCTCAATTGGTAGAGCATTGCATTAAATGTAAATGCGGTCCATAGGCTCCTCTGACAACCACAGATACAGCCATTCTCTCTGGCTCGCTTTCCACGCACAATGGCAATGGAGGCGGAAACATAAACCTGGCCCTGCGACGGGTCACCTCTGCTAAAGGCTGGGGAGAGGTTAGCTTTCAATAAATGCTACAGTCAAATTTTAAAGAATGCTGTATTATAAATAAACTGAGCATGATATGTGACATGATTCATACGTGTTTTTACAGGTTGAGTTTGGGGCGGGAGACACACATGGGCCTCTTTTCGGCCTCAAGATATTCCGTAATTTAACTCAACGGTGGTGAGTCCATCGTATCTTGTTAAATTCATTTATTCTTTTTATACTATTATCACTTTTATTTATCTTTACAGGGTTTTTTTTAATTGCTTTGTTTAAAAAAATTTTTTTGTGAAGCATCTATGCACACTTGTAAGTGTTATGTGTAACTGCTTATTGTACACTGAGTTACAGTTGTATTTTTCAGCTTTGCGACGGCTCATTGTGGCATGCAGTTTTCATCGCGCGGCGTACGGCCAGCTCTCACTACTATGGTTGCACGCCACCTGGACAAAAACACTATGGGTTACTTACAGTGGCGCTGGGGAGCTCAGTCTTCCATGAACACCAGCATAGTCAGGGACACCAAAAGCAGTCATTTTACCTTTGCTGTGCAGGTCTGTTGCTTTATTTAAGATTTAGATTTTATTTAACCCTCCTTCGTAGTACTTATTTCTTTCTTTGTTGCAATAGTTGGGAATTCCACATACGTTCATCATGATGAGCTACCAGTACAAATTCCAGAATGAAGATCAGACCAAGATCAAGGGCTCAGTCAAGTATGTGTCAGTGGATGATGCCTTTTCATTTGCTTTATAGAAATACATCAATATGGATAAGCATCTAATGCAGTGGCGGCTGGTGACTACTTTTTTTGAGGGCGCTCGATGCAAAATTTGTCACAACATTTATGTAGCTCGTCGTGTGTGGTTCGTAATTTTAAAATCGAGTGATCCTATGTGCATCACATGTCTTGTCAAAATAAGTGCCTGCTAAAGGGTTTATAATAAAAGAGACGCTGGTGTTTGCCAGATACTCGTATATTCTCATGCGTAATCAGAGTTTACTGTTAAGTGAGTGTCTTGTGTGTATTTTGTGAACGTGAGCGTCTCTTTTATCATAAACGGTTTTGATGCATGTGCAGCAGGCACTTATTTTGACAAAACACGTGATGCATATGGTTCATATGACGCAACAAACACATATTTTGAAAACACAAGCAACACACATGACACTTTGAACACGTATTTTGAATTTGCGCCCCTTAGATGAGAAGTCACGAGCCGCCACTGATCTAATGTCTAACAAAATGATGCTTTGTTACGATAAGATTTTTGTTTACGATGCAACAACAACAGTGGTGTTAAATGCTGTCTGGCTGTTGGACGCTGTCTAAACATCGATATCACATCATAAGGAGATGTCCGATCTATACCCCTAATACAGTTGATATTGTGCATTGTTTCTGCTAGGTCACCTTGATTTTTTTCAAGGTGTGCTCCTGAATATTTTTTGTTTGTTTGTTTGGTGTGTAGAAACCTATTCCTAACTTAAACCCAAAAATAACAGGTTAATAAGAATGGTATACAAGCCATTGTCATATGGCTCAATGGTAAAGATGTCTACACTGTGTTACATTGCAGGTCAGGGTTCTTCGGTACTGTGGTGGAATATGGCGCTGAGACCAAGATTAGTCGTCACAGCATCCTTGGTGCTACCGTCAGTGTTGGAGTACCTCAGGGAGTGTCCCTCAAGATCAAGTAAAGCATGTTTATGATTAAGGATTTTTTACTATTTGCTGCTTCTCAAAATCACGCTTTCATCTCTTGGATCTCAGGTTGAATAGAGCCAGCCAGACGTACTTCTTTCCTTTTCACTTAACGGACCAGCTTTTACCCAGCGCTGTGTTTTATGCCACGATCGGACCTCTTGTATTCTACTTGGCCTTCCAGCGACTGGTCATAAGGCCTTACGTTCGTGCTCAGCAGGAGCAGTAAGCCTTTTAGCTCATATCACATTCCCCACCTGTTTCGTTCAGTTTATCCAGTCTGGATATATGAAGCATATATGAAGTATGACCCTATTCTTTTTTTATTTAGGGAGCTTGAGAAACAGAGGGAAAGCTCTGCCTCTGACATCGCCAAGAAGAAGCAAGAGGCAGAGGCTGCTGTAAGTGCATAATGTCTTAATACACTGGAAATAATTTATAATAGGCAGCCGTTAAAGTGGTCATAACTTTTCTGCGCAGGTGTTTTGTGTTCAGATAAAAAAACAATGAGTTAGCATAAGGCTATCTTTTCTATCTGCACATCAGTCTCTGTGTCACGGTGATGAATGCGTGCCTTCACTACGTGCATATACAAGCAGTCTTATTGAAATCACTTTTTACTGTAGGTTCTGCTGATGCAAGAGTCTGTGCGCAGAATTATCGAAGCGGAGGAGTCCAGAATGGGTGAGACCCAATAGCGTGTCTGCGATCAATACAATACAATTGTGATGAAACAATGATTTGAATTTTATTTTCAAGCAAGGATCATTGACTCTGTCTACTTTTATATTAGGTCTAATCATCCTCAACTCCTGGTATGGCAAGTTTGTAACAGACAACAGTCGTAAACATGAAAGGGCGAGGGTCATTGATGTAACAGTGCCTCTTCAGTGCCTGGTGAAGGACTCCAAGCTCATTCTCACAGAAGCATCTAAGGTAAATCACGGTTTGGCAGGGAGTAGCAATGAATTATCAACTGGATTTCTAAATTTTTATTCTAGTATTAGTTTCTGTGTCGTGTCTCTTGTATACCCCAACCACGTTGTGCACCTCCACACGTAAAATGCCTGGGTTTGTATCATGATCCTAGTTCAGAATCGGACAAAATTTTTGAAGCGGGAATCTGTGGCGTCAGTAAGCGGAGCTTACACTACAGACCACAGTTTGAAAAAACTTTTTTAATTGTCGGAAAATGTACAGTTAAAAAATGCTGAGTAAGGGACCGATCACACCAAACGCGTTTATGGCAGTTGCAAGCACCTTTTTTGGATAATTTTCTATGGGCAGTGAGCGTTATGCAGCGAGCCAAACACCTTGCATTTTTTGTCGCAGCATGCCTTTTTGAAGGAGGGCTGGGAGAGGAAAAGCGCCCAACGTCATTTGCGTTTTTCCTTTTTCCAATCGAATCGGGAGAGGCAGCACTTACTTTGTGGCAACAGAAGTTTACAGTTGTTTGCAATAACCAGACTGCGATCACTGAAAGCACAGCCATCCGATGCAGTTTTGCCATTGTTAAAAAGAGGTAAAACTGATAAAACCTTAGCGACTGTAAGTGAACAATAAATAAAATAAATGTTTAATAATTGTGAAAATGTAGGGGGTATTTTTATAACTCCTGTTATAAAAATACCAGGTCCGTGTGGACTAGGCCTTAGAACACGATGTAACTACAGAAGAGTCAAGTTTTAAATAGGAAAAATATCCAAACTCTTGGTCATTTTTGAGTGTGATGCTAATGGTCTAATCTGATTCAATGGATTATGCTAAGCTATGCTAAAAGTGGTACTGCCAGACCCGAAAAAAAAAAAAATGTACTCAAGGGAGCTGGAAAATTAGCCTATTTAGTTAAAGTGTCCCTTTATCATACATCATTGCTATTGTTTCGCTTTAAGATACACACCAGTATTTTTTTTGTAAGGCATGTTTGTAAAAACTACTTAAATGTCCTGATATAGCTAAAACCTAGTCCTGGATTAATCTAAGCCCTGTCTGGAAAACTGCCTCTAGAAATAGTTGAAAAATCAAACACAGCACAGCAAAAATTATTATGCTTATATTACAAAGTTGTTTTACAAACCAAAGTAAAGAACATGATATATAAAACATAAACTGTTTCTTTATTAATGTTTGCTATAGTTTTTTTTTGTGTGTGTTGCAATGCAACATTATTATGTTTTGAATTAAAAAGCACAACATTTTCCAAAGTACCCACCCCTTATAATTGTAAGCGCCAAAGTACTTAAATATTAAATGTAACAATATAATTTATGACATAACCATATAATAGTGTAACACCAAAGGGATTTTGGTTACTGGTGATGTTACGTAGGGTGTTTAGCTCCCTTGTGGTGAAAATGTGAGCCGGTACTATGCGAGTGGCTGGTCAGGCTTAGAGGGGGTGTACGCAAAGCATTTAAACGTGGCTATAAACACCAGGCGAACACCGACTGTGGGCACTTGCCAGCGTTTTTTTAGCTAAGCGCTTTGGTTGCTATGATACTTCTGTTTTAATTATCAGTCGTTGAACGATGCGGCAGTTGGTTGTTGTCAGAGTCGTATAATAATAGAGTTACGACACTCACATAGACGTCCGTTGTAAGAATGGAATGCGGAAGTAACAGCGTTTCATGTAGTGACCGGTAGTGACGCATAGTTCCAAACGCAGCACTGAAGCCCATTCATTTCAATGGCACCTGCTGGTAAATCGATGAAATGACCGTTTCTCTTTACATTTTCGGACATTTCATTAATATAGTCAACAGTGATATTTTATGAACTCTGCTGTAGGTAATCATTATTGTTAATAATAACTAGTAAAAATTTTATATTTTAATGAGTTGTGTATAATGTGTGAATAATATAGATTTAATGGTTTAATATGTTATTACTGGTGGCCATCTACTTTATACTTATCTTATTTATATATTACGAGTAACACTAGGGGGCAACAGCGACAAGCTAAATGCCTTATAAGAAAGTCACACTGCTTCACAATGCTGCTATGTGTTTCATTGTGTTTGGTAAGTAATACGAGTGATGTATCCTCGAAAATCATGTATGATTATATTAACATTTAATGTGAATTTAAAATATGAATTTAGTGTGTTTCTGTTATGCTTCACTGTTACAAATAACCGCGTTGGCGATCTTTTTCGTGATTTTAATATAGTAAAAGTGTAGGTATTATGTTTTTAGCAGATTGATACTTATATAGCCATATTTTGCTACAAAAATAAAAGATAAACTGTGTTGCTGTAGTTGGTATAGATAACCACAGTTATATTTGGGTCACAATTAACTGTTTATCTTTATTAACTGATTTACTGTATTTCCATCACTCCCTAGTAAAAAAAAACCGTTATAAACACAGTAAGTATAGTGATCAATTCCCATTACAAGCTAATATTTACCTAAAATAGCTAAAAACCTATGCAAACAGATTGACAGCCCTGCTTGGTTTGGAACTGTAGAACGTTACATGAATCACGTGACCGCGCGGCGGCGAGATCAAAGCGTTTCGTAACTCTGTTATTATACGACTCTGGTTGTTGTGATATTTGTCCCGCCCCTCCTCCACTGTGATTGGATGGCCACGTGAGAAGTGACATTGACAAGCTGAGCGTTTCACACAAAGTTGAAAATGTTTCAACTCTGGGCACTCCGCACCAAACGCGGAAAAAGCCAAGTGCCGGAGCACAGCACTGAAAAAACGCCAGCTGTTTTTAAAAAGCGCGTTGCTTCTTTTGGAAACAATTGAAAACATGCACTGACCGCCGGCGTAAATTACTTTGTGTACCACCAGCTTCAATGGTAATGCAGATCCAGCCCCAGTGAAAAAGGGGCAGTATATGCTTTTCCATCTCTAGCTAATGCAAGCCTGAATTTACTGCCTTCAACATCACATACAGTCAAGCATTTCTCTGTATAGAAAATATAAACTGACGTTTGGCATTGCTGTAGGCATTAATTGCTTGTTGTGCATGTCCTCAGGCTGGTTTACCGGGCTTTTACGACCCCTGTGTAGGCGAGGAGAAGAGCCTGAAGGTGCTGTATCAGTTCAGAGGTGTGATGCATCAAGTTCTATGCGGTGACACAGAAGCACTCAGGATACCAAAACAATGTGAGTACAAGCAAGAAATTCAGCAGTTATTTGTTTAAGCGTTTATTTTAAATGCATTTAATCTTGACTTCACGATGACAAATGTCTTACTGTGTTTACCAGCAGTAAAGATTAATGTTGCTCTCCTTTGTAATTTAAAGCCTGATGTTTTTTTGTGTTTCCTCTGTAGCCCACAGGATTGATAATGACAATTAGGAACGTGTATCTGTTGAGCTGAAAGGGACAGCTTGGACTGGTATAGACTGATGAGACACAGATTTTCTGGAGTACACTCTGTGGACTTTAAAGTCTTCATATACCTATTTATCATTCATTTTGTGCCGTTTTAAATACTATTCAAAATGATGTCTGTTTGGAATTAAGAGCATTTAATTCATTTGCTGGATTTTCTCAAATAAAATTCTTTCACAGAAAAGAAACTGTAACGCCAAAAGTTAAATATCAGATGTATTCCCTTATTTGTTAAACTCAGTTTTTAAGTAAAAGCTCCGCCCTCCCCAAAATGATGATGGGTACTGTGAACTGTACTGGAGCATCTCTAGACCACAATGGTGCCTGTAATCTGCACTCAACAGAGAGCGATATTTCACCCTCATTACATCAGAAAGAAAACGTTGCTTGATCCAGCTCACTAAATCCCATAAGAGATGGTTTACCTCAGCTGTCAGTCATATTTCTGTGTTTGACTTTTTTTTATCACCAACATCCAAATAGCTTGCTAAGTTTTCAGGGGCAAAGCATGTTCTTTCCCATGCTATAAGATTAGCAAAACCCTTGCCTGTTTAATTTCCAAAATGTCTTTAGGAAAACTTGCGTTGTATTCCAAGTAGATTTCATTCCCCCGAGTCTAACATTTGGAGGTCCACCTCTCATATTTCACATCAGCTGCCAGTGCCATAGGAATTAAAGGGGCCAGTGCACACAATATAGCGGGATTGTCTATATAAAGGCTAGTCTCCCACCTTGTGTTCAAAGACTTGAATAGCAATGGATGAACATTTGTTGAAACTTCATTTAGGTTCCACCATGTTTAATCCCTGCATTTAAGTGCCATACAGATCTATACCCCTAATACTGTCTTTTCATTTAAGCTTTTGGATGCCTTTTGGTATGTTTATGCAAGAAAAGCAATACTTAATTTGATGGGCTGGCAGTATGGCATCTCTTTGTTTCTGGTTAACTCTAATTTATATGAAATGTCTCAATTCTGCACACTTGCCATTTGAATGATGATGTTTAAATGACTATACCTGTATATCTGTAATTGCTGTCTAGAGTGTTAGCAGCAGGTATAGACTGTCATTTTAAAATAAAGAAACAATGGAAATGTACAATGTGTTTGTATGATACATTCTCCTACAGTCCAATTTATTCATAAGAACTGCAACTTGACATCTTGTTACTAGGCAGAAATGTTATCAAAACCATCATACAGTGAAGTTTTAAAATGTGTTTGTCAAATTATACATTTGTTTAAGAAATCAACACCTTAGTGTAACCCAAATGTTATAGGGATAACAATAATTCTGTCTGATGAACACAAAGAAAGATATTTTGATAAATGTTTGTAACCATGAGCCCCATTTAGTTTTCATAGTATTCTTTTTTCCTACTATTGAAGTGAATGGGGCTCATGATTGGTTTGGTTAGAAATATTCCTCAAAATATCTTCCTTCGTTTTTACCAGAATAAATAAATTGATACAGGTTTGTAACAACATGAGAGTGAGTAAATGATGACAGAATTTTCATTTTTGTGGTGAACTATACCTTTAAATCACTTCAAATGCTTGGTTAGGTCTTTAAGGCACTGTCACCTTGTTTTGGGAACTGTCTGTGGTAATGTATGTCTCTGCGCTCCACTTTACGCCGTAAAGTCAGAAGCTGTCTTTGTGTCCCTTGTAGTTTAAGCCTCATTCTTTTTATCACTCTGCATTTGGTCTGTAATCTTTTCTGTAGCCATATGTTGGCATCTAAAACCTCAAAGAGATGGGCTTTAGTTGTGCATGGATCCAAAATGGCATATGTGTGGTCTGTGGCTGCTAAATCCTGGGAAAATTAAAAACAAACAAACAAAAAGATGCATGAATGTCACATATATGCACCAGAATAGATATGAGTTGACTGTAAGGTGAACCTTTACCATTGTGGTTTGACACCCAGCCTCTAAATTAATGTAAGAAACCAGTCGAGTGTCCTTTTCCAACCTTTGAGCATCCTCAGCAGAAGAATCTTTACTCTCACGTGCAATGCCATCCAATTTATCAGCAGGCCTTTTTATTATCTTCTTAGAAACTGTTTGCTGACGTCACAAAAATGACAATAGCAGATTAGAAGTACACGTTATGGTTTTATTACACTCGAAATGACAGCCGTTGTAATATTGTGACCTGATTTACCTTTGCATCCTCAGGTGGGATAGTGAAGATTGTTGGCACGGCGTTCCATAACAGATTTCTGCGGTTGCCGAAACCACTGAAACAGTCAGGGGTGAAATGAAGTGAACAGATGACCATGTGTTTCCTTGGATGAAAGTCGTCTCGTCCGATGTTATCTAACCATTGTTTCAAAACTGATGGTTTACTGAAAGGAAACCTAACAAGGATAAAGACAAAATATTTCAATTAAATCTAGTGCGTGCTACGTTAAATCTTTATTAACGTGTTTAAAATATTATGACAGTGGGCTATCTCTTATTACCTACCTGTGAAACGTTATCTCAGGATTTGTTTTATTGTACCTTTTGGTGCACTTAAATGCAGAACAACTTTTCGGCATTTTGCCCCGAACAAAGATGGCGACTATCAAGCCCCGCAGTGTCTCAAAATGATTAAAAGTCGTAACACGTGGATTATCTTTAGCCTGCTAGTTATATTTTATTATATTTTCTCTTGGCCCATTGAATCACAGTCCCGTTGAATAAAGCAAATTCCTTTATAATTATAGGTTATAATTTTGCTAAAGAGCATTGTTTTTCAAAATAAAAGTCTGTGTGCAAAATAAAAAAACTGGATGAGCACGTCACTTAAAGTTTTCAGTTGTGTCAGTAAGGGGTTTTTACAGGTCAAATATACTTTAAGTTTTAATTTGGGTATAGGAAAGTGTGATTGATGCTGAAGCGTTGTTTCTGAAATACGATTGTTTTACTTTAAATAACACGTTTTAAATATAAAGTTTCTAATTGGTAGTTTATTTAATACGGTACACTTTTCTCTAAACACTTAGAAAAAAGTACACAAAACACAAAATATTAAGTAAAGTGTTTGGGGGGCGATGCCCGTACAGTGCTGTCTTTAATTTCAGTAACGTTTGATCTCGCCGCACATAACAATGGGCGTGGCCTCACAGCCCGTCAGATGCGTCAGATGAGCCGTGGCTGTATGAGCGAGTAAAGAGGGGGATGGGAAGAATTGTTTTTGTGTTGCATTCCTGCAGTGTGTTTGACCTTTGACCTCGTTGTTGTGTTCTCCTCGTCTTGCATTCCAAAGTGAGGATTTCCTGCAGTATGCCAAAGGCGTTAGTAGTGGCTGCTGGGGCTTGCCTGTTCTCTGCCCTGCCTATGTTTACCACAATCTAACCAGTACGTTACAAAAACTCCTTGGACTGCGCACACATCGCTTCTACTGCAGCAAAAGCAACGGATTACCTTTTTGATAAGTGCTTTAACGGAAACGCGAATACATTTTCATCTTGAGAATCGAAGGAAATTAAAGACCTTTTAGCTAGCCTAGCACGCTAGCGGGTTTGCCGTATATCACGCACGCGTTTCATATCCGCCGACTAGAGCTGAGCCTTTTGCAGAAAACCCGCAGCCGCGAGACAACGTTGAGGAAATGAAGGACAAACAAAAGAGAAAGAAGGAGCGTACATGGGCAGAAGCAGCTCGTATGGTAATATTTTTCATAATTTTAACGTAATGACAATGTTTTAACCCCCTTGCCTGAGGTTTAGGGTGTCGTATGGGAGCCGCGAACAAAGCTGTCTCGCGCAGGGCTCGAGCTGTTTTCGGCTTGGACACATGCGCGCGTCTCGGCTGCTGTTTGCGTAGCTAGATTGAATGTGTGGTGTTTCATAAACCAGTGTTTGCATATGCGTACATCTGTTTTTTTAATCCACGGTGCCAGGGACTGCCTTATTGACAACACAAGCTTACATTTCTAGTGTCTGTGTCTCCTTTGAATGAAAGAGCCCGGTTCGCTGATAGCCTAGCGTATTAGCAGCTCTGCCTGTTTGACCCTTTGTTTGCGGGGCTTCTTTTTCCTCAGAGCTTAGGGTTATACTTGAAATACCAAGTATTTCTGTTTAAAGTAGTATATATGTTGTCCTTAAATACTAATTTTAATAAAGGAAAACCTAGTGTACCTTCAATACCCGTTGGGTTTCTTGTTTTAAGCAGGGGTTGATATAATGCTAGGCCGGTTATCATATTACGTTGGTGTGATCCATTGATCTTATGTTAATTTTCTGTGTATGTATATATCAAACCTACGATAAAATCTAAAACGATTTATCTCATGCAATGAATAAATGAACTATGCATTATCTTTATACTTCTCACTGTCGGTCGTATGTTTATTGGTTAGTAGTCCTGTAGGCTGTATGTCTACAGATTATATTGCTTTATGTGAATGGTGCATCCTGCTGTTTTTCACTTGTGTATAGATGCTGCGTCGTCATGGTTTCTTTTTGCCATTACATTCATTAAAATATCAAGACTTGCATTTAAGGTAGATCATGTTTACAGAGAAATTACCCTTTTGTATGTCTGACCTGTAGTCTTCATGTCAGGGGTATATTGTGTAGTGTATAATGTGTCACAGTACATCTTTAAATGCTATTTAGACTTTGACGGATACAAGTGTCAAATACAAATTATGTCTTTGCTGATGATTTCTATGGTTTCAGTTAATTTTGGGTGGTTATAGTCATTATCTCTTTCAGTTCTTTGTTGGGGGTTTTTCAGTGATAGCTCTGCACAAAGAAGCCAGACCGTTTCCAAAAATTTGCCATTTCTTCGATTTGGTTGTGATTAGTTTAAGATTAGGAAAAATAGTTGAAACTACAAACCTTATTAGATGAAAGTAGATATAGATGTGCATCACTTGACAACCACCTCCCACCACTGATATCTTTTACAATTCTGTAATATGCATGTAATGTACATGAAGGTTACTAAGTCATACCACCTAAACAAATTTCAGACTGTGTTATTTTGCAGGTATTTCATGCAGTTTTGAACATAAGGTACTTGGGAAGCAGGTATGGGCATGTTTGGAACCAAAAAGAGGAACCTACCAGCTTTATTCATATAGCAATGGGACAGGCACACCAGGAAGATGCGGGCAGGCTCACACCTAAACAGATTGTCTTGCAAAACTTTTTATATACACAGAATACAGGCAGACAGTTCAATACCTGCAATACCATATATTCAGTTTCAGCAATTCAGGTGCACATTTCTTTTATTGGAATCTGTTGCGAAGAGTATTACAGTGTAAGATAATAACTTTGAAATAAAAAATGTGGTGTAAAATGACATTTTTATGAATCATTTGTCTGTTAAAGATGTAACGGATGCTTAGGCTCTGGGTGTAGGAATATCAGATCATCTGGTGATATACCCGAATAGGAAGTGTGTAGCATGTCACCTATTTTGGTGTTTCTGGTCATTCACCATGGTTCCTTCCTTGAGATTATTGGCGTGTATGTAGGCTTTCTTGCTGAATTGAAAAGACAGATGACTGTTTCAGGGTATCTGTGTGAAATAAAATTATGTTCTCATTACTTTCAATGGGTTTTTTGGCCACTTGACCGTATTTGAGTGAAGCCATGGTTTGTTTCCTTTTGGTTCTTTTTGGCTAGTTTTAATAATGCGTCCTTTTGGAATAAATTGGTTGTTTCGGGGAACAAAAGAAAGATGAGAATCAGGGTTTTTTATGCAGGTTTTTTATTACCCCATAATTAAACCTGCTTTTGTAACTTCAACTCCTTGCCGAGCTTGATATGTCTTTATTCCACTGATCCATTAGTAATGCACCTTAAAAAATAGCTTTATATGAGATGGCTAAAAAGATAAACTTTACTCTTTGTTCTTTAACAAAGACAGATCCCTAATGTATTTATTAGTTGTTTTGGTGAGTTTGCATCAGACATTCACCTGTATGTTCACTCATTTAAAGGAAAACACCACTGTTTTTCAATATTTTACTATGTTTTTACCTTAACTTAGATGAATTAATACATACCTTTCTTTTTTCAATGTGCGCACTTTTAATCTTTATACAGCACCTTGTGAATGTGATAACATTTAGCCTAGCCCCATTCATTCCTTAGGATCCAAACAGGGATGAATTTAGAAGCCACCAAACACTTCCGTGTTTTACCTATTTAAAGACTGCGACATGAGTAGTTACACAAGTAAGTATGGTGGCACAAAATAAAACATTTGTTTGGAGCTATAGGAATGAATGGGGCTAGGCTAAATGCTAACACATTCAAGAAGCACTGTACAAAGATTAAAAGCGCACGCTTTGAAAAAAGATAGGTATGTATTAATTCATCTAAGTTAAGGTAAAAACATAGTAAAATATTGAAAAATGGTGCTTTCTGAATATTAGTGTGTTTATTTTCATTTGGTTTGGCACAATGAAATGGCTTAGATGGGGAAAAATTGGCACAATGCATGACTCTTCAGAAGCAGTGTATAAATGCATCATTTCTTTCAATTGCATTATGTACACATGAGCTTGGGTGCCTGCCTACTAGGCTGGGCTGTGTTATAAATAACTAGGAGGTCTGTCTCATAACATGTAAGCTTAGTAGTTTGGTTGAAGTTCTTACAGCTTGACATTTTTCGTGGCTACTTGCACTGCTTCTTTACAGGAAGTGCACCTGGGATTTTATAATTAAGTGTATCAAAATAACGATGTGCTGTTCTAGTAGGGGTGTCATGATTCTCCAAATCCTCGATTCGGTTACATTTTTGATTCTAATGTCACTATTCGATTTTCAGTTGTAACTTTTTTTGAAGCACAAATAAATGCTATGCCATTTTTAGACTAGACTTTTACTAAATATAATATCTACTTTAACCCGGAGATGCCCTGCCACGTTAGTCGTGCCGCCACGCACATATCTGATAAAGCAAAACTTCCTGTCAGAAGAACATTCCTGTCAGTACTCTGCACTAGGGCTGGGCAAAAAAATAGATTTTTCAATTAATAGTTTTTTTAAATGTGGTCGATTCAAAATCGATTTTCAAAGAGCAGAATCGATTTTTTTTTCTTTCATATTTATTTCTGCAAACATTTAACGTAAGATTAACGTTAATTATTAGTCTTCTTCACTAGATGTCACCCTCTGTTTTGCCTTGCCCAATGTTACCAAGAAGCGAGAGGCAAGCCTGTCATTCATTCATGCAGTGCTTAAAATGGTGCTTCATAGACTTTGATGCTTGAATCCAGTATAAAAACCGACCCGAGAACCGGAATCGAGAATCGAATCGATTTGATGCCTTGCGAATCGATACCCAGCCCTACTTTGCACCTTAAAAACGCACTTTTATTACTGTCAGACGAGATTGTGAGACTATACCCCAATAAGTCATGTTTAAATGCTGTTTTCATAACTCTTCAGCAACTGAAATAAGTTGTTGTGAAACTTAAACAGATCTCAGATCAGAGAAACGACCGGTCCTGGCACAGATGCCGTTCTGCTGTGCACACGTGCGTGCTCTGTTCTGATTAAGTTCAGCTGAAGGCAGGGGGTGTGGCAGCATCGACGAATTAAAAGATAGAATCGAAGTTCGTGGTTGTGACTTAATTTAAAATCGAAATCGTGACACCCTTAGCATGTAGTTCTATTTGAGGATTATGCTTGCTGAAACGATGTGTATTTTGTGATGGAGAAAAGCTGTGGATTGTTGAAACTAACACTGTCTTATAAAATTATGGGTTGTACTAACAAAGTTAAGTTACTTACTCGTTGGTTGAGTTGAATTGTTTTTGACTGCTTGCAGGTTCTGGAGAACTTTTCCGATGCCCCAATGACACCTAAACAGATTCTGCATGTCATCCAAACAAAGGGGCTCAAAGAAATGAGGTCTGGTAAAAGTTCATTTTATTTACCACACAGATCTATTACCATTTTTATTGATTTCAATAACAGTGCATTTAATAGTGTGGATTATGTCTTAAACATGCTGTTTTGTGTTTTTTCTTTTTCTTGAACCTCCTCAATCACAAAACAGAAGGTGAGATGTATTAATTTGCCTTCATGCACGATCACTTCCGCATTTTCATTCAGGGGGCTAAAGAACATCCGGTGCTGCTCTGGAAGCTATTGATCTTTACCCAGCACTGTCAAAACGATTGAGAGAAGATTATATGCTCGCTGCTTACTTGAACTTCTCCAGATAACAATAAATCATGTTTGTCACATTGTTGAAGATGTCACCTGACACACTGGCAAGTAAACTTTAGAAACACTTTCAAACTCTACGTTTAAAAATCCATGGGCAAATTGGATGGTATTATAATGCTATTGTCTATTAACAAATCCAACGCGGTAGGCAGGATACCACTGTATCCACTTTACACTGATTTTATTAACAATTTTCAGCACTTCAGACAAACAAATCTAAATGACTCAGAATAGTTCGCAAAACAGATCTTTGGTTTTTGTGTTCCCTCTTAGGTTTTAGCAGTGACAGGTCATACTTCAACTTGGTCATACATAGACACTTAGGGGTGGTTTCCCAGACAGGGCTTTAACCTAGTCCCAGACTAACTTGAAAACAACTTGCTTTGACTTATCTCAATATATCAGTGTTGTGTTTCAAGAAGCACTCCAGTATGTCAAGGCGTGTTTATTCATATATTATGCTTTTAAAAATGACTTAAATATCCTATTTTAACTAAGACCTTGTCATGGCTTAACCTAATCCCTGTACAGGAAACCACCACTTAGTGTTTTGTTAATGTACCATATCTTAAAAATGTTTTTGCTTACCTCCGGTTGTTATGTAACAAACGTGTGAATTTTCAGTTTAAAAGCAGGACATAAAGGATAGCTTTGACCTACGTTTTATATAGTTTTCCAGGGATTACATACATATTTATTTACAAAACAGTGTAATGCAATAAAACAGGCCGGAATAAAATCTGAGCTAGTTAAGAAGCCCTTAACACTGAGCCTATCATTGTTTCGGTGGTAATTTTATATAGATAATTGATGATAATTGTGATTTTTTTTTTTTCGTAACATAATGTAATTAAAAAAGTTTGTTATTAAATGTTTATTAAAAACACATACACACATACAAAAAAGTGTAAACAAATAGAACTATGTGAAGTTACATATACATTATTTTTATTTACAGTTACATTATGTTGTACAAATAAAACACAAGTTAATTTATTCCTTGTGTTATGTAATTCTCAGCATCAGCTAATGCTAAATGCTACTGCCTTGACCAATGCGCTGTTCTTCAGTAGCAGAGGTGCTGGCTCGATCACTTCTGCACTCCTGAAGTGATAATAGTATCAAGGTTAGGGTTCAAATCATTATGTGTAATACTGTAAATCCATGTTTGTGAATATTCAGAGCAAAATCCCTGAGTAAGCTCAAAACTAATTACGTTTTTGTATTATAGCACTGTGGCATGTATAATACATAATATAATAATAAAATCTATTTTACCAATCTTTATTATTCGCTAATTCCCAAAAAGAAAACCGCTGCAAAAGCAATTACTTAATACAGACCAGAAGAGCTTTAGCCCCCTGAGATTTTACTGGAAATACATAGGGGATGTGCCTAAATTTTGAATTATTTTCCAACCTGGACATTTGGCATCACTTTCTTCACCTGTACTCTCTTTTTTCTTCTGCAGTGGCACAGCCCCACTGGCCTGCCTGGTCACCATGCTTCACTCTCAGGTCAGAGGAGATCGAGTTAAGAACAGTATTTTTTTCAAGCTGCCCGGAAGGATGAGTCTGTTTACCTTAAAGGTAAAGACACCATAAATGCCTCACGCACAAACTCATTCACTGAACCGGTCTCGCTGTGTAACCTATTCCGTGCCAGTCGGACCGAGTCATCACGGATATGGTTTCATTTTTCACTATGGTCTGTGATAATAGCTTTCTTTGGAATGTAACACAAATGTACATTTATGCATTTAACGACACGCTTTTATCCAAAGAGACTTGCAGTGTATTACAAGCAGGGTTCCCACGGGTCCTTGAAATCCTTGAAGGTTTGTGAATCTGGTGGAAAAAATTCAAGGCCCTGGGAAGTTTTTGAAAATATACATATATAGATACAGGTCATTGAAAGTGCTTGAATCTATTTTATGCAAGAAGTTTTCCATATTATTCCCTATGGAGTGTAGGATAATATCATAATTATTCTAGACTTTTTAAGCACGCATGCTAAACTGTTCGCTTTAAATGCTTATATCTTCTGTATTTAAATGTTGATTCATACCAAAATGCTTTTTTGCATAGTTGTGTTTGATACATGAAAACGTCTTTGGTTACGTATGTAACTGTTGTTCCCTTAGAAGGGAACCAGACGCTGTGTCTCCCTTGCCATACTTCCTGCATCCCTGCAATATTTCAGATAGCGATATTCTTCCTCGCTCCCGCGTCACCCTGTCTTTGTCGTTAAGCCTCACCATTGGTTTAATTTGATATACACATTCAGACGCACTTACCCCAGGAGGCGTCCCCAAAGTGTCACCGCAGTGACGCAGGGCGAGTGACCTCAAAAAGAAACTGTAATACTGTATCTTAAAAGGTAGCATGATGTAACCTTGCTCTCACTTGAAATGTGTCCCCACATTTAGTCCTTGAATTTGAGGGTATTGGACCTGGAAAGTTCTTAAAAGGTCTTTGAATTTGAAGTTAACTAAGATGTGGGAATACCATGTTTCCAGGGTTTGAACCCATGACCTTTTGGGCTGCTAACTCAATGCTGCATGACTGAGCTATACAGGAGCATGCGAGTTAGTTGTTGCCTTGGTAACGCAAGAGTTTACAGACAATATGCAATGTAAATGGCGAGCACGTTATGGAGGATGATTATTATCTTTTTATATGCTTTCCTCAAGTAATGCACTTTACCAGCTACAGAGAGAAACTTGTAGCCTGGCAACAGACTAGTGAACAATCCTGAGCGGTGACCTCACTACACCTATACTCCTGTATAGCTCAGTGCTAGAGCATTGTATTAGGAGCTCAAAAGATCATGGGTTCGAACCTAGGGAATATTTATCCAATAGAAAAATTTATTTTTTGTAATGCACTGTATGTCGCTTTGGATCAGAGTGTCTGGCACATGTATATTCTATCATTTAGGTTAGACAACCATGCAGAGAAATTATTTGTAGCCATGCCGAACAAGGCACAAGTCGGAACATAACTGTAACCGTAACTGTTTGTAAATGTTCTCAGAGCGGTTTGCCCTGACCGTGGAAAAACTCTGTATGATTGCATCTCAATAACCACACCAGAGTATGTTCTTATATCTTTCTTTTCCCCACGATGGCCACAGAAAAATGCCCTACAGTGGACAAAGAGTCCGACAGCAGGTGAATCTGGAGATATGGCCGGCACACCGACATCATCCACCGCAGCAGCAGAAGGTGTGGAGCAGGAGAGCTGTGACTCCACGGAGACGGCTGCTGCTAGTGGTGAAAATGATGGTTTGTGGACACTTCATTCTTTTTGTTACTTTGTCCCACACATTGATTCATTCTGCCTATTTTGCAGGCTGATAAATTAAAGAAGCGTATAAAAGCTCTGGATGGTAGCGCCCCATCTTTTCTTTTAAAAAAAGCTTTGATTCCAAATGAGCATTAAATACCCTGCGCTTAAGAAGCATGCAGTGCTGGAGAGACATTGATTTCTTTTTTTGCTTAGGATGTGTGTGTTGCCATGGATACTGTAGCACATGACACATCCAGCAGTGACCTAGATGAGAGTATTTTAGTATGTGTATTTGTGTGGCGTGAAATATTACGCTTTAATCGGGTGTATTGTTACATTCACAGTGTTTTACATATTCGTGTCATTTGAAGATTTCCTTCATCCTTATCAGACAGCAAAATCTTTTTTTTCCAGATTTAGCTGTGTGTCTCTGAATTTTCCAATGTAATGCATTTTACCAATTGGGCATTGTTTTGCAAATTACATGTGATGTTTTCACATTTGATGATTTGGATTAAAGTGTATATATATATATATATATATATATATATATTCCTCTTCTTTGTGTAGTCAAGAAGAAATTATTTTTTTGAGGAAAACCTTCCAGGATTTTTCTCATTTTAATAGAGTTTAATGGACCCCAACACTTAACAGTTTTAATGCAGTTTAAAATTGCAGTTTCAAAGGACTCTAAAGGATCCCAAACGAGGCATTAGGGTCTTATCTAGCAAAACGATGTCATTTTTGGCAAGACAAATAAAAAATATGCACTTTTGAAACTGTTAAAGGGACACTTCACCCATTTGCATTAAGCTTTGTATAGTTAGAACCCAAGTCATGTTTTTGAATGGTGCTTCATTTTCTCAGTTTCCGCTGAGACGGGAGAAATACAGATTTCAGTGTTGCACTTCCTTCTTTCAATGATGTAAAAATCATAATTTTGCATCATGGAAAGAAGGAAGTCCAATATCTTTGTCCAACACCCCTTTTCTCAGTCAAATAGGCACCAAATTCTAAATGTATGTTATATTTCCGCTACAAATATGACACAATTTCAATAAAGATTAATGTTTCTACGGGTGAAATGCTCCTTTAAGTGTTGGGGTCTATTTAAGTCCATTAAAATGAAAAAAATCCTGGAATGTTTTCCTCAAAAAACATGATTCCTTCTCGGCTGAACAAAGAAAGACACCAACATTTTGGATGACGTTGTGGTGAATAGATTATCTGGATTTTTTTTAAGAAAATGGACTAATCCTTTAATGTGAATCTTGCAATGCCATTGTGCTTTTTGACAGACTTGAAAATGTAAAACTAGCAAACATGCTTACCGGATATTGCACAGTATTCACCACATACCGCCTGCCTTTTACAACATGTCTATGTAAAATATGCACAGTTAAATGTTTGATATTGTAATATGCTAACACATTTATAAATGCTACATGTAACGTATATCCAGTAAACCTGGTGTTATGCTACTGAAGGATGTGGTATCTTTAAACATCATGTCTGATCAAATATTGATTGAAGTTTTACACTTAAAACAGTGATTTTATTTGTTATTTTTATTGCTTTTTAGCTGGGTTTTATTTATTTGTTTCAGGCGCCAGGAGTATTACTTGTCCTCTATAATGTGCTCGCAGTGTTTTCTAACAAAATGCAATGTGAACAATTTAAAATAAATTTGCTGAGCAGAAATGATTGACAGCTGCTCTGCTGGTTTCTTTTTTTTTCCTTCCAGCCTCTGTGGATGAGACCTCTTCCAGTGCATCTTGCTCCACAGAACCACAGACCAGACTGAGTCGCTCCTCACAGGTACCTGCAGTGCCTAACTTAACCATTTAGTCATCACCATCATCTAATTCTTACATGCAGGACCCTTCAAGAATGGATTTTTATCTCACCTTCATCATTAAGCACAGCACTCAATTCCTCTTCATCATATACATCCTCTTCATCAGTCATTCTTACATCTGTTTTACACAATGCATGATGTCACTGTGTGAAAAGTGATTCATTGGTGTAGTGCAGTTGACGTTATGAGTCCGATCAAGAAAAGCCTGCAGGTTTCGCTGATTAATTTTGTCAAGATTACGACCTTTTGTTCTTCTGGTCAGGGAATTCCTTAGTTTGTTATGGTCAGATTCTAATCTGGTCATGTGCTGCTTATATAATCATTTACTGTAAATGTGCATCACTCTTTCCTTTATTGCTTGGTTTAAGGGTTTACTACGGTGGCCGGGAAAGGACCTGCACGATCCAATTAGTTTTGTTGTCGCCACGGCATATTAAAGGTATAGCGGAAGATTTTCTTTTTCCGGGTGGATCATCAAGAATATTGGTCATCCCAGTTGTCAATCATTCTGGTGATATGTTGACTAGGGCTGCACGATGTGAGGAAAAGTTGCGATGTGCGATGACATTATTTGATGTTGCGATGACGATGTGAGTTGCGATAAATATTTTATATTTTTTCATGTTTTAGGGGCCATTCACATGTCGCACCTAAAAACGCGTGGAAAACGCTAGATACGTAGGTTATTGTGACATGACCTGCACGCTGCACTTGTGTCATTCTGAAAAGTTACAATGTTTTTGAGATACCTGGAAATAACGAGCGCGTCGCACCACGTGCGAGTCGCGACCGCGGCGCTTTCAGAGCGCACATACATTTGAAATAATGAACTTGAGCGCGCAATAGACGCAATATGTGAATCACTGCTTCCACAGTACCTGTGTTTGCGGCGTCATCTCTCCTAAATCCAAAATAATTCCATGATATAGCTGAAGTGCTGTTCCTTTTCACCACAAGGTCTTCGTCTGACAACACATCTTCCTCACTCTTCTCTCCTTTCTCGCCATCGTTTTTGCTAACAGGCACAGCGTCGCAACTGACACCTCACAAATCATGAGCGTAGCTGACTTGGGGGTTCTCCTGATTGGCCTAATAGCATGAACGCGCAAACCATCCGTGCGTCCCAAACTGCCTACTTCCATACTATATAGTATGCAAAGAGTAAGAGAAGTAGTGCTTTTCGCCTACTTTATAGTATGGAAGTATGCGGTTTGGGATGCAGGGCATGTCTTCAGGACTAAACGTGATAGGTCAAACGTTTATTACATGCGCTTACCGTTTTCCCTTCATTCATCGCGTCAAGGCTGTCTGTTGCGATGTGTTCATCGCGTGAGTTCATACCGCGATGACGATGAAAATTCGATGTATCGTTCAGCCCTAATGTTGACGTAAGGCCGTCGTACGTGCTCGTCTCTAGGTTCGCTTTCTCCACATGCACACTTTCAGGTGTATGTGTGTGGTGGGGCTACGGTTTCAACCAATCATTGAAGCTCGGGTTCTCATCCTGTTTTTTCAAAATGTCTGAGGGTCGCAAGAGAAAAAGTGTCTACGAATTGTATGACAAGAAGAGAAAGGCTTATAAAGAAAGAAACAAGACCAGAGTGTTTTTGGGAGATATTTTCACATGCTGGCGTGCGCTAAAAGCACAAGTTGGCCTTCCCACGTGAAGTTTCTACTCGACAGGTAAAGTTTGGCATGCTATTTGGAGCTACTCCAAATAGCTGCTAGTAAAAGTTGATGTAAGCTATGATTAGCAATGCTAGCCCTGGCACAAGTCACGAACCGGGCAAACACTATAAACATGCCGACAGCAACTTGTAAACAGAGCGAAGAAGAACTAGGCTTGTGCATACTCTCTCGTGCACACGTTTAATAGAGCAGGTAAGGTGTTGCGCATGAATTTGTTTTGTTTTTTTAAGTGAAGGGGCGGTTCTTTTCAAAAATTCAGGAAAATCTTCCGCTATACATTTAACTTTTACTTTAACCGCACAGCATCACATTGCGTGGCCATGACATCAAGTTTGTTGTTACCTCGACAAAATGATCTTTTGGCCACGGCATATTTTCATGTTCCCACGAGTTAACATGTTGTGCCTTTAACACACTATGGTTTACTTCATATTTCGTGGCCACTACATATTTTCACATTCCCACAAGTTAATATGCTGTGGCCACAACGAAACTAAGTAAAACATGCTGGTCGCTTCCCGGTCACCATAGTTTGCTTTTCTTTTATAATACATACAGATGGAAAAATGTAAACCATAAAAATCCACAGAATATACTATGGGTGCAATGGAGTGCAAACTTAATTTAAATATAGAAATATGTAACAATGTGATTTAAGTTCTGAATCTAGCAGAAACCCCAGCACTATCAGCAAGTTTTAAAATGCTTATGAGTACTACCTGCATAATGAATTGCTGCCGCTTGCCATTTTGGCTTCTTGTTTGCATAAAAGTTGAACATTTATCAACGTCCTGATGTTTTTACTGCTTGGTCCACTCTACTATCAATCCCCTGTGTATGCCAGTCACTTGGCTCACATAAAAAGTGAAATGAAAATGCCCGCTTTTCTTTACTCACTCCACACCAGTGGGAAACATAAGGTTGGATGCTGTCCGTCCCCTTAGAATTTAATAATTTAATGCAGAATAATCTTTTTGTCAATCATCAAATGGATTTCCATCTTAACATCTCCTCATGAGCATGCCATTGTTTTCTATGTTTGTGTGTGTGCTGCTCATGATTATTTCTCTCATCTCTTACAGTCAGGCAGGCAGAGGAAGAAAGCTGTGATGATGCCCCGTGTAGTGCTCACTCCTCTCAAGGTCAACGGGGAACACGTCCCATCAGGTTACGATAGCTCTTTTTCTTGCTCACCCTTCCTTTTCCTCCTTTTCTTTTTGTTTTCCCCCTACTCTGCAGTGGTTTGTATACCTGCTCCCTCTGATTGTGGATGCTCTTTAATCTCAGTGGCCTGACGGTGTTTTTAATTTTACGCACTGACGCTCTCTAATCATTTATAGTGCAGTTATCTTAAGAGCAGTTTTCCCACAGTCCTGTTGCCATCCGCCTCATCTTTTCCTTGGTTAAGTTTGCACTAAAACAGCATTTTTTTCTAGAAGCCACTGACGTATTTTTCACTTGAGAGTCAATACCCCTCAATGTGTGAGCCGCATTTCTGGTTTGTCTTGTCAGTCCTGCACTGTTACCCTTGGATATCTGCTTTGCATTTGCACCTTAAAGATATCCATTCACCCCTCTCGCTCTTTATCTCTGTGCCTTGGGATATTCGTCCCTTTGACTTTCGTGTTTCACGCACATGCCAAACCTTTGCCTGTCACTTTGGCCTCTGTAGTGCAACTAGTCTTCATGCCTCAGCTGCCCTACCCACACTCACCCGTTCTTAGAGAAGTCTTATCAGCCTTCATCCTCCCCAACCTTTACCCTCAGGAGCAGCGGGGAGGCGCAGGGAAGGTTCTAGGGGGGGTCCAGGCCCCGCTCTCCGTACCCGCTCGGAGCTGGGCTGGAAACGCACCCAGCACTTCAAGAGCATGCGTGGCCTTCGTTCAGGTACAGAGGATGAAATCCCAAGGACAATTAAAAATTATCCCCAAGCCTCTTACTGTCCCTAAGAACATCAGTTATTTTTAGGGAGTCCTCCTCACCTGCCCCCCAGGTATTACGTTGTCATCTAGAAAAGGAATATATATATAAATAAACAATTAGTCTTACTTCACTAAGATATTAACTTTAGTGGATGGGTGAATGCAAAAGAGTAGAGTCTGCTTGTTTGCCTTGATGCTATGTGAATCTTGTAGGGCTCTCTGCAAATCTGCAATAATAAAAATAATACAAAAGTATAGTAAATACTGTGTTGAATGCTTATAAAATTCAACATATCTGCAAGCATACTACTTTTGATTCTGTAATGGTTACATGGTTAAATCAGCCTACCGAGAATCTGTTTGAATTACCTTTAAGTGTTTTTTAGGAAGTGTTGTTGCATATTTATGTTACTGGACAATATGTTTTCATTATTTGCTTTACTGGATCTCAAGCCTGAGGCAAAGCTTGTTTAATTTAAAATCTTAACAGCTAATATGGGGCTTAAACACCATGCTTTACCTAGAGATTTGCGTTACAAACTCTGGGTAAAACAGGATAATTGAACTTATTTATGCATGTTTATTAACAGGTTCATCATATATTCACTGGTTTTGAATGCATGTGTCTGCAGACCAGTGAAAAACTATGAAGATTGTCTTTGCATGCAGAAATCCATAGGCCAAATGTAGCCATGAAATGTATACTTAATGCTGGACTGTATTTATAGGTCCAATGAAAAGAAACCGAGGAGGAGTGGAGGTGGATTTCGAGACACCTGGCTCAATTCTGGTCAACACCAACATTCGTGCTCTCATCAACACGCGCACATTTGCTGCTTTCCCCTCTCATTCCCAGCAGCAACTTCTTCAGCTTCTCCCAGAAGTTGACAGACTGGTATGTGTTAAAGATTGTAATTATTTTAATTCATCTCTTTCTATGATATTGTTTTCTCACCTAAACTCTTGGCTTGTAATGCCTAGGTTGGCCCTGATGGTCTTGCTCGGCTAAGCAGCTCAGCGCTCAATAATGAATTCTTCACTCATGCATCTCAAAGCTGGAAAGAGCGGCTAGCTGAGGGTGAGTCTCCTACTGTTCGACAGACATTGCAGTGTGATCTTATGTGTTTCTCTGACAATGGTAAATATATAAAATGAATAAAAAAAGAAAATATTGTTGCTTAATTGAAGGTGAGTTTACACATGAGATGCAGGTTCGCTTCAGGCAAGAGATGGAAAAGGAGAAGAAAGTAGAGGCATGGAAGGAGAAATTCTTTGAGGAGTACCATGGCCAAAGGTTTGATGGCCTTGTAAAAAAATCACAATATTAGTCATTTTAATTAAGCTCTGGAAAATGTTGAATTATATATTTTTTATTTGTTTCTTTAGGTCTGGCCTGACTAGAGAGGAATCATTAAAGCTCACAATGAGTGATCCAGGAGATGTTGCAGGGGCAGTTCTAGAATCGAGCTCTGCCGCAGTGGCTACACCCAAAAGACGAAGTGTTGGAAGACGACGGAGGGAGGGCCGCATCAGACGCCGTTCACGGGCTGACCTCAGGCGTAGGGCTCGACGCACCCTTTGCAAAACACCAGCTGCCCCTGTACCATCAGCAGAACCAACAGAAAGCAATATACCTGCAGACGTTGAACCATCAGTTGCATCACCAGTCCCAGAAGCCACAGCAGTTCAGGGAGAAGTGGTCCTTCAAACAGAACTTGGACTGGAAGGTCCGGAAGAAAACCTTTCTGTAGAGGAGGTGCCCTCCCCTGTTCCTGTACCTACCCCTCCTCCAGCCTCCGCAAGCTCAACCTGCGACGAGCCAGAAGTAGAACCAGAAGCTGCTACACCCCCGTTGCCTGAAGTAGCTGAACCAGTTGTTGCATCCACATCCTCGCCTTCCTCTTCCTCCTCTTCAACATCGTCATCATCATCCCCTTCTTCATCTCCCTCCTCTGCCTCAGACAGACAGGCCTTTGTTGCAAGTTCAGACTCCTCTTCTTCCTCTTCCTCCTCCTCCTCTTCCACGGCTGCTGTTGTCACTGACCCACTGGATGATGGGGCTTCAGTCATTACCACTGGCACAGCAGGCACAGGTGCAAGCAGCAGAGAGAGCAGCCCAGCAGCCAGTCCTTCCACAGCAAGCCCAGCTATTCAGCTCAAAGAGCAGAAGAGGAGGCCAGACGAGTCCCAGGCCTTCACCAGCTTTCCCGAGAAAAGGGCGCGGCTGGATGAGCGTCAGTCCTTTCGTAACACAGTTGACTGTGTGCACTCAGAAAAGCCACAGCCTACAACAGAGGAGCCCAAGGTCCCGCCAATCCGGGTATGGTTAACCCTTAAGTTTATTTGTATTTACTTTTTAATCCTTGTTCTTCAGTATCTCATTATGTGTGTTTTATTCCCATTTCACTAGATACAGCTGTCCCGGATCAAACCGCCCTGGGTCAAGGGGCCGCCAACGTACCAAATCTGTCCCCGCATCGTCCCCCCCAACGAAGGGTCGCGGCGCTCTGGGACGGGGGCGCGCACCCTGGCGGACATCAAGGCCCGTGCCCAGCAGGCCCGTGCCCAGCGAGAAGCCGCTGCTGCTGTTGCAGCCTCTGGGGATGGGGGAGGGCCTGGGGGGAGCGGCGCGGGGGGTGGTACTGGGATACCGGATCGCTCCAGCGGGAGGCGTTCGAGAGAGCACCCAGGTCCCATTGAACCTGGAGGAGGAGGAGGTGGAGGTGGAGGACGAGTTGATTTGGAGGACCAGGAATCGCCTGCAAGCTCTCATTCGTCTGGATCACAACTACAGCTGTCCAGTGTAGATTCATCAGATCAACCTCAGGCCTCTACCCCACTGACCGCACCATCTCCCTCATCTGTGTCTTCAAACCCATCTCTGCCACCATCAGAGTCTCCGAAAACTCTTACACTATCACCACCTGCAACTGACAGTCCTGCATCCCAAGACCAGGTTGAGGATATTTGTGGAGTGGAAGAGGTGACTGCCTGCCCAAGTGACAAAGCCTCAGATCAGACCTTAGACACCCCAGTGCCTACGCCAAGTGAGCCAGAGTCTTTTTGCAGTCACCAAGAAGGAAGAGGCGAGGAGTCCAGTGAGAGTAGAACAACTACTCCTATCTGTACCTCATCATCAAATGATGCCATTTCTTTAGTGCCCACCTCTATACCAGATTCGCTGCCAAGATTTGGTGCCCAGGGTGTGGATGTCATCAGGACCCTGGCAGCAGCTTCTCAACCCTGGGAAGGTGAACAGAATGGTGGTGAGCACCACCCAGGGACAACTGGAGTTATCCAGCATGGCTCAGACTTGAAATTTCCCAAAGAGACACTTGTTGTGGCCCAAAATGGATGGGTAGAAAATAATGAAGAGCATTCTGTGAGAGAGGGGTTAATACATGAACATAAGAATGGGGGAAGTGATGCTGATGGCAAGTATGAATCAAACTCTCTACCCTGTCTACCAGGTAATCCTGGTGAGGAAGACACGGGAGTACACAGTGATTCAACAGAGACTGCATCAGATTTTGAAAATGAAACTCAAGAAGATGAAGCACTAGACTGGCCTCTAACACGAATGGATGGTAATGGCATGCAGGCACAGAATACAAAATTACAGAATCAACCTGTCATTCAGACCCCAAACTGTCTTCCTTCATCAATGTTAAATCCTCCCCAGCACCAGCAACCAGTTATACAAGCCCATGTATCTAACCCCACCCATACCCAAACTGTCATTCAAGCTCGCTTCCCTAATGGTTTGCCAAACCAGCCAGTGATTCAGCCTCTTAAGCAGCATACAATTTGTACCCCTGCCATAAACCATGTTCCGGACAAGACTGCCACTGTCCCCTCTCAAGCCCAAGTACAAGCATATCTGACGCAAGTAGAAAGGGACCAAAGCAGAAATCTACGGTTGAATGAAAACAGCAATGGTGGTAAACTGTTTGTCCCAACAGAAGATGAAACCAGAGTTCTCAGCAGAGGGCCTGTAGAGGATTATGGATTAAAAAACTCTGCACTTCCTCCAACTGGCAGAAGAGTCCAAGGTTTATCTCGGACAGTTTCATCCGTAGAGGCCAACAATCCTCTTGTCACCCAGCTTCTTCAAGGCAGCCTACCTTTAGAGAAGGTCTTACCCCAACCTCACTCTGTCAGCAAACTGGAAATTAATCGACACCCAGGTGCCCTTGCAGGTAATTCAACCAGTCTTCAACCTGGGGGACCTCCAAGAAACCCAGGTCTACGTTTTAGAGGCCCATCTGAGACAGGAGGGGCCACGGAACCAGGTGGCTCTGAGTTTCAGCATAAAGCACCATCAGCTCGAGTGTCTCCTGGACCTATTCGAAACTTTGGATCTTCTCCACCAGGTTCCGCTCCTTCACGAATGGCTTGCTTGTTTGAGGAAATGAACCCAAGATCCACAAATCAGTTTGGTCCTCAACAACTAGGAGGGGCAGTGCCCCCAGGAGCAGTACCTGTCATAACATCCCTCCCCACAAACTCTTCTGCCAGAACCTCAAAGGATACAAACCCTCAGAATACTTCAGTTTATGAATCAGCTGTCATTAAAGAGCACCCTGGACCTCAGCCTCCACGGGGTGAAACTCAGGAGAGGCCGGCTAGCTTTCAACAGCATCCTAACAATCTCTCCCAGTCTGTGTTAAGAACCACACCCGATGCTCCGTCACCTCCACATGGAGACCTTTGTCCTTCTGAGGTTGTACCTACTGTCAAGATTAACTGGCGCCCATCCAAACCCCAACCACCTCAGACATATCAGCAACAACTCTCTCCTAAAGCTACAGTTAAAAATGAGGTCTCATTGCGTCCCTCGTGCCAACAAGCTCTTGCCAAAAATTCACATGCTCCTGTTAGTGGCAGTACTACATCTGTTGTAATAACCAAAAAGGAGGTTCTGAACACTCTGGACAATTTTCATGGAGGTGGAGCTATTGAAGGACTACTAAATATGGAAATGTCTCTTGGCAGAATGACCAAGAAAGAACAAGTAAAAAATAACTATGCCCGTCAAACAGACACCTCAGTCTCCCCAATCTCCTCCTCCCCTTCCTCATCTGCCTCTAATCTCCCTTATCAGCTATATGGCAAGCTACCAAAACTCCAGCAGAGTGGTGGTGGAATCAGCAGTGGGTCCTCAACTAGCTTCAGTTACACTGCTAACGTTTCTGTGGTGGACGGTAGTGGCTTCTCTCGAAGCTTAGCTGATGGTGTGTTGCAGATAAGGCCACGCATGAGTGTCAACAGTGGTGGAGGTCAGAATGCCACACTTAGCATTCAGGCCTTTGCAGACAGTGCTGCAGAGGAAGTGGCTCTGAAGTGTTCCTGTCGACTTAAGGCCATGATCATGTGCCAGGGCTGTGGTGCTTTCTGCCATGATGATTGCATTGGCCCCTCGAAACTGTGTGTATCATGTCTGGTGGTCAGATAGTTTGATGCAGCTTCACCAAACTGAGCCCATTGGTCAGAGCAAATGCATTGGCTATTCCAGACATATTCTGGTCCTTTGTCGGTGGTTAGATACCACAGGAAGTCTCGGACTCTCGTGAGCACATAAGAGGCATGACTCTTGAGTATTGAAATACAGTAGGGCTGGAAGATTACTTGTAAGATAAAATTCAGTCTGTATTTTTGTTGCATATTTTTTCTATTGCTGTTATGGTGTTATTATTATTATTATTATTACAACGATATTGTTATTATTATTATTATTATTATTGGTATTATTACGTGAATATACATGGCACAGTTGATTGTAAATTGTGCCTTTCTTTTCCCCAACAAAACATTTACCTCATCTACTTGACACCAGTCATCAGTTCAGTGTGAAGATGGTGACGTTACTGTTTGTTTTCTTCTCCGGACGCCTCTCTGTGAAGAGAGCTTTAAGAGAATTTTTGTGTGTTATGTCTTGCAAAGAAATATTTTTTTAATCATTAAACAAGAAAGTGACATTTGTTATTTTGTAAGTGATTTCACTTTTTTTGTTTTCATTTTTTATTTACTTATCCAAAGTGAAGTCCAGTCTGTACTTGGCAGTTAAGCACAGTATTCAAAACTAATAAAGCTGAAACAGAGCAGATTTTCTCTCTTTGGACATTTTTTGTTGTTTTATCAGAAAAATATACACGATAAGCGCATAACAAAAACACGAATATCTTGGTATTTGTTTTCGTCTTTGTATATGCAGACAATATCTCTTTAAATGTTAACTATTAAAGATGTATCTCATGTCGGCAGACTTGGAATGGTGATACAAATTAGTATTTAATCTATGTTCCACATACATACCAGAGACTCTAATGTATATTTATGTCTCTGAATTACCTCCATTATGTTGCAATGTTAATAATGTTATGTTCTCCATATTTAGATACTGCCTCATACAAATTATTCTGTATACTTGATATTGTCTAGAATACACATTAGGGTTATTTATTTACCACATTTACACTCATTTGCATGGTAAGGTAATATAGGTAATAAGCAAATGTGAGATTACAGAACATTTTTCCCTAACATTGTTATGTTATGTTTACAATAGGTTTGTACAAAAATTTAAGCTCAAAGGGACTTGTGCCATTTTTAGAATAAAGAGTTTGGTTTGACAGCAACTATAAAAGTAAAACTTTTTTCTAATTTGTGCGTTCTGCATCACTGAACAATGTGCACATCCTGCAGACAAAGCATAATTAGGAGCACCATTAAAAAAGTTGTTTGTAACCATTTCCAATAAGGTTGTATTTGTTAACATTAAATGCATTAGCAGTAAAGGCATTAGCTAACATAGTAGTTTTTGTTTTAGTTGATTAATCTTTGTTAATGCCAATATAGTTATGCATGTTAGTTCATTGTTTATTAATTTTAGCTAATTCATTAACTAATGTTAACAAATACAGTACAAGTATAATTCTTAAATTCGTCATTACTGATTGTTAGACACTCAACGTTTTTACACTTGTGTTTGTATTCACATAATATAAGTGTAATAAATTACACAAATAAGACTTGATTATACAAATTTATACACCAGAGGAATACAATTGGATATAACAGCTGTAAAAACAGACAATTTTACAAACATAAAATATTAATACACATAGACTTTTGGACTAAACACACATGTAATTGTTTCATAATAAATCTTGGTTCTTCTGTATTCATTTGTAAGTCACTCAACACAACTGACATGATTTTGTGGTGCTTTGTAGTACTCTTTGAATCCAGAAAACCTTGACAGAACCTTTTCACATCAAAGATAAATTAAATTGTATGTACGTTGATCAAAGGTGAAGTATTTAGAAGAGTGGTGCAATGTTTTCTATAAATGAGGCGACCAAAACCGTGGTAAGCTGATAACTATAAAAGTTTTTATTAGTTAGGGAATGATGTGATTTTGAAAGAAAGTGGTCGACTTGTCAGGGTGACAGCTAGGAAATGTTGTCTACTTCTCTCTGTAGTAAAGAAGATACATCTTGAGAGGCTCTGGCAAAGGCAGACTGAGGATCCTCTCCCGCAAGATGTTAAAAGGAATATCTGACACCAAAACACTGCCCTCCTTCCTCCTCCCGTTCTCCTCTTGTTCAAAAGCCCTCCTGCAGTCTTCATCATCATCTTCGTTGTCTGATGCTGACTGGTTGTTGTTGTTATCCATGGGTCCAGGGATCAGGCGACTCATAAATAAATAACTGTTGGTAAGCAGAGCGGTATCGCGGGGCTCTCGTTTATGTCTCAGGTTATTTCTTCTCTTGGATCCAGTTCTCCTGGGTAGGGGCATGGACCCAGACCCAGATTTCTTCAGAATTTGCCGGATGCTGATGCGAGCCAAATCCTGGAGACTCCGCACCTCAAACATGACAGCTGGGGAACATGAAACAACATTACCAAATATTTTTGACAAAATATTTGCACATGCATTCATTCAAAAATATTACTATATATTTTACTATACAGTGGAGGAGATGTAGTCTGAGACCAGACCATGTGTGTACACTGTATGTGACTTACGCAATGACACCGCTCTTGGTTTGCCATTTTCCCTGTGTTTTGGGAGCACAAGCGGTGCAAAGGATACAGCAATTATCTTTCTCGTCTCCCATGTGTTATATCCTGTCCGAGTAATTTTAGTAAGCTGAAAAATGACAAATATTAATAAAAAAAAAATGTCTCTCTTTGAAAAGCATTGTACGATTAGTTAGATCATTCACCTTTTCCTCCAGTGGCAATACTAGGATACCCCCAACTTTCAACAACTTCCTCATGTAATCCTCATGTTCTTTCTGGACCCCTGCGCCGCAGTAAACCCTGTCATACTGCTTGGATTCAGGGGCAATCTCCAGACAGTTACCCACCACAAAGGAAGGTTCACAGAAATCAAACCTAGACCAAAAAGATACATGTGACTGAAGAAAAAGACAAACTACACTTAAAACCTAAACCTAAAAATGAGTATTCGTGAAGCGTAAAGATAATTCACCTGTCAAAACTATGACTTGTCTTGATAAAGAAGTCCAGTTTCTGATAAGCATACTCAATAACATCTTCATGCAATTCAACACCATGATTCACACCAAATGGCCCTGAAAATGAGACAGCATGCACAACTCTTCATTTGTGTTACTGCAACAAACTACACTAGTCTACAACACCAACCTATGTCCTGCTGTGTTCTTGAAAGTGGAGGTACTAGAATTTTCTGGTCAAATAACATTAGTTTGACCTAAATTAGGTAAAAATAAGAACAAACTAGCATCCAGATTTTTATTAACTTACCCAGTATGAGTCCCACCATGGTGCTGAGATAGCCCGTGCCACTGCCAAGGTTAAGAAATGACAGGCCAGGCTGTAGATCCAGGGCCTCCATCACCTCAGAGTAGATACAAGGTGCAGAAAGGTGGATGTTGCCATGTCTCCAGGCCAGATCCTTGTAGGCACTGTCACGAAACTCCTCCAGATAGTAATCGGCACGATCAATGGCTCTGAATGCATGTTCGACTAGATCAGAGCGAATGTACTGAGCCTCTTTCAGGTTGTCAATCAACTCGTCGTTGTCCTCACCAGCACTGACCGCACCTCCCATTTTAGCCCTTTTATAAAGGAAAACATACATTGGTATTATTAAGATTATAAGACCGGACACGGAGAACTTTGAGTAGTTTTTTAATTTTTTTAAATGCTGTAAAAATGACAAATGTCAAAAACTGCTCTTGTAAAATTGTCTGAGCTCTCTTTTCAATAAAAAAAGTAAAAAAAAAATTATAAGACACCATTTTATCATTAAACCTCATCTGTGGAATTGTGTAAACTTACAAAATTGCTTGTGCTCTCTTTAAAAAAACATTATTTAAATTAAATATATATATATTTCATGAGGTTATTTATTATATCTAAACCACCTATAGTGCTACAAATAATTTAATGTAAATCTGACAATAAGGGATAATCGCATTTATTTATATCAAGACCAATCCAATCCAAAATACTTGAACTAAATCTATCTATTTGTAATATTCTTTTAAATCAATTACACCCCCCCCCCCCCCCCCCCCCAAAAAAAAATGCTTCGGCAGTGCGCGGACGGTGGCGCTGTTCTGCTGTACACTTTAAAGCTTCCCCGGAGACTCTGTGGCAGAAAACGCATATGTGAGGAACAGTCCCACCAATCACCGCGCGTCTAAAGCCAAACTCACAGGCATGTTGACTTCATGTGGCGCTGCGCAAACTGATCGTCGAAGTACCGCGAGAGCGATTCTAGAGCCCAGCTTTCGAATCGCTCTCGCGGTACTGTGATATCATACGCGTACCGCATAAAGTCAAACGCACCTATTGTTGTACACGGCCACATGTTTGTGTTGAACATCCGGACACTTTTTCTCTCTTCCAGACATAAAAACACATTAAAGCCAGTGATTTTAAATCACGACTCGTCGTTCATTGTGCACGCGAAACTGCAAGTTAAAACGAGTGGCATCAGAAAATGTACTAATGTAATAGTCGTTTAATGATCAAGCGTGAATTTCTTGAATTGTATGATAGCAAACACGACTGGTTAAATGTAATTTGCCTTACCTGCAAAGGAAAGTGGGGGGAAATGAAGGCAAAGACGGGAGAAATAGAGTATTGGTATAATTTAAACTCGTCACAGGAAAAACCTCGACGACTTTACAGTCGACCAAGCGTAATCGAACTTGAACGCAAATTAACGTGTCTTGAACGAATAGCTACTGTCCGTTTAGGTAATCCACTCCTGTTGTTTTATATCTCTGCTTCTGTTCATAAACGCAGACCGCGAGCACTGCTGGATGTAAACATTGCCCAGCTGACTCTCTCTGACGTCACGCAGACGAACTGGAATTTGGGCCACGACGAGCACATGGGTATCCCTTATATTTATACACACTGATATTAAAATACTGTATTGTTTTGTTTTGTCACTGTATAAAAGTTTATTTAAATATGATAATTTTAGTTTAATACTGTCAATCATTTTTTAAATCTTGTTTATCGATTTAATTTGAACAACTGTTGTATAATTTATCAATGTCCTACCAAATGAGCTACATGAACACCGTTATATAATATTATTAATATTTAATATTACAATATAAACTAGAAATCATTTTAAATGTTTTAAAGGAAAGTGTATGCACACTGAAAGTATTCAATTTGTATTGGGGTCAAATATTAACAAGATTTTGTCAATATTAAAAGTACTGGGCTAGATATCTAGTCAAATACATACAAATATATATATATTTAAAATGTTATTGTAAACGTTGAGCCGTCGAATGTGAGTCGCTTTGTATCCAGTAGGGGTCAGCCAAGTATCCTTCTGAAGGAATAAGAAATCTATGATCTCTGGTTTGATAAATATTTCTAGTCATAGGGACCAGTGTTAAATAAAAATATGTTTTTACACAATTACGTCACAAAATCTAAAACACACTCTGTTGTAGGTGATAGAATTCCCATTTATTTTATCAACAATATGGGCAAAGACTATCCATATGCAGCCACCACTAACACAGAGACATTTACAAAATAAATATGCAACAGGATCTCCATTCAATTTGTTCTTAAATACTAAATAAATAACAATAAATACATCATATCTGTTCAACCCACTTCACTCTGGAGGGTGTCAAAATACTTTTATGGAAAACAGAACTCATTAAATAAAGCAGAATATTAAAAAACAATATAAAAATCGTTAGGTAGAAAATATTTGCACTTAAAAAATGAGATTATAAATCTCTGCCTTTAAAATAAATAGTAAGGTTTATAAAACAATTTGCTGTTCATATTCTTAAAATATTGCCTCTTTCACAGCACAGAAGGGCAATGTTTCTCCTCTTAATAACTGTTTAAACGCTGTGTATAGAATCTTGTTTCGTGAAATAAATTAAGTCCATAAATAGACACTGATTAATTAATAAATAAACAAAATAAACCTTAACATGAATAAATAATAAATTAAATGTATACACTTCAAGGACCCAAGTTAAATAGCGGTAATAATAATAATCATAATAAATTACAATAATCACATGACGATGGAACTACAAACTATTCATGGAAGTGCAATCTATGTTCTCAAATACGATAAATATTACTGAATGGAACAAGAGCACATTTACACCAAATATGAGACGACATTATCATACAGGTTTTAAATGTATCAGTGCTGCATACTAATCATATTTTTATAGGGAGGCCATTAATCATGGATTCACCTTCGGACATTACACATAAAAACACTCTGGTGCACACACATACGTAGACTCAACGCCCCAACAGACGTACGACAATCTCTCGACTTATTGTTCACAGCAGCCTCCAAAGCACTGAGAGTAGTAGGAAAGGCAAATCAGTGTCAGTGAGAGTTGCTTTATAAAACAGTAACAAATGCTTTACTCCAAAAAATACCCTCAAAAGAAGATGAGCCAGCTTGGTTTAAGAGGCAAAGGATTGTATCTCATCAAAATTGCTAAGCAGCATAATTTGGAATTGGAATTTGGTCCTTTCATCTGAGTTTCACAGGCCTTCTTCGCTTTAGTAGGAGACCTGAATGTCCTCCGATGCTATTTTAATGTTGTTGGACTGTTTCTGCAACCCCATTGTGTTTCACACCTCGATGCCTTTGACGGCCTGGTTGATTGACTCAAGCAGGGCTCGGTTCTCCGGGTTCTGATAGCACTCTTTATCGGTGAACATGTGGGTGAGTGTGTCCACATAGGTGTCGAAATTCTGTTCGGTGATTGGCTCTTGCTGTAGTAAGCAATAAAATACAGTTTGTTAGGAGAACGGTATGGTAGAAACGACTAAACTGGTATAAATAAGTTTGGTGATTCAATTATTTGTGTAGGCCACAGTTGTTACAACATAATGAGATGCAGTAGACTGACCATCTGTGGTAGACGGATGTTGGCAAGACTGCGGATGAGAGCCTGGCTCAGGCCTGACAGCTCCACGAACATAGCCTCATTCTTCTCCTCAATGAGCTTGTTTTCCTCCTCCATGCTCTTCAGATTCTTCTCCATGGATGAGATCTATAGAGAGATCAAAATATTTAGTTATCATAAACTGAACTGCATGTATCTTGATTGCTCGTGGCATTTATTTAAAAACTTGGTAAAGGCAGACCTGTGTGTGAAGGTTAGCCATGTCTGTCTCCATCTCACAGTTTGATTCATTCAACTCATTGATCTCTTTGTTCATCTGTTTGATGTCCTCATCGTTATCGAGAACTGACGGGATACAAAAACAAAACCCACATTAATAAAAGAACAGAATAGACATATTAGCGAATAAAGTAAACTTAAAGGGATAGTTCACCCATAAATAAAAATTCTGTCATCATTTACTCACTTTCATATTGTTGCAAACCTGTATGAATTTCTTTGTTTTGATGACCACAAAGGAAGATATTTTGAGAAATGTTTCAAACCAAACCCCCGTTCACTTCCATAGTATTATTTAAAGAGTTTGGTTCCAAACTAGCGATAAATGCCATTTTTTTATTAGTCACCGCCAAAATCAGTATTGTATCTGGTCAGTATTAAAAAGTAAATTCTTCATTTTAAGCAAAATCGGATATCCGCTGTGTTATTCTGTCATATTTTCTCCCTTTTTTTCCCTAAACGCGATAAACGCCTGTCCTCCTTATCGGCAGAATGCAAAAAATCCACTCAACAAATCACAGCGCACTATTCCACGCATTGTAAACAATAATGCTGGCGCTTTGAATACACACAGAATCCTAGTTTTCCTCATCTACTTTGTACTTCGTGATCAACAAACAAACAAATACGAAATAATACTTTGATGGCATTGATAAACCTGTGGTAGTTTTCTGTGGCGGGGAAGAAACGTAAGCCATCAAAATCGAATAATTTACGCGAGAGGCACTCAGGTGAAGAAAAAATGCCGGCTGTTGCTTGTTCTCCCGACAGCATCAAGCTTCTGTCATGCTAACACATTGACTCCAGGGGATCTTATGAAAAACGTTCCACTATTTTACGTCAACAAGTCAACGAAAATCGAGCAGGACCATAACATTTTACAGCTGATCGCTTGCGGAAAAAAAAAGTTCAGCGACGATGTCCCAAGGATGACAGCAGCAATGACAGCGTTCTTAATATGACAAAGAAAGTGCTTTTATTAATGCTATTAATTTTTTTTAGAATTAACTAAATGAATATAACATGGCAAAGCTGAATGCACATTTATATATTGATTCAATAGATTTATAGCATTTTGAAAAAAAAATTGTCATGGATTTATTGCATTTTGTGGGAAAAAATATATAGTTTTTATAATAAATATTTGAAAATCAAATCATGAATTTAATTTTTAATTTTATTATAACCTAAAGATACTATGTGAAAGTTTGTAACAAAAAATAGTGGTTTTCATCTTAGAAAACAGATTTTTACTGCGTTTTGGAACCAAACATTTACATTTTTTCCTATTATAGAAGTCAATGGGGCTCATGATCGTTTTGGTTTTAAACATTCTTAAAAATATCTTCCTTTGTGTTCATCAAAACATAGAAATTTATACAGGTTTGTAACAAAATGAGAGTGAGAAAATAATGACAGAATTTTCATTTTTGGGTGAATTATCCCTGTAACTATTTATATTTGAACTCACCGTCACTTGCCCTGAATTTCTTGCTGATGTAGTCATCTCCTGGAAAGCGTGCTCTCTTTTTGTTAGCTGAAGCTCTGGGGCACCCTGATAGACTGAGAACAGATTAAAAAACTTGTTATTGTGAGCTTACATCATCCTTTAATAAGTCTATATTACAAAACAGAGACATTTGCACAGTATTTCCTACAAAACTCAACTCTTGCAGTTCAGTTTCTTGATTAAAGTAATTTGCAAGTCAGAATGTAAATACGATTGTTTTGCTCTGTCCTAAATAAAAATCGTGTCCTCTCTTATAGATATTACTATACTATCACCAGACTGTACCTGCGATGAGTGAGGAAACTGCCATTGGCATGCCCTGATCCATCACATCCTGGCGTGGGGCAGGTTGGGCCCTCAGCCTTGAAGGCTTTCCAGGAAAATGGTGTGCCATTTAACATGCCCTCTTTCTGTCGGCGTGCTGCCAGTGGGCACCCATAAGCACTGCGGTGGGTGGCGTATTTCCCACTGATATGCCCCAGACTGTCACAACCTGGCACTGGGCACCTGCACGGAGGTAAATGATAAACTGGCTGTTAGTTTTGGCAAACTAAATGTGGGATGTTCGTAAAAATAGCACAATGGTTTCTTTTGACAATACGAGTATACATTCTCAAAAATTTACCTGAGAAGCTCAGATTCATCTTTGTCATCCTTAGTTGGAGTGGTTTTAACTCCTCCCTTCTTGGCACGTGGGCATCCAGACAGACTGGTAAGAGAATATATAAAGTTAATGACGGAGCTTTATGAAATACTACATTTGACGTTAGACATTTAATAGGTGAGAAGATTCACAGTGAAAAAACTTAATCTGCGCTTAAATATATATATAAATTAAAAAATCTTTTTAAAAACTTGTTTAAAAGCATGCATCAGGTTTATTTCAATGCACATATTGTATTTATATTAATTTTATGCAATAAAAAATTGCATTTGCACCATTTTTATGAAAGGTAAGACTGAATGGACCTGAAAAATGTCAAGTGGTGTAACCGGAAACTGCGCCAAAGAATGAGAAATATTAAATATTTTATCTACCTTGATGGCATGTAAGCGTAATCATAAAAAAATATTAAAATATGATTTTATTAGTTATTTCTAAATGTAAATTTTAATGTGTTTTTGTAATATTTTTCCTGACATATGCTGAAAACAGCTCTGTTTTCTAAAAACTCTTTGACAAATGATGTCAAAATGAAAAATGTAAGAAAAAAAATCATATTACACTAAACTACATGATTTTATTTTATTCCACATTTTTTTATATATTTTCATTTAAAAAATACTAGTTACACCAATTGACACAGACCAGTTACACCACATTGACATTTTTGCAATTATCCCCCAAATATTTTTTCTAAATGAAATAAAACCAGAAACCACTACATTGACCCTTATGTAAAACATATAAAATGATATGCCAGTGGGTAAGAAAAATAAACCTAAGAGTATTCTCTAACATACTTCTTAAATAAATTTTGTTATAAGGATGATTATCTATTCAGTGTTCCTGTAGCTCAATTGGCAAAGCAAGTTGCTTTGGATAAAAGTGTCTGCCAAATGCATAAAATATACGTAAATAAATGTATCTACTATAAAACTGAATATCAAAAATATGTAATCTCTCCCCAAATAGATGTGAAGGGTAAATGTGATGTAAGATTTTAAAACTGTACCTTCTATGGGAAGCATAGTTTCCAGTAATGTGGCCTGATCCATCACAACCTGGCGTAGGACATCTGAAGGTTGAGAGAAAATAGATAGAGGGACATACAGAAAAAAGTGAGCGAGAGATACAGTACTAGCGTGGAAAAATACCCTGCTATTATTATCATCAAACTGTACTGTACACTCTAAGAAAGGATGTGTTCATTTTTCTACATATTTTGTGTAATGCTATTCAACACATTATGTGTTAATTTTGTGTTAAAATAAAATACAAATAACACAAAATGTGTTGTTCCCATTAAAACAGAGATGTGTGTATTCTGGGACAATGCATTTAGGGTGTTTGTTTTTAATACATCCAGTGTAGATCAAAATAAACAGTTAACATTTATGAGTTCACTGTTTGCTGATTTTCAGCTACACAAAAAAAATGATTCATTCAATTTACTCAATTTTTATGGTAAGTGGTTGCAATCAATTTATTTAAGCTACATTTAAAAAAAAATACCCCAAAAAATTGTTTAAATGTAGCTTCAATAAATTGCAACCACTTACCTTAAAAAAATGAGTAAATTGAATGAATAATTTTTTTTCAGTGTAGTTTGGTGCATATCTGTTACACAGTCCCTTGTGAAAGTGATTACTGGATCAAAGATCATAAGAGTGACCAGCAAAAGAGACAGTAAAGACAGTACTCAATAAGCAGATATTCAGTATAGAGTCAAGTTAAAGCAGTAATCGGTAAAGTTGAGGGCTCATTAGAGGAAAAATAGACGTACTTGAGTTCAGCAGTGTGGGCAGCCATGAGGGTCCGAAGACTTTTATCAGCAAGGGGACAACCAGAGAGACTGAAGAGCGGTAGAAAAGCAGCAGGTAGAAAGGGTAGAAGATTGAAAGAGGATATAAGATTGAATAAGGAATTACCACCACATATTGTAGCTAGGTATACATTAATGTTTGGTGAAGTTTAAGCAGTACATTTACATTTCATCAGCTTTTAAAGATGTAACTCAGGAAAAAAATAATGAGATAAAATTAATAATGAATTAATAGTTGCTTGGTTAGTTAGATAGGTAGTTAGCTAGGTTGGTTAGTCAACTAATTAGGTATTTGGGGAACTGCTAGTTAGGGTCATGGATGAACTAACTAAGAAGATATTTGGGTAAATGTTAGTTAAAGGTATGGATAAAGTATACAAGGCTGTATGGCTTAAAAAATAGGACTGTTAAAGTCGCCAAGTGAAAGGAACTGAAGTAGAGTTGAAAAAGGGATGAAAACATATAATAAAGGAAAAAGAAAACAGAAGAAAACAAAAAGAATATCTTGTAACATTCGCCATACCTGCGGTGAGATGCATAGTTCCCGGTTATATGTCCACTGCCATCACAACCTGGGGTGGGACATCTAAAAAGAGAAAGAGGATGATGTTACATTCCGGGTTAAATTATTCTAGTTTTTCCGGCAATCCGCAATGCTGCCGCTATTATCCACCTTAACCTACCCATATTTGAGAGGTGATATGGTAGGATGAAAGTTTTTTTGTTTGTTTGTTTGAAAGCAGAGGGTCTGTTCTTTATTTTATATATTGTGAGTTGATATATTTAAAAAAGAACATTTTCTGGAAGGCATTAAAGTTTTGTAAAAATCATCAAGAATGCTGGCGCTATCTGGCAACTTTTTTTTAAAACGCTGGCGGGAAAAGAGTTTAAATTTCTGTGGTAGTAATTTGCTGCTGGACACTCACAGCAAAACCTCCTTCTTGCAGTCCTTAGGCTGGAACTTGACTTTGAAACTGGAGGTGGTGACCTCACCAGGGTACTTCCTATCATCCAGGCTTTCCTGAGTGCCATCATCATCTTCTCCATCAGAGGAGGCATACGAGTGTGTGGTGTACTCAATCTGAGAACATTAGCGCATCGAAAAGTAAGGACTGTGACGGCCCAATTATAGATGTATCTCACCACACTTGCTGTTATAAAATAAATGGTATTTACCTCTTCTGGCTCCTCCTCTTTTTGTCGGTTCGACTTGGTGTAGTCCAGAGGCCCCTCCCACTCTTCTTGTTTGTAGGTGTGGCTTGAGTGGGGCGAGGTGACACCATGGTGTTGAGAAGATGATGATGAGGATGAGGAAGGGTCTGGGGACGTCACTCCTTCCATTTTGGGTTTCTTCATGCTGAGGTCTAAGGTGCCGTTCTCATCAACTTCAATCTCCATGTCCTGGATTGAAACAGGACGATTTGTAAGCGATATAAAAATAATAATTTCTGCTTTGTAGACCTGTCACGTGAAAAAAGCTAGACTCAATGACTGATAGGTACACAAGGACGGGTACACACCTTGCTGTTTTGATCTGGCTGTCTGGTGCTGAGGTTTTCTGGCCTCTCCCAGCAGCGGGTGGACAGGTTGAGAATGGCAGTGGCAGCCATGTGAGCGGCTTCAGCGTCGTGGGTATAGTCGTACCCGCTGGAGGTGGAAGAGGAGCTGCTTTTGGTGTAGCCTCCGGACAGGCTGTGGCTCGGGGATGGGGCTTTGGGGAATGGTTTAGCTGTTAATAGGAATGAAATAAGAAAATTATTTGATAAGTTGCTTGCTTAGGAAAACCACACCATTTAAAATCCATATGCATGTGATTAGTATATGTGATCCACAAAATCAGTCATAAAGGCTTTCCATTGATGTAGGGTTTGTTACTGTGGGTTCACACCAGAGGTGAGTTCAACAATTTGCATGAGTAGATTACATACAAAGTCAATGCAAATACGCGATCAGACGCGTCCTCGTGTGGGGCAATGCGAATGACGCGATATGGGCGGCGCGTTTGCCGCAAAAACATGCACCATTCACCTCAAACGTGTCTTTGCCCAAGTTAAAATATTCAACTCGAGCAAAAAATTTGCATGACACGAAGTTTAATCCTGCGAGTAATCTAGACTAAGAAACGCGTTTGGTGTGTACATAGCATTAGGATACAGGAAATTATTTGGCTTGCCCCTTTGGTTACAACTATTTGAAAATCTGAAGTCTGAAGGTGCAGAAAATCTTAATATTGAGGAAATCTGATTTAAATTTGTCCAAATTAAGTCATTAGCAATACATATTACTAATAATAAATACATTTTTGATATTTATGGTAGGAAATTTACAAAATATGTTAATGGAACATGATCTTTACTTAATATCCTAATGATTTTTTGCATAAATTATTTTTGACCCATACAATAAGTGTTTCTCAATGTCAAGGAAGGATCCTCGGAAGCCAGAATTTCGAGGATGCTACGTCATCGACATCCATCGAAGGACTGTTCCAATGTCGAGGATCCTCGGAATTTCAACCAAGGACTGAGTCCTTCTTTCGAGAAATATCCCATATACAGGAAAGGAACCATATGTGTATCCTTTGCGCTCTTCGCACTTTCAAATCACCCACAATCCTATGCACGCAGCACCAAAAGCTCACCTTTTCACTGACGTAATTATGCAATGACGTGCACTTGCTAGCCTGTTCCATTTACGTGTTCTTCGAATGCTAAAGAGGAGCCTCGCCTAGCCTCTGAAGTAAGTGACTTGTAAGGACCAGTCCTGCCAAGAAAGTATCCTTGACATTGAGAAACACCTAATGTATTGTTGGCTATTGCTAAAAATATACCCATGCTACTAATGACTGTGGTTTTGTGGTCCAGAGTCACGTATGTGCTTTTTATACAGTACATAAGGACAGAATCCTTACATTTGAAGGCTTTAGGTGAGGTTTCGCTGGTGGGCAATTTGGGGGCAAGCATGCGCTTACCAAACACCTGCACATCGAAGCTTGCATAGTCGAAAGACACCTTGGAATACTTCTCCAGCTCCTTGGCCAGGTTAGCCCGAGGGGTGGCTGGCATTGCATTGGGCCTGTAGCTGCCATACTGAGGGATCTCCAGCTGTTTTACAAAACACATTGGCCTGCAGAAAAAAAGAAGTAAGACTGTGAAGATCACTCTAAAGATTACTTAAAAGATAGTCTTCTTAAAACTATTTCTTAGAGTATTAAAGTGATAGTTCACCCAAAAATACAAATTCTGTAATTATTTACTCAACCACATGTTACCTAACCTGTATGGGTTTTTTCTTCTGTTTAACGCAAAAAATATATACACTCACCTAAAGGATTATTAGGAACACCATACTAATACTTTGTTTGACCCCCTTTCGCCTTCAGAACTGCCTTCATTGAATCACCTATATTGCTATCCTTTATTGATAGGATAGCATCTTGCAGTTCAAAGAGATTTGTGTGATGCACATCCACCACATCCCAAAGATGGTCTATTGGGTTGAGATCTGGTGACTGTGGGGGCCATTTTAGAACAGTGAACTCATTGTCATGTTCAAGAAACCTATTTGAAATGATTCAAGCTTTGTGACATGCTGGAAGTAGCCATCAGAGGATGGGTACATGGTGGTCATAAAGGGATGGACATGGTCAGAAACAATGCTCAGGTAGGCCATGGCATTTAAACGATGCCCAATTGGCACTAAGGGGCCTAAATTGAGCTAAGAAAACATCCCCCACACCATTACACCACCACCACCAGCCTGCATAGTGGTAACAAGGCATGTTGGATCCATGATCTTATTCTGTTTACGCCAAATTCTGACTCTACCATCTGAATGTCTCAACAGAAATCGAGACTCATCAGACCAGGCAACATTTTTTCAGCCTTCAACTGTCCAATTTTGGTGAGCTAGTGCAAATTCTAGCCTCTTTTTCCTATTTGTAGTGGAGATGAGTGGTACCCGGTGGGGTCTTCTGTTGTTGTAGCCCTTTGGCCTCAAGGTTGTGCGTGTTGTGGCTTCACAAATGCTTTGCTGCATACCTCGGATTTCAACGAGTGGTTATTTCAGTCAAAGTTGCTCTTCTATCAGCTTGAATCAGTCGGCTCATTCTCCTCTGACCTTTAGCATCAACAAGGCATTTTCCCACAGGACTGCCGCACACTGGATGTTTTTCCCTTTATCACACCATTCTTTGTAAACCCTAGAAATGGTTGTGCGTGAAAATCCCAGTTACTGAGCAGATTGTGAAATACTCAGACCGGGCTGTCTGGCACCAACAACCATGCCACGCTCAAAATTTGCTTAAATCACCTTTCTTTCCCATTCTGACATTCAGTTTGGAGTTCAGGAGATTGTCTTGACCAGGACCACACCCCTAAATGCACTGAAGCAACTGGCATGTGATTGGTTGATTAAATAATTGCATTAATGAGAAATTGAACAGGTGTTCCTAATAATCCTTTAGGTGAGTGTATATTTTGATATAAAGATGGTAAGCACACAGTTGACTTCCATAGTAGTCAATGGATACCGTTAACTGTGTGCTTACCATCTATGATCAAAAGATCTTCTTTTGTCTTCAACCGAATAAAGAAACTCATATAGGTTTAGAACAACATGAGGGTGGGTAAATTATGACATAATTTTTTTGGGTGTAAACTGTCCCTTTAAGGAACCAGCTAAAGACATACCTGAGGACTCTGTCTGAGTTTGAACTTCCAGTGGATGGATCGCTGATAGAGGTCTGAGACTGTGGCTGCTTTTCATAGGTCTTGTGTTTTCCTGCGGCAGCAATCGGGCAGCCAGATAGACTAAAAGAGTGAGAAAATGTACGAAACAAAACATTATGGTTATTAGAATAGAATAGAATAGAATAGAATAGAATAGAATAGAATAGAATAGAATAGAATAGAATAGAATAGAATAGAATAGAATAGAAGTGTAAAATAGGGGCAGTACCTGCGATGTGTGTTACGATTGCTGTTGACATGTCCCTGACCTGTGCATCCAGGTGTTGGACACTTCAAAACGTTCTCATGCATTGCCAAGACTGGGACCAAAACAGAGACGAAAATAAGTATAAATACGAATATAAGTATAAATGTTACACAAAGCATATAGTATTCATGCAAGAAATGCTTACTCTCTGGAGGGATTCGATCTTTGTGTGGGCACCCGGAAAGGCTGCGGTGGTGTGGGTACAGTCCAGTCACATGACCTGTCCCATCACACCCTGGAGTGGGGCACTTGATTTCCTTCTTATCTGATCTAGATCCTTCTATGTCCAAGAGTGAGATGGGAGACATAAAGCACATTAGGTTGACTTGTCTTGAACACATGCATGATGGTACACTACTATTCTGGACATTTCACTGTAAGTTTAAATGCATCAACATTTCTGTTCACCTTTGCTGTAGTATCCTCTGCGACCTGTGACGTCCATGATTTTACCCGACCTATCCTCTGGACTGTGGTACAATTGTTGCCCAGGAGAGAGGCTCTCATCGGAGCTGCGCCCTATCTGCTCGGCTTTCAGTGCAATGGCCTGTTCCAGCAGTCCCAGGTTACCCCGTGTCATGTCGTATGTCTCTGAGTCATCCGTAACGTCTGACCTCTGTGACATGCTATCTAAGTCGTCATCTTCATCTATCTCTTCCTCTTCTCCATCATCTTCCTCCTCTTCTTCTTCTTCCTCTTCTTCTCCATCCGAGCCCAGCTCGATAACCACAGTGGGCGAGTCTTTATCTGAACCGTCGTCTTCGTCGTCATCCTCCTCCTCATCGTCTTCACCAAGAGGGTGGTTTGGGATGCTGTGTGTAATCACGTGCGGTTCTAATTCCTGAGCTAAAGTGGTGACCGGGGCAGTTAAGGAGTTAGAAGGAGCCTGTTCCTCCTCTTCATCACCTTCTACGTCATCATCTTCGCTGTCCTTCTCTGTCTCCTCGGTCTCTTTGGTCTGGACTTTGCCAAAGTCTCCACTATAGTATTGGTGGTCTAAGTTGTTCTTCTGGCTGGAACATTGCGTTTCCTCTTCTCCCTCCTCCTCTTCATCTTCGTCTTCCTCTTCTACTGTTTGCACAGGCTCATCTGTCTCTTTCAGTTGTTGGGTCACTCTTTCCTCTTCTGTAATTTCTTCTGCTTCCTCCTCTACCTCTTCTTCCCGAGCCTGAATATCAGTGGCAACCTGAAGACCCTCTTCAGGATCGCTGTCCATGGTGATTTGTTGGATGGGTGCATCCTCAGCATTTTCCGGCATTTTCTCACTTTCAGTCTCTGGTTCTGGACTTGAAGCATCTCTAACAGGTGACTTTTTCTCGTCTGGATCTACTACAACTAAGGAAACAATGACAAATGATTCTGTCATCATTTACTCACTCATATGTTGTTACAAGCCTGTATAAATGTCTAGGAATCAAATCAGAAGCCCGTGATTTCCATAGTAGGAAAATATATATTTTGGAAGTTAATGGGGCTTCTGATCTTTTCAAATCCTAATGACTAATACCTCTCATCATATCTAATAGTTTAGTAGCCATGAACCCACCTGTCAGTGCTTCAGATGTCGATGTGTCTTCCTTCGCGTCAACCTCTTTATCAACAATGTCCTCTTCAGACTCCGCCCCTTCATCTTTTGTTTCCGTTTCACTGTTTGTGTCACTGTCTGCATTGAACCCATCATCCATGGCCAGCTTAAGAGGGTTGGGCTTCTTTTTGGAGGGTGGTTGATTTTCCTCTGCCTCCTGAAGTTTTCTTTTCTTAGCTAATGGACAACCCAATGCACTAGAAGGTATAGAGTTGAAAGATTAGGTCCAGTTTTTCCATTCCTGGCTTTAGTCCCAGCTCTTATGACAGACAAATCTTACTACAAACCTTCTGTGCCGTGCGTATTTTCCACTGACATGTCCTAAGCCGTCACATCCTGGCGTAGGGCAGCTGTTAAACAAAGATGCTAATTAGATATGTTTAGAAAGATGAAAGTTTAGTAGTCTTAATAAATATAAGGAGTACAGCATAACAGCTCATGATCTCACCTGTATTCTTGTCCGACGAGCTCAAGAGGAACTAATTTATGGATGGAGATAAAACAGCCATGTCAGTCATTAAAATAGTAAAGACAATTAAAGTGTCAGCCGCAATATATGCATTTTAGGTAGTTCTCACCTCTGATGCCTTTTGAGCGAGTTCTTGTGCGCTTCTCATCTGCGTCTTGGCTCATCTGGAACACATACACATGATCAGACCTTTATTAGGCACAATATATTTATCATGGATTTTATATATTATTATGTTTAGGCTATACTATAAACTACCTATATCAAAAGAGTATAATTTCACTGTTCATTTCCTTTTCAAATTGTCTTATTGATTTAAACTAGATATTGATTTAGATATTGATTTAAACTCAATCCATATACAGCCTGTGATTTTATCCCCAGATCTGAAAAGGTCTGAATTTAGACACATGAGTAGCCCTGAATCCCATTATATGCTTTGAAAGTGTAAATGAATGATGCACATCCAATTGGTTGTGATGGGGAAGTGAAATACAAGACAAGGGAGAATGAGAAAGAAAGACACGGAAATAGAGAAAAAAGAAATTTGAAACTGACAATAGGCAGAGAAATGAACAGTGGAGGTACTGTATTTGGAGCCTGTTTGTTTTGTCATAGCAATTATTTCCACTATAAGACATCAGCTTTTGTTTAAAAACGGCTGATGATCAGGGCACATTATATTTTCCCCTAAATTTAAGAATGGCATGATGAGTTTGTATGATCTCCACTTCTAGAGTTTCACAACATAATACTTTAAACAATGAGTTAAAAGCAAAACTATCGGTATCTATCACTTTCTGTAGATGTCATTCAAGTAATCAAGGAATCAGCACAGAAATTTTGTATTGGTGCATCTCTAGAATAAATGTATATGCACACACACACACACACACACACACACACACACATAAAATGTCTTACTTTTATTTTCTTAATCCTCCTGTTCTCCCAGCTGCTGATTCTGTCCCCTCGTGTCCACCTCTGGTTCAGCAGCTGCCCCCTAAACTCATTCTCTAATGAGAGAAAAATTTAAAGAGACACAAGAATTTTAGCCATATTGTTTATGTTTACATAAGAGAAACTGCAAAGTGCATAACAAAATTGTTGGAAGATTCCTATGAAGGTTTTTCAGAGTTGTTCATTGTGTGAATTGTGTACTAACACTATGACCCAGAGGAGCCCACATGAAGTATAGTAGGCTAGTTAGTAAACTGTAGTATAGGTTACTGTAGTATTCTATATTAAAATACAGTAATTATTTTATAGTATACTACAGTAAGGTTCAAAAACATCATGTAGTAGGAATTTTAGGCCTACTACAGTTTACAAATACTAGCTACATCATTTTTTTCATGTTGGAGAGTCCTGCCCCCCCCCCTTCTTAATTTTTAAATTACATAAGTTTGATTTAAATATGCAGTGAGCGAAACATCAAGCAAACACACAAACTGATGCTTGTGGAGCAGTTGGGACCCTGCGAAAAAGCAAACAAATCTCCACTTGTAATGCAGAGTCACACACAAGTGTGACATCGTTTATTATTATTGTTAACATAATTTTCAATGGGGTGACAAAGATGAACATCCCTAATTTGGAAGCAAGCGTTCCCCAACAGCCCCCTGAAGTCACATACACTTTGGACACTAAATGGGCTTTCAACAGTAGGCCGCGTGCCTTCATGGGCCTGGTGTTGATTATACACCCAGCCGCGACCCAGCTGTTTATTTAAGGTCGTCATTACGTGTAGTCTGATTACGTTTTATTTTGCACCTGGTGCTCAGCTACAATGCACGCACGCACGCGCACGCACAATCACACACACAGGGAATTCCCAAGAGAACCGCAACAATTTCAGCACTTGCGGACGTGACTGAGTGAGCAATACGCATCACAAACACTTTATTTTAACTCGGTGTTCCGCATCTACATTACATTAGCCTACATTTACGCATTTGGCAGACGGTTATCCAAAGCGACTCACAGTGAATTCAAAGTATGTATTCTTATCAGCACATGTGTTCCCACATTATTGAAGTCTATTTAGTGTGGAGTCGATTTGGGGGAAAACCAGTTAGAGCTTATTTTTCCATTTATACCCATGCATCTATGAATTGGGCCTGCGGAGTGATTCATAAGGGATAAATGCATTTACGTTTAAGTAAAATGTTTGAGGTAACATGAGTTGAGTTTCTTTTGTCCCGCTAGGCTCTTGCCTTTTAAAAAAATCACTAGGATGCTGCGCAAGTGCGCATAACCTCTTCACCACGCCTTACACGATAAGCCAAACCCTCCGCCTTTCAAGACTGTACACTGTTAAAGTAAAAATACTCGTCTGTGAAACTCTTCTCGACTGTGAAAAAATACGTAGTACACGAAATAAATACGTCTACAGGACCGGTGGCCTCCACCTGACTGTATTTCTTAAACGTATTTTATTTAAATTTCACGAAATTTACACGTAAAACTCTATAATATAACGTCGGTAGCATGGTTTGTAGTATAACGGAAGTGTTTAAAGCAATTTAAACCTACAGAGGTCCTAAAACATGCATCAGTAAATATATCGACATCAATTTGAATTCAAAACGAAACAAATTGCGATCATCTTATAGGTAATTGTGTATTATTATGTAGGCCTGGTCTGAAGTAAACAGATGGCTCGCTCGCATTGTTTTGTTTCTCCAAAATAACGCACGCGATACAAGACCATTAAAACTAAACAAAACATATGCTGCTTGTCCGTTGCTGAAAGGTTTCTAATAACTACTATTGTATTCACTGCCACAAAATACAATGAATTTAAAGATAGGCTTTGACTTACTATGAACAAACTTTCGATATATTTGCTTTCAAACTTTAACCGTATTTCAAATGCGTTTATAAACAAGCACGCTAAACGTAAAATTATTTATTTACATCTGAAAACTAAAAAACGGACATATTTGTTATAGAGATGAAATAGAGGCCCTATTAAGTTTATATGCTTCTTGAAGATAAATCCGCCACATAAAAGGCAGTACAATTACCAAAACATTTTGTAAAAGCGTTTTTACACATTACGATTGTGATCAAAACAATTATTACAGAAGATGAAATGTTGCGAAATGTAAACACGATGAAATGACACTGCTTCTTTAAGAGATTACAAGCCCGGCGTCCATTTGGCTTCAAGAGTAACGGATATAAAAAACTAGAATCCCTTTATGAACATTGAATTTGACATACATTTAACATCAGCTTTCAAAACAGCAAAACAAGATATAAATACCATATGCAAACGCTTTCCATTAACGGTGTTTTTCAGCAATTTACGATCGGCCTCTTGCTCTTTGTAGGCTCTGTCTGTTAACTTCGGTGTTGTGCACCTCCCCATTCAGTCGTTAAAAACCTCTAATATTTCGCACCGGATCAGCCCCAAACCTCTTCATGTTGTAAGAAAGGCACGTATATCCTTTAATCGGCGAGTAATGTTGCCAGAAATGTTACAAAAATTATTTCTCCGTGCGCTTTGTCGGCGAAAACGATATTGACTTACCTTTCGCTCACAGGCCCATTGTCCACCCCTCCTCTACCCTGCGCTGTGACATCATCATCATAGTAAATCATGTACAACACAAGATGGAGAGAGGGTCCCTATTGACCCCCACCCACCCGATATTAAAACACATACACACACACACACACACACAGTAGATTTTGACATTAAGGGAAAGTCATTTGACTCACACGTCAGCAGCTAACTATATTGACTTTTTATCGAAAGTAGAAAAAATGTAGCGTGTTAGTTTTTGTTAATTTAGCTTTTTATAAAATAAAACAAAATTCTCTAAAATCTGGGAGCATTTCGTGCTTTCATGAGTCCTGCTGAAAGTTCAGCACCCAAGACAGCGCTGTTTCAGTACCATGGACAACAGCACCATCCGTGACAGAGCGCTGTTTTCAGCGCCCACAGAATCGTGTTACAATGGATCCTCCGAATATACATTTACGCTTTTTTTTACGCAATATGCAGCATTTTAGCTAAACACTTTATCAGTAAGTGTAATTCTGGAAATGAACCTATGTAATTTACGTTGCTTACGCAATGCTCTATATGAACTACAGGAGCCGAATAGCCTCCATTTAAATAGCCTAAGTTACACAACCAAAAAGCAAGCAGTTTAATTTCACCATTAAAACTAGTTTTGCCTTTACATAAGATAAGATATTCATCTGACTATTGTTGGCTGATACACGATAATATTAATCATGAATACATTTCACGCATGAAGTGTCCGACTGGGTCTATTTTTTCTTGCGTAATGAAACATATTTTTGCTTCAAAAGCGTGAACTACTTTATAATTTTTCACAAGCCTAACAACGTGACCTAGTTCTGTGAAATGTGATCACATTAATTGGATCCGTCTCGGTAGACAGTTCAAAACAATATGATGTTGTAAAATTTGTCAGCAAAATATAAATATGAATAACGTTATATATATTCTTAACTCATATAACCAGACCAGTGAGTAAAAACTAGAATATGCAGTTATTCTACATTTAAAAAACTTAGACCTGCTAAAAAACTTGGAAGGGGTGGCGGGGGGTGGGGCTCTTAACTCAAAAAAGTTTCGGATCGTTTATGAAGCTGGCAAAAGCCTTTTGAGAGTTTTGCATATTTAATGAGACCCAAGTTCTTCGGTTACCAGCTGGAACTTTGCTTAGCCCTCGTCCTAAAGTTTCATACAGATGGATGACCCAGCATACAATTAAAGCCACAGTCTGTTCCCACCGGCCAGACATTGTGTATAAATATTACATAGGACGCCAGCTGAGCACAACACCACGGAATCCCCCCCATAGCCAGATGGACTGATCCGACAGTGTCCCTCCCTAATACAAAAGTTTTAATATGCCAGAAGTCCGACAGCCTAAGAGTTTAAAGCACAACTCCATCTGGGAGACAAAAGTTTTCTTTGTTCCAAAACAGTCGGGGTAGGGATTCAGTTTAGCAAGTTTAAAGCCTACAAAAACTAGTACTTGGGTACACGTTCGTCAAAACAGAATGTGTAAGTGTTTTAACGCAACATCTCTCCTGTCGACTAGCTATTATATCAAATCTTAAAATGAAAGTAAAACAACGCACGAAAACAACATGTGCCTGCCAGCCAAGGTAAGTTTAAATTCTCTAAGAAATAATCAGTCAACAAATGCCAAATTTATCATCTCTGCTTTTTATAAATTAGATTTATTATTTAAATTATTCTAAGTAACAATCAGAGAAGTTTTAGCATAAACACATTATCAAAACCACGCGCACCACCTCTGATCGTAGCATGACACGAGGAAAAGAAACTAGTTCAGAAGTAAAGACAAATCGAGGACTTACCGAGAAAACTTTTACACAGCTTCATCTTTGCGGTGATTTCTTCTCCTTTGTCACCGCAAAACTCTACTCAACTTCATTACAGAGAAAGTTACTTTAAAGAAAACTTACAGTGGTGGGCGGTCTTATTTTGCTTTCTGTGCGTCCTCCAATCAGATGCCGCCGGGTTCTTTTTGTTTCCCGCAAGGAGCCAATCAGGACGCGTCTCCCTAGCAGTGTCCCCAAACAATGACCTCTGAAAATGAAAACAAAAGCTTGTCTTGTGCGCCTACAGTCATGTGTCAAGACTCATGACGAAGTCCATTTCTTTTAAAACAACTGCAAAACTTCAAATTGAAAGTTAGTTTATATTATATCTAAAATATTTAACCACTTTAAAATGCGTTTTTGCATTTCCTCTAAAATATACATTTTAATACACACAATCAAAACGAGCATAGCCTGGAGTTATTGTTTCCTTAGTTTAGTTTAGTTTTAAAGATGCTGAAAGTTCTTTTTTTACCCAGTGATCCAGGATTTCATTTGGTTGGGCAATGTGTTGTGCAAATGTAATTGGTTCAATCCCAAGGAACACACATACTGATAAAATGTATAGACAAAATGCACTGTAAGATCTTTATGCTTTAGATAAAAGTGTTTAACAAATTCAAAATTTGACTGTAACTTAATCATATTTATTTAATTTTTTTTTAAGTTTTTGCAATGTTTCTTAAATATCCCCAAAAATCCCACAGTCTATAAATCAGGGTATCAGTTAATCAATGAAATCTCATGCCCTCAGTCAAGGCACTCTCTTTCTCTCCCAAACTCAATCTGTGCTGTCTGGTGCACCTCTCCCCCACTCTCTCCACTGTCAGGCCAGTGTGAAGGCATATGTGCTGGGTTACTGCTGGAGCACGTAGGCCTCTTCACATGAGCTGAAGTCTTACCCCCCCATGACAGATGGACCTGCTGATAATGATGCTGAGAACCCCCCCCCCCCATCCACCAACTTGCTGTTGCCAGGGAAAGGAGGGGAACCATTAAATGTATAGAAGAAGCCATTGGTGCTTATTAAAGCATCTACACTATTAGTGGACACCAAGCCTGTAGGAAGTGTGAAATGCTTTTAGAGGTTTATCTGTGAGTAGTTTTAGAGTGCATGATGAGTGTGCATGAACTCTCCATCATGGCTCATAGCAAAAAAAAATTTTTTAACATGTTAGATCATTGCGTTTTGAGTACTGATTGCTTTACTTTAATTATAGAGAATTAAAAATAATAATTGATCATTAATAACATTATTATATGTTGCTTTGATTTATTATTTGAATTATTTTCATTCATAATGGAAGAGAATAAACATGTATTATTATGTAAAAATGTGTGGCTTTAGTAGCTTTATGTTGAGTTGTGGGTAAACTTCTGTTAATGTATGTGCAATATGTCTACTTCAGGGACTAAATCCACTCACTCTCCATCTCTATACACGTACACACTGCCCCATTACAATAACAATGGAAGACCACACTTAAGGGCGGAGCTTAGAGTGTGATTTCCAGGCCACTGAGCGAGAGTCTTGCTCATTGAGCTTTTTGTGTGTGTGTGTGTGTGTGTGTGTGTGTATGTGTGTGTGGTGAAGCACTTCTTGGCACAGCTGTCACCCTGGAGGGCGATATCAGGCAAAAGCAGCTAGTCTCCTTTTTTGAGGATCTTGGGAGAAAAAAGGGGGGAGGGGACAGAGAGATGAAACAACTAAAGTTTAGATGTAAAAAACGAAATAATTAATGACTCATTTAGATTTTTTGCGATTTTTCTCATGGTATTGCTTACATTCGGGTGACCTATCCATCCAAACAAAAAAATTGTTTAGGATATTCTGCTAACAATGCCTGAAAATCTGATTAATGTTTACATATTTAAATCAACATTTTAATGTAATTTAAAATAATAAGTTAGACTATAAAGACATTATTACCTAATAAATTACTTATTATTTTGCATACAAAAAGAAAACCTTACATGATTGTAAAAAAAAAGTTTTGGAAAGTTTTGGAAAACTACTCACTACAGTCATGTAAATGGAAAGTGGTCTATATTCTTTGTCACAACAGATATGAAGCTACGCTTAGAGGAAATCTCAATGAAAGAATTAAACAAAAGTAACTAAACAGGACTTGAGCGCTTGTCATACTATCCATCCTCTGCTCTCTCTCTCTGCTAAGACAATCTCATCCCAAATCTCTGTTCCACCTGTCCCCACAATTTCCCGTACTACTTATTCACATACTACATTGACCATCTTGACCCATACATGATAAATTCACTCATGTGACCACAGAGGTCTAGTAGCATAGCTCTATACGTCTGGCTTTTAGCCTGTCCATTATGCAATTCTGTGTCATCAAGCTCTTAAATTCGATGATCTGAGTGGTGCTAATACACTTTCAATTCTCAATTAGTGATTTGATACAAATGGCCCCCACCATTTCTCACAAAATAGCCTTTGTATTTAAGATGGCACCTGTGCCCGGTGTTCGAAACACAGTAGCCATGGTACTGAGAAATATTTCTGAAAATTACAGGCTAGAAAGCCTCGTTGCTAGGGCTCCAGCCCTCCCTCCTTTTCAGGCCTAAAATGGAGCTGACTAGACATCTGTATGCAAATGATCCAAATAGTATAGAAGGTACATACATTGGAGGGGGTGAGACTGCTTTCCCCAGCACTACAAAGGCTAAATTGGTGGATATTGTGAGCATGCACAGCTGACTGGCTGGACATTCCTATTCAAATATCCATACTCAGTCACCATCTGCAACTTTTTAGATAATAGCGGTTCAAAGTAATCACTGGGGAGGCCATTCACAAAAGGCTAAGCAATTATATATTTAAATTCATTTATCAGATGTAAAACATTAAGGGTATTAACATTTCCTTCCCTTTATATTTTGCTAGTGTTTATAAGGGTCTACTCAAAAGTATACAATGTGTGGTTTCTCCTGCAGCAACTTTGTATGTTGATTTTAAACATTACATTTAAAACCCTCTAAAATTAATTACATAAATTCTGTCATCCAAACAAAAATGTAAAAAAAAGGTTTATTGGGATTAACATATTAATTAACAAGTTTATTTTGAATCAACTTATCTTAACATTTACAATATTTGATTTGTAACATGAACTGAAATTTAATAAATACTGTAAGTATTGTTCATTGTTAGTTCATGTTAGCAAATGCTTTAAGTAATATTAATAAATACAACCTCATTGTAAAGTGTTACCATTTATAAAAAAAAAAAAGTGCAGCACAAAGTTAAAACAACTTGGTTTTGCAAGTCACTTCAACCTTCTATTTTAAGTTTTGGCTTAAAAAAGTTGACATAACTAATACATTTTGGTTAAAGTAACATTAAAATATATGTTGATTTGACAAAAATGCTGCACATGTTTTACAGTGCACAACATTTATTTTTGACTGAAACTTGATGTTTCATAAGGTAATTTCCTGAAAATTAAATTTCCATCACATCATAACCATATTATGTTAAATTGTAGCTTTTATTGTGACAACTTCCACTTTCCACAAATAGTTTGACAACCTGCTAATGGCTTTTAATGAACCCTACACTGAAAAAATAAAGACTAGATTTACATAAAAATATTTTAAATAATTAATATTATTTAATTATATAATATTTAATATTTAAATAATTAAAAATATGCAACTTATGCAATAGCTTAACATTTCAAGTAAAACTTACTTAAAAAAGTGGATGCAAAAATGATGCACTTGGTTTTGCAAGTCAATTCAACCTTCTATTTTAAGTTTTGGCTTAAAAAAGTTGACCTAACTATTACATTTTGGTTAAAGTAACATTAAAATATATGTTGATTTGACAAAAATGCTGCACATGTTTTACAGTGCACAACATTTATTTTTGACTGAAACTTGATGTTTCATAAGGTAATTTCCTGAAAATTAAATTTCCATCACATCATAACCATATTATGTTAAATTGTAGCTTTTATTGTGACTTCCACTTCCCACAAATAGTTTGACAACCTGATAATGGCTTTTAATGAACCCTACACTGAAAAAATAAAGCCTAGATTTACTTGAAATATTTTAAATAATTCATATTATTTAATTATATAATAATTAATATTTAAATAATTAAAAATATGAAACTTATGTAATAGCTTAACATTTCAAGTAAAACTTACTTAAAAAAGTTGATGCAAAAATGATGCACTATATTATTAAGTAAATCCAGTGTATTATTTTTTACAGTGTATATCCTTTTCCAAAATATATATATTTTTTGTATGTGCCTATACAAAAATTGACCTAATAAATATAATTTTTACAAGTATTTACTGAAGTTAAAAGTGTAAAACTTGTGCCTGGTCTCACTTACCTTTTGTGGACATGTTTTTGCTTTTTAGTTTTTGTTTAATTGCATTCATGGCTTTGTTACTCAAAGTTTCCTATCTATTATAATTTAACTGAATCAGATCATTAATAAATAAGAGTCTAAATAATACTGTACTTTTTAAATGTAGTAGCAGGTGTACAGATTTCTATTATACTCAACAAAGTGTTGCTAAGGGCTTCTGATCGGCCCAATCAACAAATGAGAAAAGTAAGTGCTTCCAGGTCTCCTTACAGAAGTATGCCGACAATCAAAGTCACCATGGGACAACCACACCGGTCAATGGTTGACCTTTGACCCTCAGAGGTGTTTGATACAGAGGGGTCGCGACCTCAGTTGATCTCTTTATTTTCAAGAGCAGGTGCTGTAGGAGAGATGACCCTAGAGAATGCCAGGGCAGGGTCAGTGCGGTCAGTTCTTATTTACTAGTTGTGATATGGCACACGTGCCACTTTCCCAAGAGAGTCAAATATCAAGTCAGCACCGTTGACAGTTCAGCTTATGTATGATCACGTGCATATGCTTTTGCATCATGGCTAAACACACAGCACTGCAATTTTTTCTGTATATTGCATAGGCGGCACAAAAGTCATAGGCTTGATTCCAAGGGAATTCATGTGCTAAAAAAATCTATACTTTGAATGCACTGCAAATTCGTAAATGTAAAAAATGATCAAAAACATTCCCTAGCTGTCTAGGGCGGTACTTTTTAAAAGTGTACACCTATGCACCCAAAGAGTACATATTAGATGCCAAATGTATACATGTCTATACCTAAATGCTACATTAGGACAAGTATACTGCCCCAGTGACAGCTTGGGGCCATTTCCTATTTCTTATTTTTTTGTGAATGTATGATCAAATATCTGTTCATGTGCAGTATTTGGCACAAATGTCTTGGATAAATTGCTTTATTCTTTTTAACAGCGCTGAAAATGGCCCTGTTCAGGACACACGCAGACATGTTCACACATTTAAGCACCCTGAACTGAAGCGTTAAGAGGGCCTGATGTCCAAAATCTGGTTTCCTCACTCTGGGCAGTGAATGAAAGGTGCAGATTTGCTGAGGAGACCACCCGAAGTAAACTCATTAAGGGTCCAATAAAAACCTTCTGTCGGGACGGCAGGACTCCTACAGATACTCCAGTGACAATACAAACAACAGCAAGAGCAGAGAGAGAGAAGAAATCCACAGACAAAAGAGTCCTCTAATTAGCAGAGCACTTCTAAGTGACATATGCTCCTGGAATCGGGGGTGAAGAATGACGGAAGTGAAGGAGAAGAGAGTGAAGAGGAACTGCTCAGGGCGTTTAGACAGCAGGACCAGTGAATGACTCCTGAGCCATAAAGACCACAAAAGCCTATCAACTGTACTGCTGCGCGGAGATAAGCAAAGCATCAGTCTGTGGTTATTCTTATTTATAACAATAGATGCTGAAACAACAGTTTTAAGTAACTCTGTGGGGTGGTACAATGATAATGTTTTATATCGACATTCAACTCAGATTAAATACCCAAAAATTGTATATTAAATACTGATATGCTAGAGACAAGCATTGCATCTTTATGTATCATCTGTGCTTTTATTGCACACTATGTCCTTGATTCTTTTAAGACTAAATACCTTATAACACCTTGTGAAACGCAAATAGCATACACTCACCTAAAGGATTATAAGGAACACCTGTTCAATTTCTCATTAATGCAATTGTCTAATCAACCAATCATATGGCAGTTGCTTCAATGCATTTATGGCTGTGGTCCTGGTCAAGACAATCTCCTGAACTCCAAACTGAATGTCAGAATGGGAAAGAAAGGTGATTTAAGCTATTTTGAGCTTGGTATGGTTGTTGGTGCCAGACGGTCCAGTCTGAGTATTTCACAATCTGCTCAGTTACTGGGATTTTCACGCACAACCATTTCTAGGGTTTACAAAGAATGGTGTGAAAAGGGAAAAAGATCTAGTATGCGACAGTCCTGTGGGCGAAAATGCCTTGTTGATGGTAGAGGTCAGAGGAGAATGGGCCGACTGATTCAAGCTGATAGAAGAGCAACTTTGACTGAATTAACCACGAGGTATGCAGCAAAGCATTTGTGAAGCCGCAGCACGCACAACCTTGAGGCAGATGGGCTACATCAGCAGAAGACCCCAATGGGTACCACTAATCTCCACTACAAATAGGAAAAAGAGGCTACGATTTGCATGAGCTCACCAAAATTGGACAGTTGAAGACTGGAAAAATGTTGCCTGGTCTGATGAGTCTCGATTTCTGTTGAGAAATTCAGATGGTAGAGTCAGAATTTGGCGTGAACAGAATGAGAACATGGATCCATCATGCCTTGTTACCACTGTGCAGACTGGTGGTGGTGGTGTAATGGTGTGGGGGATGTTTGCTTGGCACACTTTAGGCCCCTCAGTGCCAATTGGGTATCGTTTAAATGCCACGGCCTACCTGAGCATTGTTTCTGACCATGTCCATCCCTTTATGACCACCATGTACCCATCCTCTGATGGCTACTTCCAGCGGGATAATGCACCATGTCACAAAGCTTGAATAATTTCAAATTGATTTCTTGAACATGACAATAAGTTCACTGTACTAAAATGGCCCCCACAGTCATCAGATCTCAACCCAATAGAGCATCTTTGGGATGTGGTGAAACGGGAGCTTCGTGCCCTGGATGTGCATCCCACAAATTTCCATCAACTGCAAGATGCTATCCTATCAATATGGGCCAACATTTCTAAAGAATGCTTTCAGCACCTTGTTGAATCAATGCCACGTACAATTAAGGCAGTTCTTAAGGCGAAAGGGGGTCAAACACAGTATTAGTATGGTGTTCCTAATAATCCTTTAGGTGAGTGTATATGTGTATTCATATATAGGTTTGTAGCTACTAAGTCTTCAATTATAGATATTTTTATGTTTTTCATTGCATTATTTGCATACATATATGAATTATACTTGCATATGTGGATGTGTTTATTGTGTTGTGTACCTTAACATATATTTATGGGTGAATGGTTCATGAAAAATGCTATTGATTTTCACACCCACTGTACTATGATGGATGTTTGCTGGGATCACGAGGTCATGTGTATCTCTTACAGCTCAATAAAGCAGTGAGCTCAGTTCCCATTCTCATGTCTGAGGTTAACGACTGAATAAATCTCAGCTGCAACTCATTTCCTTCTGTTGTACATTATAGATACACTTGGCAGTTTTTTTACAGGCTAGATAAAAATTTTATTTGGTAGAGCAAAAATTCATTGTAGTCATTCATCCTGTCCTACTGTTTACATCATTCACATAATAGGATCAGAGGTACTTCCTCCTAAAAAATGTTTTATAGGACGTATGTAATGATTGTAAACATGACTATCATTATTGACAAAATGAGCAGAAGAGCTGTGTACAGTGGAGCTGAATTTGGCTCTCTAGCGCCACCTTTTGATGTGTTGATTCTGTACTTTATCACTGATCTGCCCCCTGCTGGAGAGATAAGAATCTTTAGGAAAGAAAAAATTACTATGGCCAAAAATGTGTTTTGAATATATGCTAAATACATTTTGTAGAAAGTAAGCTTAATTAAATTAAAAATAATTTTTAATTTGAAAATATATTTAGTTTTAACCTTCATATACTGACATATATTTCTAAATTTATTTCATGGGCAACAAATACATTTAAAATTTTACCACCTATACAGCAAAAATATATTTTCCTGTCTAAAATATAAAAGGTTTTATAAAATGTATAAAGTATAAGTATAAAATGTATAAGAAAGTAAAAAATGTAAAATAATATGTATATTTTTGAAGTTGAAAATATATTTAATATTTACCTTTTTAAACGTTTTTCTTCCAATACATGTGAATATAAATGCTTTGAAATATATTTATTTGTAAAATATATTTCAAAATATTCAAAAATGTCAAGAAGAAAATTAATGATGAAAATATTTTTTGTTAACCTATTTTAAAATATATTTCAGCACATATATTTTTTTGTAAATTATGAAATAATTTTTTTAATTATATTTGAAAATATATAGTTTTTGTCGTATTTCCTATGCCAACCTTTCAACAGAAAAAACAGTGAAAAAACAAAACAAGAGATTGTGCAACAACAAATGTATTTATTGTAGACAGAACAATATATATAGCTCAGAAAAGGCTAACTGACAAGCAATATCTCCTGAGATTTGGGAAGATGATTGACAGGGAAAGAGAAATCACCATCAACATCTCTATTAGATCTGCTGGTGTTATTGGTCATCAATAAATGTCTAGTGCCAAGCTTGTTCCCCAGGCAACAGACTAGATGACAATATTTTTCTTTATTTAGTTCAAAAGCAAAAGAACTTGCTATACAAAAGCAAAAAGCATTGCCTTTCATGTTAGAAAATTAATAGTTATAGTTTTTTTGCCTTTTACTGGACACTTTTGTTTTGAAATGAATGAATAACACCATGTGTTCTGGCTTTTAATTTTCTTCAGTAATGTGCCACCATTGTTTGCCATGACTGTAATGTTGGCAATTATAATTCGAATTATACAGTGTTGTCTCATGCTGGAAAATGTGAATGCAGGTTGTATAAAGCTTTCATTGTCTTAAAGTATAAGTGCTTTTTATAAAAAAACATTTTACAATGCAGTAACTTCAGTAGTGATGAATGCAGCCCAGCCATTACTTTAGTTGTCATCTGGCCAGTAACCGAGTATCTTTATTTCACGTATGAATTCACCATCACTATGGGTTCCCTGCAAACTCAAGGCTGTTAGCCAGAAATGTTTATGATTTGTATATGGTTAACAGTATATTTTCTGGACAATGTCCATGTTTCCCAAAGTCAATACAGATCCACTCAAAAACTAGACTGGGCATTTTAAACCCATTAATAAAACATTTAAATCTACACGTCTACTCATTTGTTGCAATGCTAACCTCTACCATATATATATATATATATATATATATATATATGTGTGTATAAAGGCAAATATATTAACATACAATGTCCTGACATCCTGCAGCATGCTTGCAAACTTCTGCATGTAATAAACAGGTTAAATAAGAGAGCATGCTGTTTATAGACCCTTGCTGTTGTTGTAAAAGGAAAGGAGAAAAAGAATATTCCTAATGCATCTGTTCCCTGCCATTACTAACAATTAGATCAGCACCACTGATTTATCCATTAACAAAGGGTGTGAGGTAACATGCTGTTTTATAAGGCTGGAAATGATGTCTAAGAAAATAAAGCAGAATTCTCATGAGAGTACCACATTTGTTTGAGGTTTTTTACTAATGCTAAGTAAGGAAGTGATAATGTGATCCAACCCTAGCATTCACTCAAGCTTTACTCACAGATAATCCTTTTAAAATCATCCGAGATAAATCTATGCACATGAAAATGTGTGGCTTTGTGTTCATAAGTATGTTTAAATGAAGGCCTAAATTGTCTATAGACATGCATTCCTTATGACTCTTACCGAGTCACCAAATTAGACACCCTGGATGAGCTCATCTGAAAAGGAATGAATCACTTCAAATGCAAGAAAATTAGTATGCACAGAAATGTTATTTCAACATAACTTAGTGATGCACTATTGAAAATGACTGCAATGTCAAAAAATCCCTTTTAATTTTCTAAACTTTTTCTTCCATTCAGAGCAAAAGCTGTATACTGTACATTCAAAGTATAAAAATGGTAACAAAATGAGGCATGGTTTCAGTCATTCTGAAGATCTTTCAGTGGCCTGTTCTCCCAAAGAGCTTTTTTCTTTCCAAAATGTATGTGCTTTAAATGTTTCACTGTGGGGTGGTGGTGTCTGACCGTTCAAAAGATTTAGTAAATCTTTAAAACTCATCAGCATTGAATTAAAAATGATTGTGTGTATCTAAATGCATGTACACCATGCATCTATAAAACCCAATAATCGATGGCTCTTTTACAAATATTTGCTAAAAAACTGTGTTATTGTTAGTATGATAGTGTGATTTTTACATGCTGTTTTTATGCTGAGTGTCAAAAAGAAATCACAAGCCACAGTTTTTAATTCATGAATCTAAAATGAAGCTTCACTCTTAAAAATGCTGGATTTTCAACCCAGCTTTGGATCAAAAAGGGCGAACCCTATAAACCCTATGTTGAAAATAACCCAGCATTTTTTTTAAGTGTAAATGAGAGAATATTTAACATAGATCAAAGACTGACACAATGGAGAGTAACGCACATCTATACAAAGCACAATCATCACAGACAGTGTCATTGTCTATACTTTAAAGAGATTGAAAGACAAAGAAATGAGGAGGGAGCAGATGTTTTGCCTCCTTCCAAGATGTTCCTGACATTTCATTTGTATACTTCAATTTAGTTATTTCTTGATTTGCACTTGCATGAGAACAACTCATAGCACAAACGCTGCCAAAACCAAGCTATATTGGTTTAAAAAAAAGATCAGAAATGGCTATGTTTAAAAGAACATATGGTAGTCTATTTCCGTCTATTTCAGAATGCTTTTAGTGCCCTCAACATTTCTGCTTAAAGTTCATATTAAAACTGCATCATTTTATAGCCACCTGAAATGATGGCAGTGATAAGGGTTTGGTTGCTTCACAGTCTCTGTGCACTTTTAAGATACTTTTAACTTCTAAACAAACAAACAAACAAACACATATAAAATAAACTTTTCTTAAAACAGTCAGATTCATAGAGTTGCAGAAAATAGCTACTACTAAATAACTTAAACACTTACATTTTAAAAGGTTAAACAATAACCCTTTTCCCAAGTTGCTATGGAGTCAAATCAATTCTTGTTTTCTGCATTGGCAACCCTTCTTCACCGCCTGTCAATCACACTGGAATCAATTCTCATCCCTTGGCTTCACCTAAAGGTTGAAAGTGCTCATGGGTGTCCAAAACCCATTTTAATTTCTATATTTCTCTTTGCTCACACTTCAGCACAACACTAATTTCAAGATGCTGTCAATAAATAGTAGACAAGTGAATATCATCAGCAAAAGTTTACTTTTATACAGTAAAATAATTATTATTTTAAGGTACCAATTAACACTTGGAGTTTTCTTGTACAGTATGTGCTACCTAGACCCATATTTTTTGTTTGCTATGGATCTACTAAGAGAAAATGTAATGACGTTTGATTTAAGAGCAGAAAGCTTTTATAAATCATACAAAATGACACTTGTGTTCCGTAATACTTTACATCACCAGCAGGGGGCAGGACGACATCATTACGTTAGTCACTTTTAGTTTATTACTGTGAGCATTTATCAGATAATCTCTTTCTTTACTGATGTGAGCTGGTATTATAACAAGGAATTCAGTTTGATTATGTGAAATAAGTTTGAATTGGCAAGTACTTTACAAATTAACAAATTACATTAACATTAAAATACATTTACAAATTAAGTTAGACCATCCCTAACCTGCAGGCATTGTGCTTTCTGTATCAGACATCCAGGAGGTAAAACTCTGTATTGCGACTAGCTGTTAAGACTAAATATCTAGCAAGAATATAAAACATTGAACTATTTTTTTTATGCTTTATTAACAACAACAGATAGCATGTACAGTGCCATATATCTTATAACAGAAAAAATTCACATGCCTCAACAAGAAGGAACAAGAAGAAGAGAAAAAAAAACAAGAGGGTACATAGTTAGATATACATTTTAGAAAAAGATATACATTATATTATACCTTTCCAAAGGATTTTACAATGCAATTTGAATATAGAAAATATACTTTATAGATCAGCACCATTTATTATATTTTATCTTTAATATTATGTGAAAATGTCACAGGAGGAGTATATATTAATCACTTTGATTGCTTTACTATTTTTAGATTTTGACAACACATCTACAAACATTTTATCTCCTTTTCAAGCACAATAAAAAGAGGTTTGCCTTTTGTAAACTTTCATTTATGGATGTGAAATTTACAAAGAAATAAAATAAAATTTATAATAAACTCAACATCTTTTAAGGAGTGATTCTTAGTAAAATAACCCAAAATCACATGTATTTAGGATACTGAAAAGGTTTTTAAAATATTCTCAGCTATAACTTCACATTAGCATTGAACTAATTTATGTTAGCTCTAAAACATAAAACATTTAACAAACAAAAAAAACACACAATCAAAATGATTTTATAGATTTACCTTTTAAAATAAAGAAGTTTGCTGACATGTTTTCTTGTAAATGAGCATCCAGACTCCTATTGGATTCTGCCAACAAACCAATATTTCTGAATGGTCTGAGAATGGCGAGGATTAAGCAGACTTTCTTCTTCCTTTACTTCTTTATGCCATTCCAGCATCTACAAATATATTCATGGCGAGAACCAGTTAATCCATACACAAGTTTTATTCAGACAAGTTGATCCATACCCAGGTTGGGGTAGGGACAATTTGGCCTAACTTGCATGATTTTGGCCTGTGGGAGGGGAGAACATGCTAACTCTACACAGAAAGTCAGGGCCCTAGCCAGGACTCGAACCAGGGACCTTCTTGCTATGAGGCAACAGTGCTACCCACTGAGCCACTGTGCCACCCCAACTTTAAAAACAGATTTAAACATTTAAATAATATGTGCCGAGAGCATTCGGTTTCAATATCTCATTTTTGACAGAGTTGGCGTTTAGAGTCTTTGAATCTGAGCTCATTAAATGTTAACAAAAGTGTGAAAAATTGACAGAAATTCCTACTGAGCCCATGCAGAATAATCTTCATATTTCAAAATGTCTTATTCGGTTTATCGAGCATATTACAATCACCCTCAACTGTCCCATTCTTAAATTTATAATATTCCACTTCAGGAGGAACACTTGGGGACATGGTTTTATTGAGCATTTAGGTTACCAATATTATAAATTTTATTATGTAAGACTTCCTATTGGGCATTATTTCTTAATGAAGTGCACCTGAGGGCATGCACTGCAAAATAATGGTGATACAAAACACATAGGGTCCTTTGTGTTTGTCACATTTCATATGGATGTTTATGAGAAGAACAAATATTAATTCAGCAATGTTTGTTTCTACTCTGCACTGGCACATGAGCTTGTAAACATGCATAGTTTGAGGCACAGTCATATATGTAGACACATAACTACAAGTGAGGACATCTTATAGACTTTCACAGGCAAATTATTTTCTATTCCCAAATCAAACCTGTTGATATTTAAAAAAAAGAGTAATGATTTAAATGAGCCCTAATGGTAAGAAACACCTGAAAGGACATTTTCAAAAAATAGGCCACCTCAAGTATAGCCAAATGTGCACACACAAAGGAACATTGTGCCATATCTCGCTGGCTCATTTCTTCCTGTCCTCAAGCCTCTGCTTTTGAAAGTCGCTCTTTTATGGATGGAGGGGGAAAATTGATTGCCCTTACATATCACTGAATGTTCTGTACCAGAATAGAAAATATCCATTCATTTATCTCCACACTCTGAGGTGCAGTGGTGTTAGCCACGTGTACTGACTTATAAACACCATGTAGCCCACAGCACAACCTCACTATAAATATTTTCCAGCTTTACCTCTCTCTCTTTCTCTCTCTCTCTCTCTTTCTCTCTCTCTCTGTCATACTGGATCACTAACAGCCATTTTCTGTAAATAAGACAGCACAGGCAGAGCCTATTGCAATTTTTCCTGTCAGTTCTTATTTAAGTCTACATTTTATCTATCTCTGTGCATTATATTGTAAATATAAAGATTGTGGAGAATAGAGGCCAGAGTCATAAAGTATGAGCAAACTGGATATTGTGAAAGCAGCTGAATTCAGTATTTTTATCGAATGGTCCTTATATTTATATGCGGCTCATGAACATTAAGACCATATGTTCAATACCCTTCTGCATTTTTGGTATTTGTTTTGTTGTCATGTGACTGTTTCTTTAAAGTTTCAGATGGCTGAAAGCCAAACAGTGTTGCTGGCTCAAATTAAATTTTACAGGAAACAAAATGAATTGCCACGAAGCAGTCAAAGTGTGATTTATCATGTTTGTGATCTTGAGACCACTATGGTACATTGGACAGCAAATCTGGCTGTGCCTTTGTGCAGTGCCTTTCAGCAGAGGGCAGCTTCTCTTTATCTCTCTAATGCAATAAATTAAAGACTAGCAGATATGCAGTGTGACCAAATATGAATGTGCCTAAATGAACGACAGATCAAAAGAAAGTTTCATCCCTTTTAGTGAATATTACAGAAAAAGGAACAAAATATAGATTATTTTTCCAGCATATGTTTTAGATAGATTTTAATCACTTAAAGAACTGTAACCTAGCCAGCAGTATAAATATCCATATGGACATCTTGCTCACTTGGGAATTGATAATTTATAAAGAACTAATTGAAAACATACTGATTCTCTCTCAAAACCTCCACACAAACATGATAAAACCTGCCGGTACGCATGCGCAAACTGTGATTACAGTAACGACCAGAGATGCGCGCTGCGCTCAGGCGGTACCCAGAACTCCGCGCTGACATTTTCAAAGATTCATCTCGCTAAATATGACATCCAAAAGGGTAAGAATCTCTTAATCTTGGTTTGTGCTCGTTTTTTTTCTGACATTTCAACCAGACAGCTTTTAAGTAGCCTACTTTCCAAAGTAATTCTCTCTTAGGAAGAAATGACGCCTGTTTGCATGCTCGTTGTGAGACATTTCAAAGTTTTTCTGCGTTGTGTCGTCTCGTCAGCAGCTGTAGGTGCTTTAAGATGGAGTTGATGGACGAGCTTTCCGACAGTGATTCTCATCTGGTCCAGCAGATGTACAACGACACGCTCCTCCAGCGGAATTTAAGCGCTTTAGATGATGCAGATGGACCTTTACCAACTAGCATAAAGATCACGGTCGTCGTGGTTTACCTAATAGTGTGCGTTGTGGGACTCGTGGGAAACTGCTTGGTCATGTATGTAATTATCAGGTGAGAATAAGGGTTTTAGAGATATGCGTGGTTTGTTTGAAAAGTTTACAGTTAGGTTTGGTATGGTTAGTGTATTACTGAACTTCATGCAACTTAAGCAATATCCAATTTTGAAAAAATAATCATTTAAAAGATTATTACTGGATTACAAGAGCTGTTTGTGTACAATTTCTCACAAAATCTATTTCAATGTGACTCACACTTACTATCTAAGCACTCGACATACTGTTTACTTTACTTAAAGGGGACATTTCACAATACTTTAAAAAAATTAAAAATAAATCCTTGGTGTCTCCAGAGTATGTATGTGAAGCTCTAGCTCAAAATACCATGTAGATAATGTATTATAGCATGTTAAAATGTTTACCACTTTGTAGTGCTGTTTTGGGTGTGTCCTTTAAAATGCAAATAGCCCGATCTCTGCCCTAAATGGCAGTGATGTGATTGGATAGTACAGATTAAGGTGAAGTATATCCCCTTCTGACATCACAAGGGGAGCCAAATTTCAATGACCTATTTTTTCACATGCTTGCAGAGAATAATTTAACCAAAACTAAGTTACTGGATTGTTTTTTTTATATATATATTGTCTAGGTTGATACAAGTACTGGGCACCCATTTTTTGCACTTAAACATGAAAAAAGTCAGATTTTCATGATATGTCCCCTTTAAAACTTGTACATTACATGATAAAATAAGCTTGCTCTTATTATTCACATCTACTGCTTGTTCTCTTTTCATACCAGACTTGTATAATGTTGTAAAGCGGCTTGTTTACATTGCTAAATTAATGTTTGGTTCTTCTCCAACTCTCTCTCCGGCTTGAAACAGCTGTAGACGGGAGGCTAGACATAGCTTGTGTTTAATTATATAGTGTATATATAAGCATTTCAGCATTTAACATTTTTTAAAACAATTGCTTGCCTAGGTGTCAAAATGTCATCAGATTTGATAGTGAGATTGAAAACGGTTTGACAGCTTTAGGAAAATACTAAATATTGTTGTTACAAACTCACACTCATTGATTTCCTTATTGTTTGCTTTTACATGACAGGCACAACTATTCAGTAATTTTGGCTTATGCTATTATGTTTTATTATTGTAACTGTGAAGGATTTAAATTCTTATCAAATGCACAAGCTTAAAGTGACACCATGTAATTTTTCAACCTTCATAATACATTTTCAAGACCCTTGTGATAGTACATCGACTTTAAATAGGTTGAATGACATGTCTACCATAGCCTGACGGGGTCTGTATCACTTTTACTCGTATTTTAAAACTTAGGGTTTCTGGTAGTAACCAGAGCACAAAAAAAACTACAAAATTCGACTGCTTTACGGCATACGTCACTTCCTCCACACAATTTGTTTTTAACGTGAATTTTGCTGGAGGCTACTTAAGGAGTGTAGAGAGCAGTTTCTAATATGTGACTCTGTGGCACAGTCTTTAGTGTCACGGACCTATGACACGGGCGACCCGGGTTCGATTCCCCTTTAAGGCAATTTTTTATATAAACTGTTGATTCATACATAAATGCGATGTTCTTTATAAATTACGGCGATTATATTGCATATAGTTCCCTGTATTCAGATGCTGTGTTCACGTATTTACCTTTCTTTTTACTGTGTCTATGATATTTACATTACAATCCAGGATGCTATAGCACTCAAACTTGCTCACAGTGTAAAACCAAACCCTATTCATTCACCAATCAGATCCGAGCGTTTCTCTCTTCTCTCTTCCTCATTTGCTGCGTTCCGCTGTCACTCGCGTGACGTATTACAAAGCGGCAGACCTAAACGCATCGGTTTACTTGGATTTGGAGCGATTTTCACACAAAAAAGAGGAATAACGAGCGCCATTGCGGAAAATCCTGGTGGCGAGGGAGAGAGAGAGGATGCAACAATATTTGTTTGGAAAAAGGCAAGGAAATACGTCTGGCCGTTTCTGAATTGGAAGGCTGCAGCCTCCGGAGGTCAAATATGCAGGCTGCACACGTCGTCAAGCCTGGGTTATTAAGGTAAACTGAGCATTACATTCGCAGGTCATAAGCATACTGCAACAATTTACGATTAACTAAGTATAATAGTCAACTTTGTAATTGTTAATATTGTGAAATAAGACAGTCTTGATGACGTATTAGAAATACGACATCCGGAGGCTGCAACCTTCAGATTGAGAAATGGCTTCTGCCACAACGAGTTCCTCATCAGAAAGTTGTAACATGACTGCGTTTCTCCCTGTTGTCTCAAAATGTTGATCGTTTAGCATTTTAAATGTTTAGTTTTTAGTTTAGTTTTAAGGTTGGCCAGTTCCTTTCCTTTGCGACAGTGCTGCGGCGCTTGTGGGCTCTAGGGGCGCTAGAAGTGAAAAATACGTGTCTAGCACCCCCTAGTGGCCAAAAGTTTCATGGTGTCCCTTTAACTGCATCATTACAAAGTGGTAAAAAATAGTATTGGTGTCACCTACTATAGTCTTTATCAAAGGGAAATAATGGTTGAAATGGCTGTTGTATGAGTGAATGTGATTTTGTCTTTATGCACTGCGTGTTCATGCATTCATGTGTATGGTCATTATTCACAGACGTGTTGATATATCGTCCTATGGGCCTATTTTAAAACCTGTTGCTAGGCTGGTTACTAAGCACTGCTTGCAGAAATGTCTTTTCCTCATAAGACTAGCCTGTCTCAGCATTCCAGACTCATTGAATTTGGATGACAGTGTCTAATAACTCTTATGGTTTTAAAGCATTTTAACAAGGTTTCTGAATACCATTACTACAGTCCTGCTTTTGTATGCATGAAGATTTAGATTTAAAGTTAAACATTTCAAAGAATTTTAGATATAAACAGTGATATGTATATTAAAATAAAAAAGCATAAATGCATGATATATTTCATAGAAAGAGTTTAAATATAAAATAAATATAAATATACAACTATTTCCTGGCATTTAATAATATAGTACCTTACAAATTATTTTGTAAGAATAATTTTTGACCTTGCCTTTGAAATCCAGGCTAAAGTTTCATAATGTAATTTTGAGATTAGAAGCATCATAGTTTAAACATTGATTTCACAATGATTTCACTCTTGATGACTTTGTGTAGAAAACAGTACATCACAAAAAATGACTCAAGGCACAGGCAGGGTAACATTTTTTTAATTATATAAAAATGTTGAAATTACTCATTGTAAATATTAACATAGATATTCAATTTTTTATAAAATTTATTTGTAAGGATTTTTAATAACTCTGATAGCAATAAAAAGTTATGTTAAAATACAGATATTCATATGAATGTATCATCAGATGCTTTTATCCCTAGGCAGCGTTTGAGGGCGGGCAGGGGGGTCACTGCCCCCCAGACCAGAGATAATTATGATTTTGCCTGAGCTATTAATAAAATAGAAATGTGAGAATTTATATTATATTTGTCTTATGTAAACTTAAGTCTCAAATACTTTTAATTAATTTAAACCATGGCTGCATCCGAAAACTTCTTCCTTCTGCGGCAGCATTCCAAGGCAGGAAGGCATCAAGGCATGTCCGAATCCAATGTTAGGTTTATTTCCCGACTCCTGACATTGTTCCCACAATTCTATGTGTGTGTGCGTAGTATAAATAAATATATATTTTCACCTTTTACACATTTTAATTGCATTTCTAGCGAGAAATATTGTAGTTTTCAAATATGTGATTAGTTATCACAATGGCGCTCTCTGTTTATATTTCAAACACGCTGCCTATGAAGTGTGTCCGAATGCTTTTCTTTTAGCAGCCTTCATGCCTCTGGAGTCATTGCCTCATGAGGCAGCGAGGTAACAAGTCAGCTGCCTAAGTTTTTGGACGCAGCCGACATTTACAAAATTAGGAACTCTCGTGCTAATCTAAAAATATTGCAGTACCCTTGTTTGCCAATAGGTTTCCCTAAGCACAAGCGTGAAACTACGGCTATGCTTTTATCTAAACAACTTACATGCATGCATTTACCCATGTAATTCTTTTTTTTACTAATGTGCCCTCATAAACTTCAATCAAAATTTGAACATGTACTCTTGTGGCGATCAGTTTTTGAGGACGTCACCTATATTATGGCTTGGGCATGAGCATCTGTTAACTCCGCCCCCTCCAACTGTTGTTCTGCTGCCAGTTCCATTTCTGAATGAAACGTCTACTTTTCTATATCCAATCAAAGCACGGTGAAAAAACCAATTCATGCCCACTATTTACCATGTGTGATTTTCTGTTTTTATTTGGAAATACTGTGTCACAGAAGTTGATTGCGATTTCCGGTTCACAGGGACTTTAAGTTAAAACAGTAAATTCTATTTTCATTACTGTCATTTTGTACATTTTCAAAAACATGCTTAACTTGTATCTGATATTTGTAACTGCCGCAGGTACACAAAGATGAAAACAGCCACCAACATTTACATCTTTAACCTGGCCCTGGCTGATGCACTAGTCCTGGCCACGCTTCCTTTCCAAGGCACAGATGTCCTTCTCGGTTTCTGGCCGTTTGGTCTGGCTCTGTGCAAGACTGTGGTTGCCATTGACTACTACAATATGTTTACAAGTGTCTTCACTCTGACCTCAATGAGTGTGGATCGATACATAGCGGTCTGCCACCCTGTGCGCTCCCTGACTGTTCGTACGCCTTTCCGGGCTAAACTGATCAACGTGGCTGTGTGGGTGTTGGCATCTGCTGTAGGAGTTCCAGTCATGATCATGGGCCAGGTGGAGGAGGTCTTTAATGGTAGACGTGTCTTTCCTTATCTTATTCGTGTTGTTTATTCATTGTATATTTGGACAAAATACTATGGAAGTTTCAAAACGGTTTGGTTACAAGCATTGCTTAAAATATCTTCTTTTGTCTTTAGCAGAACAAAGAAATGCATGTTTGTAACAACTAGGTTTTCAATTGTATTATTTTTATTTTTACTTAATTTCTCGACTTCACTTCTCTCCAGGTTTTGAGTGCGTAGTTGCCCTGCCCAACCCAAGAGGACACTGGGAACCTGTGTTTGCGACTTGTGTCTTCCTCTTCTCTTTCTTGATTCCTGTGGCAATCATAAGTTGCTGCTATGGCTTGATGGTACGACGCCTACACAGCGTACGTCTCCTTTCAGGCTCAAAGGAGAAAGACCGTAATCTTAGGAGAATCACCTACATGGTACTGTCTGTGGTCGCTGCCTTTGTGCTCTGTTGGATGCCAGTTCAGGTCTTAGCTTTGATCCAGGCCCTGGGGAAGGTGGATCTCGGCGGCAGCCGGTCTGCAATGGTAGCCATGCACTTCTGTATTGCCCTGGGATACGCTAACAGTAGTTTAAACCCTGTCCTCTATGCCTTCCTGGATGAAAACTTCAAACGATGTTTCCGTGAATTCTGTGTGCCTGCGAATTCTGGTTTGTACCTCGAAGAAATGCGCAAAAAGTCACTGAGGCGAGAAGTGAGAGAATGTGGTGAGGTAAAAGAGGCAACGGCTTTAAAGGATAAAAGGGAGGTTATTGATGTGTGTGCCATTCCAGCGTGTGTAAATTAAAATTGGCCTTTGTATGGTTACCTCTTGAATTCGAAGAAAATTGCAATTGGCTGGTGTGAAAACAGAGGCTTTTGTCTGGTTATAATTCAATTTTAACAATGTACAATTCTTTAAATGGGATAAAAGGGCTTTTTATTTTAAAAATTGCACTTTCTTTTTTTGACCTCTGTGTACTCTTTGCATTGTTTAATGTAGCCCTCAGATCTTTAGATTAATATTATAAGTTGTGCTGGACAAAGATTAATCGCACACAGTGATTTTTGGCATAATATATGAGTGTGTGTTGTGTAATTAGTATGTTTATATAAATACACACACATTCACGTATGTATATAAGAAACATTTACGTGTGTGTATATATATTTATTTATATTTTTATATATTCTATATTGTATATAAATAAATGATGAATAAAAAATGATATATGAATAAAAAAACATCTAAAATGAATATATGTGTGTGTGTGTAGTTAAATATACATAATAATTACACAAAATACACACACATATATTATGCAAAAATTGCCCAGCACAAATTATATGTAGATAATATTATGATTGCTTTTAGCCTTAATGATTAAAATGGTGTGTTGGAATTGGATATGCTACTTATGTGATTTTTTTAAACAAATCTGTAAACACCTATAATCTTTAACACAAATGTATGAGTTATGTACATAAATACATATTGCAAAGAAATTATTGTATTAAACATACCTAAACATATATGTAACACTGTCTGTGAAATCCATGCTAAAGTCTACATTGAATTATGAGATTAGAACCGGGGGACGCATCATGAAAATCTGACTTTTATCATGTTTAAGTGCTATCATTGGGTTCCCAGTGCTTCTATCAACCTAGAAATGTGAAAAAGATCAATCCAGTAACTTAGTTTTGGTAAACTATTCTCTGTAAGCATTTGAAAAAATTGGAATTTGGCTCCCCTTGTGATGTCAGAAGGGGATAAATCCGCCTCTTAATCTGCACTATCCAACCACGGCACTGCCATTTAGTGCAGATATCAGCTCATTTGCATTTTAAAGGACACACCCAAAAAATTCACATTTTTGCACATACCTACAAAGTGGCAATTTTAACATGCTATAATAAATTATCTGTATGGTATTTTGAGCTAGACCTTACCAATACGTACTCTGGGGACACCAAAGATTTATTTTACATAATTTCTTGTGAAATGTTTGATTTTACTCATTGATTTTAAAATGATTTCAATCTTTGACTTGGCCTTATTTAGTCAATATTAAATACATCAAGATTATATTTTCACAGAATGTACTTTTTGTTGTGTACAAAACAGTAAATCCCACAAAAAATGACTTTAGCTGGGTTTTCACAGACTGGGTCAGATATTAACTACAAATATTTCTCAGTATTTAAACATAATGTCCCTTTAAAATCTTTTAAAATATGTATATCAGAACAGAATGTTATTAAAATTATTTAATGTTATGTGTTTATGTCTCTGTCTATTTTTTCCTGATTTGTGAAACACAGCTGAGTGGTAATTGGGTAAAGACTAAGACACTTGTTGATTTTTACATTTTACTTTAAGGTTATACTGCAATGATACTAAGGCTCCTGAGATCATGTGTAGTTGATCTCTGTTATATGGCCACTTTAACTAGCAGGAGTGAAGGGTCATAGAAACATCTGTTTATGTCTGTACAGTGAAATATAGAGATGTTTTCCAGATGCTGTTAATGCTTCATGCTTTGTATGCCATGCTTTTCTTCTCACTTCAGCCTATATCTTAATTTAACTCTTGACTGAACAAAGAAAACAAAAATATACTGTAGATAAGCTTCTTGTTCTACTTCAGGAAAATAACAAATCACATATACAAAATGATTTAAAAATGCATGTTATAATAACACAAGCAATTAAAAATGTAATTTACCTAATTAACCATGTGTTTTTTAATCAGTGCTGAAATATAAATTGGTTGAAATGCATTAAGACTTTAGCTTTTGTAAACAAGGCCACCAGCATTAAAATCAATGTCCATCACTGAAAAAGGAGACCGTTGTGAAAATTAATATCCATAAATAATTAAATGCTACCTCTGCTTTGAGAAGTTGCTTGTCAAAAATAAACTTAAATATTTATAAACAACAAAACACATAATTGTAAGCACCCATTTTTTGTTTTTGTTTCAATCATTGCAACTGTGAAGGTAAGAACTACTTTATTAGACCTTACTAGACTGACATCATAACCATGCATTCTTTCAATCAGTTAATGTTTATTACTTTTTTGTTTATTTGATTAACTGTTAGTGATAATAGTGTTTGTTGTGACTAACATAGTGAGAATTTAAAATGTGAGTAGATTGATGCTGACTTTGAACAGATCACTATTGATGTGAAACTACTGTAGTTTTGCTGGTTTAGTTTTTTTTTAAGGGATAGTTCATCCAAAAATTATAATTCATTTACTCACCCTCATGTTGTTACAAACCTGTATATATTTTTTGTTTCGGTGAACATGATGTAAGATTTTGAGAAATGTTTGTAACCAAACCATTCGTGGACCCCATTTGCTTACATAGTATTCTTTACTATGAAAGTCAATGGGGTCCACGAACTATTTGGTTTACAAACATTCCTCAAAATATCTGCCATTGCGTTCATCAGAACAAAGAAATGTATACAGGTTTGTAACAACAGAGTGAGCAAATGATGACAGAATTTTCATTTTTGGGTGCACTATCCCTTTAAAGGGATGAAATATATTGCATTAGTGCCACTTTGTGGTTGATTCAGGATTTTGTTTTTATACAGAAAGTGGTGAATATGGTTGGGTTAGTCATAGCATGTGTTCTTTCAGAATGTACTTTTTTTCTTATGCAGTAACTCTGTGACTGACAGCCTCACAATATCTACATGGTTGTGAATAAATTACATTTTTGTACTCTCTTCTCTTTCTTTTAAATACTCAAGTCAAGGCAGTACCAGTTTAAAAGTATGGTTAGACATCTCGATTGGGTTTGTGCATACTGGGAGCACATAGAAACAAATGAATCTTGTTTTTAAAAATCAGTTCCTCTCTGTCTGTTTATAATTTACTCAACTCTCACGTCTTTACTGTTACCAGCAGGTGGTAGCACTAGAACACAAAAACTGCTCTGTCGCCTGACAAATACTTTTGTAGTTTAGCTGTGTCAAATCAGCAATACTTTAGCCTATTTGTTAGTTTGTTCACTTTTTCATCATTTTAATATTTGGTCTTTAAAATTTCATTTAGAAAAGGACTGTTTTCTCACAAAGGTTTCAAAGAAATGACGTTTGGTAGATATGATATTATTAATGCAATGTAAAATGCTTTCATAATTATAGCTGATCTTACCTGAGATATCCAATAAGAAAGAGAAATCTGAGATCTATTTCATATCCATTATTCTAGACATCAATGAGATTAAATAGAGAGCAAATGGAAACTTTCAAGTCTCATGCATCTCTTATACTCTACTGTATGTCTTTTGAGAAAAAAATGTCTCAATTTGCCAAGTCTGCAATCAATTATCGGTAATATTGTCGATGAACGGTTAAACCAAACATTTATTATCAATTTTCTACCCTATATATTTTACCCCTACAACTTAAATTCATTTAAAAGCTCCATTCTCTTAAATTGCAACCACTGAGCAATACAATTTTCCTATTTCACCTTAAAGGAAAATTCCACCATTTTTCAATATTTTACTATGTTCTTACCTCAACTTAGATTAATTAATATATACCTATCTTTTTTTAATGTGTGCACTTTTAATCTTTTACAGAGCCTCGTGAATGTGTTAGCATTTAGCCTAGCCCCATTCATTCCTATGGCTCCAAACAGGGATAAATTTAGAAGCCACCAAACACTTCCATGTTTTCTCTATTTAAAGACTGTTACATGAGTAGTTACACGAGTAAAGGGCAATTTATAGTCGTGCACGTAGGGTATCCGTAGCCTGTGCGTAGCCTGACTCGCACCTTGCAAAAATTTTAACAGCGCGTCAGATCTACGCGGACCGCAAGCGCTGTGATTGGTCCACCAGAACCCCTCCCGTCAGGTAAAAAAACTGCGTCATAGGTATTTCCGTTTGTGACGGTGAAAACAAAGATGAGCCAAGTTGAGGAGTGATTTAACTCAAACTGCATCAAAAGTCGCTGTTTATTTACTTCCATCATTGCTGGTATTCTCAAATTATACACAACAAGTTGCTGTTTCTTCTTATTTTGTGGGTTAACTTGCCAAGCTTCTTCTTCTCTGACGGTCGCGCTGCTACTGTGGTTACACGCGTGGATACTGCCCACCAGCGGTCCCGCGTGTGTTTGCACGACGCGGACGACGACGCAAAAGTATAAATGAAAACCGACGCGGAACCTACGCCATCACTGCTACGCCGTAGGACCTACGCACGACTATAATGAGCCCTTAAGTATGGTGGCACAAAATAAAACTTTTGTTTGGAGCCATAATGAATGGGGCTAGGCTAAATGCTAACACATTCAAGAAGCGCTGTACATAGATTAAAAGAGCATGCATTGAAAAAAGATAGGTGTGTGTTCATTCATTTAAGTTGAGGTAAAAACATAATAAAATATTGAAAAACGGTGGTGTTTTCCTTAAGTCTAAGAACACGAAGCGTTATATTTAACCTTTTTTAAGATAGCCTGTATAATGAATCATTAATCACAAGCTTATTGCCTATACACGTACAGCCTTACAATACTAAATACATTTAGCGACGAAAACAGGTTAGTAGATGCTGTAATACCGAGGACCGTCCCTCCCTCCCTCATCCCTCATCCCTCCCACACAGACACACGACCCCCCTCTCTTCATCGCTCCCCTCCCACCGTCTCTCTTTTCCATCCACTCTCTTTTCTACAACAAACATGGCCGCGAAATCAGACGGCTCAGCCGTGTCTTTGCAGAATGACATTCCGCCGACATGCCTCCCCGCTCCGGAGAAACGCACGCCCCAGAAGGAGCACTCCCTCCTGGACTGCTGCTGGACCCTATGCGCCCTCTTGGTGTTTTTTTCGGACGGTGCTTCGGACCTGTGGCTGGCTGCCGACTACTATCTCAGGCGGGACTATTGGTGGTTCGCGCTGACACTCGTTTTCATCCTAATACCGTCTGTGGTGGTGCAGGTGCTCAGTTTCAGATGGTTCGCGTACGATTACTTGGACGCGAACGGGAGCGGAACGGCCGCGGCTGCTTTGGTGGCGGCGTCCAACGCGGAGGCTCAGTTCAGCACCAAGGACAGCGAGCAACGGGGCGCTGGCCGGTCTGCCGTTATCACCGGAACCCGGAGCAGGACCGACGCGTGCTGCAGAGTCTGTGTGTGGCTCTTTCAATGCATCGTTCATATACTTCAGCTGGCACAGGTGTGGAGGTATGTAAGTGTGCGTACTTGGGAATTTTTAATATGTGGTAAAATCCTAACGTGTCACATCAGCAGTTCATACCTCCATTGTTCATCACATGGAGTGTCCTCTCTCAAGCAAAAGTGTAACACACCCACCTTACACTCCTGAATATAAAGGTATCTTTAAAAGTTATTTGTTGTGTGGTTCAATAAAGAACCATTAACATCAACAGAACCTTATATGTGCCATAAATGCAGACTACAAAGTAAGAAAGAGCTTTTGACTGAAAGGTTCTTTGGGGAACAAAAATGCTTATTTTGTGGCATCCTTGCAAAACCATTTTAAGCACCTTCATTTTTAAGAGTGTAAGCCAAGTCTAAGTGTGAATATTGGCCAAATGAGTTGGTTACTAAGACTTGTGTTATACAAGAGAGGACTTCAGCTTAAGTATTTTGCACAGATTTATATAAATTCAGCATCGTCTACAACGTTTAAAAGAATTAATGGATAATTGTAGGACATCACAATAATACTGCCGGTCACTCTGTTTGAGTTTTTTTAGTCAGTGAGTGAAAGGAAGCCTCTTTTTTATTACCACCGTTGTGTATTTCCTGTTGCCAGTTCATCATTATATCCAAGCCGTTTGGTTCCAGGCCCCTCCTCCTCCACCTCTTATGAGCTTCTGGGTCAATAATCTCCCAGAGAGTCTCCTCCAGTCATTCAATCTGTCCACCAGAAATCGCCTTATGTACACTCTGAAATCCTTCTGTTTTTACGGCATCGCACTGGATATTCCTCTTTTTTTGTATTGCTTGCCATTGGTTCAATTTTAGAGCGGATATAACAGATTTGTTTTGATTTATTTTAAAACGGGGCATGTTCTGTTTTCTGCTAAGCTTCAGTGTGGTTGTGGATGACAGACGGCACTCAACAACATTTGTAAAAGCTTTGCATCAGAAAGGCAAAGGTCGTGGGTTCGATTTCACTCATGCCGATAAAATGTACACCATTTGGATGTAAGAGTCGGCCAAATGCATAAGTTAAACATTTAAAGGGATTAAAATATACTCTGTCAGGAAAAAAATGTTCCTACTGTAAAAAAAATTCCATAGAAATTACACTTGCAGCTGGTTGCCGGTAACTTACTGTAGATTGAAATTATTAGTTACTGTATTTACTGGCAATATTTTGTTCAAAGTTAAATAAACATTAAACATTTAAGACAAAGTCTTTTTATTTACAGAGTAAAACTAAAATAACAGCATCAAGCTAAACTTTCTGGGAAACAAAATCTGAAGCAAAAAAACTGAAAAAGGTTCACTGTAAAAAATTGCTGTAATTATGCAGCTGGTTGCCAGTAACTTACTGTAGAAGATAAAGACTGAAAATGTTTCATGTTCATTTAATTTTTAACAAACTGTTGCCAGTAAATAACATAAATTTAAAATCTACAGTAAGTTACTGGCAGCTAGTTACAAGTAATACCCAGTAATACTGTAATTTCTACAGAAATATTTTACAGTGTTGATGATGATTTCTGGTTCCCAAAATGCTTTGCATGAGCCAGTTATTGTATAGTTTTATTCTGTAAAGCTAAAGACTTGTTAATATGAAAAATGTATTTCACTTTGAACAAACTCTTGCCAGTAAATAACATAAAATTAAATCTACGGTAAGTTACCGGCAACCAGCTGCAAGTAACACTGTAATTTCTACGGAATTGTTTTGAAAGAGTATATTTAGTATACATTTAATACCTTTGAGGTACTAAAATGAACTCTTTAGGTACTTTTTGATCATTTCTTTTCTAACAGTGTAGAAAAGTAGAATTTAATTGTACACCTAAAAAACTTCACTATGTGAACCCAGAGTTCAATCCATTCACATACACTCTAAAAACAAACGGTGCTAAATAGCACTAAAAGTGGTTCTTGGCTCGTAATCATAGAGGAACCATTTTTAGTGCTATATAGCACCTATGAAGGACCTATGAAGAACCATACGGGGGTCATATAGCACCACTATTGAACCACATATGGTTCTACATAGCACTATATTGTTCTACACAGGAACTTCTTCGGTGCTATATGGCACTTAAAATGGTTCCTCTATGATTACGAGCCGAGAAACCCCTTTAGTGCTATTAAGCACCGTTTGTTTACTGTATAAACACACATGCATAATGCAGGCATGTGTTGTGAATGAATGCTGTGTATTTGTAGTTACACACACAAAGGCAGCGATGTGTGTTGATTAGCAGTGACAGGGCTCAGTTTCTGTGTGAGTGGACATTGCCCTGCTGGATCACCCGCAGGTGTTTGCTGTCATTGATATCACAAAGCTGCCAGCATTTTCAATCAAACTACATCTGTGCTCCTGTCACAACACACATGCTGCCTGTAACTGCTCTTCTTCTCCCCTTGACCTTTTGGTTACGGATCCATGTTTCTTGTGTTCTTGACCTTTTCCATAATGCCATCATTCTGTCATACCACATTTACCATAAAAAATTATTTTACACTGTTTTAGACAAATTTCAGTGATTCAAAGCAAAGCAGCCAGCCAGCAAGAAGGCAGGGAGTGGGGAATAATTTGTAACTAATTTAAATAAATCGAACCATTAGCACATTTTATTCACAAATTAGCCTTGAGGAATTTAGTCTAAGCCCTGCTGAGCACCAGTGAATATATAATTCACTCAAAACAGTTTCAGCAACCACAGACAAACAGCATTGGCACTGCAGGCTCTCTCTCTCTGTCTCTCTTTCTCTCTCTCTGTGCTTGGTGCCTGAGTACCAGCATATTCACATTTTTAACGTTTACCTCTGTCTGGCCTCTCACAGACCCATGGATTTTTGATATTGTTCACCTCCGTCTACTTTCTGACTGAATCTTTGCTTAAAAGCTTCTGAGCAGAGCTTTCCAAAGGCTCTGTCTTTGTTTGATTGGCATTAGCAGTAATGCCTTTAAATCTGCCATCAGCACGGGGCTTGTCACATCTCTGCATTAGAGGGATTATAGATGTTTACCTGCAGCAGTCTGTGAGACAGAGAGTGAGACAACTGTGAGCTACTTCAGACAGACGAGGAGCTATAGGCGTAGTAGAGTATATGTAAAGGTTAAGACTTTTTCCATGTCTGAGATGTTTGCATAAAGCTTTAATTGCATTTTAAATTATGAATTGGGCGTTTATCTGATAATTTACCATTGTGGATTACTCAGTTTGTGTATATAACATTTAAACGGGTCGTGAGTGACACAAGAATGGGTATGCAATGATAAAGAATTCAGAAAAAAAGATCTGTGGAAGATGCGACTCAATTTGACTGACTAAATTTAGAAGTGAGTGGGATTGTTTCTCCCAAAAAAATAATGTTAGTTAAGGCCAATGCAATTGCTCATGTTAGTTCATTTTGCATTAAAGGGGTGGTTTAATGGTATTTCATGCATTCTGACTTATTAACACAGTTCTAAAGTTGTTTCCTCATGCTAAACATAGGCAAAGTGTCAAAAAATCAGTTGGGCAGTTGAGTATTTCTGTGCCGAATGCACTTCGCCAGGGTTCGTACAGGTTTTGGAAAGCTGACGTTTCAGGGGTTTCTATACGTATCACTTCTTTTTATGGGCACTTCCCCTGGAAAACCCAGCCCACCTGTCAATCAGTGGGAGACGCTAGAACTTACAAGCATGTCATCACGCGGTTTTGGAAAGTTTTTTTTCGATTACAGGTCTAGCTGACGTTTCAGGGGTCTCTATACGTATCAGTTCTTTTTATGGGCACTTTCCCCGGAAAACCCCACCCACCCGTCAATCAGTGGGAGACACTAGAACTTACAAACATCACATCACGCGACAGCTTCGTTTAATTTCAAAACTCAACAATAGCATGAATGAAGAAGTGTGTTTTTGGATGTAAGGAGAAGAAAGCCAGCATTATGGAAACAATAGTTTATTATCCGGGGTAGCAGCGGAGTTTTGCGTGTGTGTTTGATGCGCTGGATTTCATTGAAAAGTCTCAACCGGGTCATGATTTGCATGCGCTAAGTAAGATTTTCTGTCTTATGTTGGAAATAGGCACGTGCATATTATATAAATGACACGAACATATAGTTAATCATAAGTAAAACAGTGTTGTACAGTGTTGCTTGACTCGTACTCGCTCCTCCCGCGGTAGTAACTCCTCCTTCTTCATTCTTCCATACGTTATTGGAAAGATTCGGTAAAGCTCATCTTTCTTTTATAAATCTGATTAAACTAAAGACTCTTTGGAGATATAAAGGATGTAATACTACCCTATTAGTCCAGGCAAAATAGCGTTTTACGACAGACTAATTGTAAAATAATTTTTTTCACCATAGATCATTTCTATGAGGTGTCCAGAACAACATACTAAAAGTCCTAAGAAATCCTAGTTGAGGAAATATGTTAATTTCTCATCAATCCGAAATGTGTGTCAATAAGGCCATACTACAGTACAACCCAATGGGGCTATTTTTTTCCTTTACTCCTATCAAAATGAAACTTTACACAATGAAAGTACCCATGAAAAGTAAATTTTTTTGTATTACAAGTTGCTTTGAAAATTAAATTTAATATGCAAATGAGCTATACACTAATCGAATATGCCCAAAATACACCCAAAAGTAACTTTTTGGTATTACAAGTTTCTTTTGAAATGAATTTGAATATCCACATGAGCTTTACACTTATTTAATATGTCCTAATTTGCATAGGCAGAAACATCATTCATATGATAAATATATCGGCCCAATGTTCATCCAATCATCCTGCTGCTTTTAGACTGGCCTCTAACCTGAAAACTGCCTGGCTTGGTAGTTCCTGCCAGCTGTATAACCCCCACCGGTATAATCTTCAGGGTCACGGAGGAACACAAGCCTCCCCACCACAACAAGGTAGCAACAGAAGGGGAGGCCTTTTTCGTGTTTTTGTTTTTTGGTGATTTTGTTTTTACATCTTTTTTTAAATCCAGCCTGGATCCTCGACCCCTTCTCTGTGGCTCATGGTTCTGGCACCTCCTATATCAATTCCTGGTTTGTTCTTTGCTTAGTTCTTCCCCTCTGGGTCATATTCATCTGATAAATCAGGCAACTGTGAGTTTGTACAGCTATTACCACAACATTTTCCACAAATGTTAGTGCAAGGGGGTCCATGTTTTTTGCATGTGCATCTCTTTGTGCTGCAGTCTTTCTTGCAACTACAGTGGACGTAACTATCAACTCCAAAAGTGCAGCAGTAAGTAAACATGATTTTAAATGGTATGGATCAATCTTTCTGCAAATGTAATGATTGAGCTGAAGTTTAGAGCTGCTGTGTGCATCATGCCATCCAGATCTGAAGCCCGGAAAATGCCGCTATAAAGTATAATGTGGTTATAATGTAACGCTATAGCCTAAAATGTAAGTGAGCATCTTATTTATGTATTTAATTTTTTTCGATTCAATTTTATTTATATAGCGCTTTTCACAATTTGGTACCTTTTAGACCTATGCGTATTGGTTTAGTCACAGCAGTGATTAACAAAAATTCGGCTAAGACCAGCATAAGCTGGTAACTGGTTTTTGCTGATTTAAGGTGGCAGTAGCTGGTTTAAGCTGGTCCTCCCAGCCTGGGAAAAAATTGACATGGTGTTGGCTCGTTACGCTGCTTGGCTGATCAGTCATTATTGGCATTAATCTCCCATCCAAAACATGGCACCCCCAAGGTTTTGGGTCCATAGGTTCACTTCCCCCTTTCCACTTCATCATTTGGTAAAAGACCCAACGACTATGGAACTTTGCAGCTGCTGACGTTGGAGGAAGAGATTGAGCTTCCACTGGAGATGAGTTCTGAGTTACTTTAATAAAGAATTGCCTGTTATCTCAGCATGTCCAGTGATTCATCCTTTTGCCCCCATACAGTGATACTAGAGCTTTTTCACCTGCAATGATGATGCCTTTTCCCACATTTTCCTGTGACTGGCTAAACACCTTAGCTTGTTTGAGAAAGCTCGTGTCATTCTTTACTTTTTTCAGTGCCATCCCTTTCCTATGCCAAATAGACGAGATGTAGAATTACAGCCTCAAAATGATTGTGGTTGGATTGTTTGAAGAGCTCGATGTGTCATCTTGAATGGAAAAAGTCTGAAATCATTTAGTTGCTTTTAAATAAAAATCTATAATATGGTATAGGTTTTCGTTCCCTAATTAAAATGTAAGTATGGAAAACAATCAATTACACATTCTTAATAAAAATGTCATTTAAATTCTGAAACATAAGAGGATTTTATATAAATTGTTTCAGCACTGACTCATAATAGTGCCCCAACAAAATAAATGGCCAATTGCACTGCATTGTAATGAATGTATTTTGTAATGCAATTTTTTTTACCCATATCAATGCTGCAAGGAAACCTCAGGTACATTTATGCTGTTATACTAGTGACCTTAAGAAAAAAGGAATCAGTCTTTCTTGTGTTTTGTTAATAAATTTACTGTATTGATCTATTTTTTAGCTTAACATGCATTTAAATTGTACAGATTTTGCTAGTGCTGCAATTCAGATTGCTTTAGTGAGGCAATTTTATCAGATGAATATAACCCAGAGTGGAAGAACCAAGTAAAGAACAAACCAGGAAATGATATGGGGGTGCCCGAACCAAAAGCCACAGAGAAGGGGTTGAGGATCCAGGCTGGATAAAAAACATAAAAAAATGTAATAACAAAAACACACACAAAAAACACAACTCTCCCCTTCTGTTCAGGCTTGTGTTACTCCGTGACCCTGAAGATTATACCGGTGGGGGTTATACAGCTGGCAGGACTTACCAAGCCAGGCAGTTTTCAGGTTAGAGGCCAGTCTAAAAGCAGCAGGATGATTGGATAAACATTGGGCTGATATATTTATCAAACATATGAATGATGTTTCTGCCTATGCAAATTAGGACATATTAAATAAGTGTAAAGCTCATGTGGATATTCAAATTCATTTCAAAAGAAACTTGTAATACCAAAAAGTTACTTTTGGGTGTATTTTGGGCATATTCGATTAGTGTATAGCTCATATGCATATTAAATTTAATTTTCAAAGCAACTTGTAATACAAAAAAATTTACTTTTCATGGGTACTTTCATTGTGTAAAGTTTCATTTTGATAGGAGTAAAGGAAAAAAATAGCCCCATTGGGGTGTATTGTAGTCTGGCCTTATTGGCACACATTTCGGATTGATGAGAAATTAACATATTTCCTCAACTAGGATTTCTTAGGACTTTTAGTATGTTGTTCTGGACACCTCATAGAAATGATCTATGCTGAAAAAAATTCTTTTACAATTACTTCTATTTTTTGCTCCAAAATGAGTTAGTTTGCCTGGACTATATAGGTACTCCAGAATAACATCAGAAATGCAGAAACAGTGTGTGTTATGAGCTTTAAGTAATGTTAACAGTAAGACCTTGTTGTAAAGTGTCAGCATGTTTTTTTTAGAAAATGTGGCATTTTTGTTTTGAAAAGAAAAAAATGGTCCTTAGCTGTCACTGGGGCAGTGCCCTTTCCAAAGGTACACTTTGCGCCTATAGAGTTCATATTACATCAGAAGTACATACTAGTACCAAAGAGTGCATTTAAGTACCTCAAAGGTACACAAAAACACCTGCTGTGTTGAGAGAAATGACAACATCCTCTAAGCTGAGGAATATTTACAATATTTTACTATAAAGCCCACGAGAGAAGATTTATTTCTGTATGGTCATTTAAAGTTTTATTAAAGTCATTTCTTTTTTGCCATAAAGTGCTACCTGATGCATGCAGAGGTTTAAATGTGCAGTTTAAAAATAAAAGGTGCAAAAGAGTCATTTTCACTATGTACATTCAATTTTTGTTCACCTAATGTAATGTTAAATGACTCCATTATTCACCTGTGCTTTCAACGCATTCAGCCAGAGAGAGGTTGGACTCTGATATGTGTTGATTCAGAAGTTTGTTGGTATTACAGCAAACAGAATAGCTGTTTGTTATTGGGTCCATCCCTCAATGGACAGTTTAATTAGAAGTTCCCTGTTGAGCAAGCCAAGAGTTTGTTTAAAATCCACATTTCCTTCATTTCCAGCTGGACTGTCTGAAACCCAAACATTTGTATTGGTCTGGGTGATCAAGAGGCAGGATTACACCACCTTAAATAGTCTCAGCTACAATGAGAGCTGTTATGAGACTGGTTTTCTTTGTGGACATCAAAGTTAAGCTCTACTGAGTCCGGACAGCTTAATGCCTTCTTGAAACATATTCCTGAGAGTGAATTCGCTGAGATTAACTGTGACAAGACAAGGAACCTATAAAACTTAAGACAGGGTTATTGTGTGGTTGATAAACTGCGGGACAGTGTGGGCAGCTGTGGATTTGAGGGAGATTTGCCCTCGTCTGTGAATATGGCTGATCTGAAAGGTTGAGTAATGCATAGAGTACAGAACCTTTAAATACATCTCCACCGAGTCTTGATTTTTATCTGCTGTGTCTAAAATCTATATTTGACATCATAAAGCGCTTACTTGCCTTTACATTTCTCAAAGCCAGTGGCGGGTAGTGACTGCTCTTCCGAGGGGCACAAATTCAAAAATGTGTTCGGAGTGTCATGTGTGTTGTTCGTGTTTTCAAAATATTTGTTTGTTGAGTCATGTGAACCATGTGCATCACGTGTTTTGTCAAAATAAGTGCCTGCTGCAGATGCGACAAAACTGTTTATGATAAAAGAGAAGCGCACATTCACAAAATACACGCAAGACACTCCCTTAACAGTAAACTCTGATTACACATGAGATTATGCGAGTATCTGGCAAATGCGAGCGTCTCTTTTATCATAAACCCTTTAGACGCATCTGCAGCAGGCACTTATTTTGACAAGACACGTGATGCACATAGGTTCACTTGACGCGCCAAACACATATTTTGAAATTACGAACCACACACATGACGGGCTACATACATGTTGCGAAAAAAGAAGTCACCGACCGCCACTGCTCAAAGCCATTTAAATCATTAAGCGTTAATTAAAGCATAATATTTAGATTTTTTTAGATTGAGATTTTTTGCCGTTTTGGTTACTAATGTCAAAACCATATAATCTCCAAAAATGAAAGGTACAAGAAGGTACCAAAGTTGTCACTGGGGCGGTACCTTATCAAAAAGTAAACTTTTGTACCTCAAAAGTACATAGAGGTACGTACTGTTTCCTCGAATATCTGTACCAAAATTATACATATCGGTACCTTTTGGAAGGTAACGTCCCAGTGACAACTTTGTACCTTTTTAAAGGCAGGGTACCAGATTTGATCCAGAAACATTTTAAGTTATGCTGGTTAAAAGTCTCCTCACAGCCTGACAGCAATCACTATGTTAAGTTTTTTAAATGTATTTGGAGAAATTTAAGTCATCTGTAAAAGGCGTAGGACCAAAAAATGTAGATCATTGATCTCGGTCCGAACAGACGTTGCTTTTTTGTCCCTTATCCGTAAGGTAAAATAAATGCCACCACGCAGTCTGTTCACGCAGACACCATACGTCATCAGTGCGTTCACATGCGCTCACCTCCCATCTGTAAACAGAGGGAAAATGGCAAACTTTTCTGCTGAATTGACAACCTGCAGGAGCCACAAAATGAAAGACATCTTAAAACAACAACAGCAAAAACTGCCTGGATCAGCAAAGAGCAAAAACTCAAATTAACATCGATAACTATACCGCTTTACCACAAGATGCAAACAGCTGCAGGAGGCAAACGGTCTGAAGAGTCACTGCAGAGTCAAAATAAACCCCTGTTTATTTTTGTAAGGTAGGTACACGATACGTATTGAGATGGATTCAGATATTCTACTTTGATGAAATTTGTATTCGTTTACGGGTTAGCATAACAATAGTTACTATGTCTACACAACCGAAAGTGTGCTTTAACTAATTCTGATGTAAAACAGTTGTTTATTTTGGTAATTTTGGTCATGTTATTCACTTTGTACTGCGAAGTTTTCTCACTGGTGAATGAGACATGAGATGTGGACGTCTGATCTGTGCGTGTTCATGTGTTTTGGAGGAGGCGTAACTTTGGATTGCGATTTGAATGGATCGTGATTTCATTGCTAGTCGGCTACCATTAGCATTTTTCAAAATTAGATACCCTACCTTTAAAGGGGTCATAGCGTGAAAATTTGACTTTTTTCATGTTTAAGTGCTATAATTGGGTCCCCAGTGCTTCTATAAACCTAGAAAATGTGATAAAGATCAACCCAGTAACTTAATTTGAGTAAGCCATTTTCTGCAAGCATGTGAAAAATTAGGTCGTTCAGATTTCGCCTGTTTTGTGAGGTAGGTAGCAAGGCGAATTACAATAATACCGCCCCCTTTATCTGCACTATCCAACCACAGCACTGCCATTTAGTTCAGAGAGAAAGAGGAAGAAAGGAAGGACTTTACAGCACAATTGAGTTTCAATTACAACAAACCACCATCATTGTGATCAGTGTTTGAATTTCATCAGCTCATTTGCATTTTAAATGACACACCCAAAAACGGCACACTTTTGCTCAGGCCTACAAATTTGCGATTTTAACATGCTATAATAAATTTTCTATATGGCATTTTGAGCTAAAACTTCACATACACACTCTGGGGACAGCAAAGATTTATTTTACATCTTAAAAATATCTCATAATATGACCCCTTTAAGTGTAGTTTTACTACAGTAACCATGGTTTATCCATGGCTTTTATTGCATAATGTAGTAGAAAAAAATTTAATTTAATAACTTCAGTGTAAGTTTTGGATGTGTAATGGATTTTCCCATAGTATCTATGTTCTTTTTTGACAGGTGACAGGTGCAGTACATAACAAATTTTGATGCTGATGTTATTCAATGACATATTTTGACAACACTTGATAAAAAATGTGTTCCTGCCGTATTATAGTGAAACCATTTTTTGGCAGATTTTGAAAGCCTTTGGGTTTTGTTAAGCAAAGTAGTGGGCTAAGCTAAACTGCAGTGTCTGTCAGTTGTCTTCATGGAGACTTTGACAGCTATTCTCCCGGTCTGTGTACTGCTAGATTTTCCTTTCAGTGAGTGCTTTTTTACTTGCACCGCCAGTTGTGAAGAGGATGTGGAGCGATTTTATAGAACGTATCAATTTAGTGTGATTCATTCTGTCAATCTCCTGGCATCCAGAAAACACTCCTATTACTCTCAGTACCCTTGAGACAGACTAAAATATCATGGCACTTCCTGTCAAAGGAAAAAATACTTAACATCAAGTCAGATTTTGCAGGGGGCCCACATAAAAATATATTTCTCTGGTACAACTGATAATTTTTTGCTTCCAAATATGCCAAAATATGTACCCCAACTGCTACTATGGCAGTACCCTTTAAAAAGGTCCTATAAGGTAGAAATTGTTTACATTTGAGGTACTAATATGTACCTCTAAGGTACTAATATGAACTCTTTAGGTCCAAAACTCTACTTTTTGAAAGGGTACCTTTCCAGTTACAGCTTGGGTACATATTGTGACCTTTTTCTGACACTGCAGTTGAGCTAATAGACTAAGCTATAGACATAACTAAAACCTTTTAAAATGTGCTTTTATTTAATTTGCCATTTTGTGATACATCCATGTTCTTTCCTGGCTGTATCTCAGGTATGTTCATGCCTTATATCTGGGAGTGCAAAGCCGCTGGCGTGGACACCATGGACACAGACATTTCTACTGGCGAATGATGTTCGAGAGCGCTGATATCAGCATGCTGAGGCTGCTGGAAACCTTTCTGAAGAGCGCACCTCAACTCGTTCTGCAGCTCAGCATTATGGTCCAGACCAGCCAGGTTCTGCCCTTGCAGGGTAAGTCACTTTACATGAACTCCAAACAATGACTATATATGTCCAAGGATATCAGATGGTTAAGCCTGTGCTGTTTTATGTATTATATGCTATATGGAACATTATACACATTTAAATATATGTACCTATTATAAATGCAGAGTTTTTTATCTTAGTTGGATAAAATATGGACAAACGGGTTGGGTATAAATGAACCTTCTTGGTTGTTTCAACCTGTGATAGGGTTAAATATGATTTTTTTTAGTTTAATTTAAACCAGCAATTGGGTTTTGTACATATTTTACCGCGGAATGTCATGTTTTATACATCTAATTTCAGTGTGGCACAACTTGTTCATAAACTCACCATCTTTGGAGATCCGAGTAAAATTTTCCAGCATGGGACTACACTGTCAGAAAAATAGTCCTAGCTGTCACTGGGGCAGTACCTTTTAAAATGGTACACCTTCGCACCTAAAGAATTCATATTAGTACCTCAGAGGTACATATTGGTAATACGAAAGAGTCCATATTAGTACTTAAAGGGATAGTTCACCTAAAAATGAAATTAATTTCATTAATGACTCACCCTCATGTCGTTTCAAACCTTCAAAGACCTCTGTTCATCTTCTGAACACAGTTTATTAAGATGATTTATATTTAGTCCGAGAGCTTTCTGACCCTCCATTGAAAATCTATGTACGGTATACTGTTCAAGTCCAGAAAGGTTATAAAAACATCATCAAAATTGTCCATGTGACATCAGTGGGTCAGTTAGAATTTGTTAAAATACATTTTGGTCCAAAAACAACAAAAATTACGACTTTATTCAGCATTGTCTTCTCTTCCGGGTCTGTTGTGAAGCGCATGCAGAAGACTGCAGTGACGCTGCTGACGTGTTATCTGGTGCGCCCCAGCTTTTTTTTTGCGCCCGAGCTTCGTTTAAAGTCTGAGGGAGACACACAATGTAAGTTTGAAATTTGTTTTTGTAAACATGTCTGAGGATAACACGTCAGCAGCGTTGTACGGCAGCAGCGTCACTGTGCACGTGCATTTGCAACAGACGCGAGAGAGAAGACAATGCTGAATAAAGTTGTTATTTTGGACCAAAATGTATTTTCGACGCCTCAAAAAATTCTAACTGACCCACTGATGTCACATGGACTACTTTGATGATGTTTTTATTACCTTTCTGGACATGGACAGTATACCGTAGATTTTCAATGAAGGGTCAGAAAGCTGTCAGACTAAATATAAATCATCTTAAACTGCGTTCTGAAGATGAACGGAGGTCTTACGAGTTTGGAACGACATGAGGGTGAGTGTGTACCAGATGTATAGGCCTACCTGTTTAGCTCAGTAGGAAATTTTAAAGGGTATTGCCCCAGTGACAGCAGACCATTTTTTTACCATTTTCTTCTGACAGTGTACATAGTAATTGTAATTCTTAACCTAATTAACCAAAAAATGATCTGTGATATGTAAAGACAGTGGGGTTACATGCATGTTTTATGTCAGTGTGCAAAACCTATATTAGTTTTTGTCAGAAAAATATTCAAGTAATTTCATTAATGATTAAATTCAGATCCGCACTCTGTAGTCTCTGTAGTTAGGGCACAATTTGTTTTATTGTGCCCTAGAGGGGCACCATCCAACTTTGCAATGAATAAAGAGAAACACCATTTAACACGAAAATTACAGTCATCAAATAATGATTTAGAAAATTACCAGAAAATTAGAGATACACGTTAGTGTCATCGTGTATAATGGTGACATTTTACAATCACCGTTAATTGTAGTTTCATTGCTCCAATCTATCTCCGGCTCTGTCAGGAAGGAACAGGACATGCCACGGTTACAAACCCACCCGTCAGATGCCTCTGATCACAGACCGGCGAGAACTCTCTGCTGCATTAATACTGCACTACGGGAACAATTGTTGCCACTGTCAGATGTTCCCTGGGGAATTTTATCCAAATGTCAAACAGCAAACTGTGACTCTAAAGAACAGTCAGAGATGGTTAACTGCAGGATGTGATCTTTATTGAAAGGTTTCGTTCCTGTTTCTTTTTGTGTCGTACTGACAATAGGTTCGAGAGGAGAAGGCTTGCTCGTATATTCAGTAAAATTGCTGAGTACATCATTTATACAAAGATAAAAATGATCTGCCAAAAATAGTTCAAAGCATGGCATACCCAGTTCTCAGGAGATAACCAGTGGACACCCTAGAGTCAGCAGTGTACAGACTACAGAAAGCAGTGCAAGATTTTTCTTTTGGTTTGCACTGACCTGCACTTTTATAGTAAAAGGTTTTTCCCTCGTGTTCTATATGATGTTATTAACGGATATGGCTGGGTGTGCCATAACCACGCAGGATCACATTCAGAGCAGTGAATGATAGCTGGACAAATAACTAATGACTGTCTTCCTGCTGATTAAAGGAGATCCTACATTTGACTTCTCCTGACTAAGTGGGTGAGCTGATGAATGGTCAGAGAGGAACCTTGTCAAATATTCATGAGAGCTTTTTCACCCTCTTCAGCACTCAGATTTTTTGTGGTTGTTGTTGTTAAAGGGAGTTGTGGGGTTTTCTCTCTTTCTTTACATTATATTAATGGATTATTTGCTCATCTTATGCTGTAGTTTTGCAACGCAAATGCATCAATGGTTTGCTTTTTAGCCAAGAAAAACATAGATCATTAGTATTAATTATGAAGGCATTATACGTAAGATTTTTGGATCGAAATACCCAAAAACTACTAGCACAGTGGTATATTATTTCTTTACCTGTGTTCTTACAATATCCCAAATGTTTTCTATAATATTTGAATATAGAGAATTTGCCGTTTTAAATAGTTTCTATCAAGTCACTCTGTTGAGTAACATTAAAACATCTATAAACATGATAGACATAACTGCGATTTTGTTTTTGTATGGCGACCTCTAGCAGTATAAATGACTATGTGCCTTTTAAATTTCTCACTTTGGACTTCAGATTAGTATTTTGGAAAAGACATTGTTTAACGTTTTAGACTTTGACATCTTTTAAAGGCCCACTTCCCTTACGAAAATTAACCATGGTTTTATTGTGGTAAAAGTGTAGTAACCATTTTTTTTTTGGTGTATTGATTACTATCAGCAAATCTTACGTACGTTTCGGCATATGCCAGATCAAGTGGGCGTTCCTTTCTGCCATATGTATGCTCTCTGGCTTCCGTCTATGATGTCACGCCCAACCATTGGTGGAATTTGATATACATACTCAGATGCCGTTACGCTGCAGGCGTTCCCCATAGCGTTAGCTCTGACACAGCATTGAAGTTCCCTCGATAAGGAACGTCTCGCGTTATGTATGTAACCATTGTTCCCTGAGAAGGGAACGAGACGCTGCGTCTCCCTGGCCATACTCCAGGCGTGCCTGTACACCTGCTTCGGCATATGCCAGATAAAGTGGGTGTTCCTTTCAACCGTATTTATGCTCTCTGGCTATGACATCACGTCCAACCATTGGTCGAATTTGATATACATACTCGGATGCCGTCAAGCTCTAGGCATTCCCCATAGCGTCAGCTCTGATGCAGCGTTGAAGTTTTCTCGAAAGGGAACGTCTCGGGTTACATATGTAACCCTTGTTCCCTGAGAAGGGAACGAGACGCTGCGTCTCCCTTGCCATACTCCCAGCGTGCCTGTACACCCGCTTTCGGCATATGCCAGATAAAGTGGGCGTTCCTTTCCACCGTATTTATGCTCTCTGGCTTCCGTCTATGATGTCACGTCCAACCATTGGTCGAATTTGATATACATACTCAGACGCGATCACGCTGTAGGCGTTCCCCATAGCGTCAGCTCTGATGCAGCGTTGAAGTTCCCTCAAAAGAGGACGTCTCGGGTGACGTATGTAACCCGTGTTCCCTGAGAAGGGAACGAGACGCTGCGTCTCCCTTGCCATACTCCCAGCGTGCCTGTACACCTGCTTTCGGCATATGCCAGATAAAGTGGGCGTTCCTTTCCAGTGATTTATGCTCTCTGGTATGTATATCGATCTTGATATACAACCCCAAAACAGAAAAAGTTGGGACACTGTAGAAATTGTGAGTAAAAAAGGAATGGAATAATTTACAAATCTCATAAACTTATATTTTATTCACAGTAGAATATAGATAACATATCAAATGTTGAAAGTAAGATATTTTGAAATGTCATGCCAAATATTGGCTCATTTTGGATTTCATGAGAGCTACACATTCCAAAAAAAGTTGGGACAGGTAGCAATAAGAGGCCAGAAAATTTTAATGTACATATAAGGAACAGTTGAAAGACCAACTTGCAACTTATTAGGTCAATTGGCAACATGATTAGGTATAAAAAGAGCCTCTCAGAATGGCAGTGTCTCTCAGAGGTCAAGATGGGCATAGAATCACCAATTCCCCAAATGCTGCAGCGAAAAATAGTTTTCTGAGCTTCTCAGAGAAAAAATGCAATGAGATTGAAGTTATCATCATCTACAGTGCATAATATCATTCAAAGATTCAGAGAATCTGGAACAATCTCTATGCGTAAGGGTCAAGACCGGAAAACCATACTGGATGCCTGTGATCTTCGGGCTCTTAGACGGCACTGCATCACATACAGGAATGCTTCTGTAATGGAAATCATAACATGGGCTCTGGAATACTTCCAGAAAACATTGTCAGTGAACACAATCCACCGTGTCATTCGCTGTTGCCAGCTAAAACTCTGTAGGTCAAAAAAGAAGCCATATCTAAACATGATCCAGAAGCACAGGCGTTTTCCCTGGGCAAGGCTCATTTAAAATGGACTTTGGCAAAGTGGAAAACTGTTCTGTGGTCCAACGAATCAAAATTTGAAGTTCTTTTTGAAAAACTGGGATGCCATTTCATCCGGACTAAAGAGGACAATGACAACCCAAGTTGTTATTAGCGCTCATTTCAGAAACCTGCATCTCTGATGGTTTGGGGTTGCATGAGTACGTGTGGCATGGGCAGCTTACACATCTGGAAAGGCACCATCAATGCTGAAAGGTTTATTCAAGTTCTAGATACATATGATCCCATTCAGACGTCGTCTCTTTCAGGGAAGACCTTGCATTTTCCAACATGACAATGCCAGACCACATAGTGCATCAATTACAACATCAAGACTGCATAGAAGAAGGATCTGAGTACTGAAATGGCCAGCCTGCAGTCCAGATCTTTCACCCAAAGAAAAGATTTGGTGCATCATAAAGCGAAAGATGCGACAAAGAAGACCTAAGACAGTTGAGCAACTAGAAGTCTGTATTAGACAAGAAAAGGACAACATTCCCATTCCTAAACATTGGTCCTCCTCCAGCTGTTCCTTTATATGCACATTTAACTTTTCTGGCCTCTTATTGCTACCTGTCCCAACTTTTTTTGGAATGTGTAGCTCTCATGAAATCCAAAATGAGCCAATATTTGGCATGACATTTCAAAATATCTTACTTTCAACATTTGATATGTTATCTATATTCTACTGTGAATAAAATATAAGTTTATGAGATTTGTAAATTATTCCATTCCTTTTTTACTCACAATTTCTACAGTGTCCCAACTTTTTCTGTTTTGGGGTTGTACATACTCAGACCCCGTCATGCTGTAGGCATTCCCCATAGCGTCAGCTCTGATGCAGCGTTGAAGTTTTCTCGAAAGGGAACGTCTCGGGTTACATATGTAACCCTTGTTCCCTGAGAAGGGAACAAGACGCTGCGTCTCCCTTGCCATACTCCCAGCGTGCCTGTACACCCGCTTTCGGCATATGCCAGATAAAGTGGGCGTTCCTTTCCACCGTATTTATGCTCTCTGGCTTCCGTCTATGATGTCACGTCCAACCATTGGTCGAATTTGATATACATACTCAGACGCGATCACGCTGTAGGCGTTCCCCATAGCGTCAGCTCTGATGCAGCGTTGAAGTTCCCTCAAAAGAGAACGTCTCGGGTGACGTATGTAACCCGTGTTCCCTGAGAAGGGAACGAGACGCTGCGTCTCCCTTGCCATACTCCCAGCGTGCCTGTACACCTGCTTTCGGCATATGCCAGATAAAGTGGGCGTTACTTTCCAGTGATTTATGCTCTCTGGCTTCCGTCTATGACGTCACGCCCAACCATTGGTCGATCTTGATATACATACTCAGACCCCGTCACGCTGTAGGCGTTCCCCATAGCGTCAGCTCTGATGCAGCGTTGAAGTTCCCTCGAAAGGGAACCATGTTTTAATTGTGGTTTTTGAAAACCATAGTTATCAAAACCATGGTTATTTTGTGGTTACCATGGTTTTACTACAGTAACCATGTTTTTTTTTTGTTTTAACTGTAGTAAAACCATGGTTAATTTTCGTAAGGGTCAAGTGCCTGCTTAAAATGTTCAGCTTTGTTCCACGTGTTGGGACAATTTCCACTGAAACAGGAAGTTAGGGCTGGGCATATTGAGTGGCCACTCCCACTTTTAAAATTGCCAGTAGTGTTTAGTTTACCTCATAACCTGGAATTTGCTTAAAAGCTGGAGTGCCGAATGAAGTAAGTTTAAAATGCTTTTATGTTCTTTTAATGTGTTGAAGTAAACTAATTTATAGATATCCGTAACATATTTATACTTCAAGCTATTAACCTTTACTTTTGATTTTATGAGGACTTTAAACACATGAGAAACATGAAAACATGCTGCCTTGGAAAACAATTAAGATTTTATATTAAAATTAGCCTCTTTAATGATTTTGGAGACCTACAATGTTGTTTTCCCACACCATTTATATACTCTCTAATACATGACACACCAAATAAATCCTTAACTCAATTCCTATTTTTTTCCAGCAGCTTGAAATGGAATTAAAATGGAAATAATGGCATAAGTCGACTCAAGTCTGTCTGCTTCCACCCACCCTGCATCAATTGTTCTTTCTTATTGTGTTTATAGGTTTGTCTGCCTCAGCTTCTCTGGTGTCTCTGGGATGGATGATGGCATCTTATCAGAAGGCATTACGAGACTCTCGTGACGACAAGCTTCCCATGTCATATAAAGCAGTGATGGTGAACATCCTTTGGCACTTGTTCACAGTGGGAGCGCGTGCCATGGCCTTCGCTCTTTTTGCCTCCATCTTCCAGCTCTACTTTGGCATTTTCATCGTGGCCCACTGGTGCGCCATGACGTTCTGGATTATCCAGGGCGAGACTGACTTCTGCATGTCTAAATGGGAGGAAATCATCTACAACATGATGGTGGGCATCGTGTACATATTCTGCTGGTTCAGCGTGCGTGAGGGTCCCACGCGATGCCGTCTGCTCCTCTACAGCCTCATAGTTCTGGTTGAAAATGTGGCCCTTACTGCCATTTGGTACATATACCGCAGTCCACGTACCTCTGACTTTTACGCCGTGGTGATAGTTTGTGTGGTGGTTTGCAGCTACGCCCTGGGCACGTTTTTTATGTTTGTCTATTACTGCCTGTTGCACCCTGATGGGCCTGTGTCTGGGACCTATATTGGATGCTGCGGGGTTCGGGTGAGTGCCGTTCCAGATCCCTGCATTTCATCGCCCACTTCTGCCGCTCCTTTGGATGCGGTCAGCAGCCCTCCACGGACGCTGCAGAGGACTAAAGGAGGCGAGGCGTTTGATGGTGGGGATGTGTTCAAAGTGCGGCCTGTTGTGGGCTCTCGAACCCCCGCACCTCGCCTCTCACCAAGGACAGAGGGGCCGGTAATTCGCATCGACTTGCCCAGGAAACAATACCCAGCGTGGGACGCCCACTTCATTGATCGCAGACTGCGAAAGACCATCTTGGTACTGGAAAGTGCGGCTCCGGTCACACCAAGGATCCAGTATCGGTGTCTAGGCACACCCAAGGAAGTGATGGAGTATGAGACGACAGTCTGAAAATGTGTTAAATTAGCTGCTTATCTGTGCGAATATAGGATGTAGTACATACGTGTGCAAAGTCTGTCCTCTCCAGCATTATAAGGCGGAGACGCAATGGATGTTTGGTGCTGTAGATGGACTTTTTATCATCTGTGTAGGCACCTGACATGATGCACTAGTGTCTAAACAAGGGCCACACTGGTAACATGAGACCACGGGTTATTGGGTCAGAGCTTTAGGAAGTTAAGCAGGAAGCCGATCATATTGAGATATAGGAGTAACAAGGTTACAAAACACCTATCAATGTAGTACATCAACAGTGATGGTGCTTAAACACATCATTAACACCATTTCAAACCATTCTGGATGTTTTTATTGAAACTTTTGGGGCCTGAAAAGCAATTACTGAATCCATTCGGTAGTAATGTGCTCTGTTCCTCTGAGGTTGTGATGTGTACAAGGCCTTAATGAGTTTAATCTTGGCCATTCAACATCTGAAAGGTGCATTCCAGCCATCTTTAGCAGCTGTTAAGTTTCAAACATCGAACAAATTGTGTCTGTGGTTCTTTCACAAAAATAAAATAAGCTCCTGATAATGTTTTCAGGCATTGTTAAGCACAGAATGGACAGGTTTCAATAACAAGATTTCTATTCTCCTTTAAAACTATTCATGTTTTTAAAATGAAGCTCCTCACCATCAAGGCCACTTTTAAGTAGACACATTTCAAGGAAAAAACAAGAATCACTAAATAATGCTGTATTTCAGTTTTGTACATAGGATCATAATGGAGATAATAGCTCTGATGCTGAAAAGTGGTTGGGTGCATCTACAAATAGGATTTCATAAATGTTTATCTAAATGTCAAAGAATCCGGATTAAGCTTATTTATTAAATGCCTGTAATTTGAAAGTGAGAATTGTATTACAACAGTAAGGGATATCCATGTCTAAGCTAAAAAATGTGTATGTTTCTCATTGATGTCACGGTTAAAAGGAAAAAAGTCATATAGCATTATGCATTTGTTTACGTTTTGAAACAGTTCTCTTTTTATGATTCATTAAAAACTTAATCAGCCTTATGAATATGCCATTTCAAGTAATTTACATTATCTGGTGCAATAATACTCATAAGTGTTTAAATTGTGAAATATACATTTAAAAATGCATATGAAGAAATCTACGCAGTATCTTGTTTTTTTGATCTAGTATTTCTTTTGTTCTACATTTATTTAATTTTTTTGTTTTTATTGTCATTGTTCTTTCTTTCCTTCTTTCTTTCTTTTCATTGGTTTAAAACTTAAATGACAGCTTTGTTGTAAACACACCATCATTTTTATTTAACTAAATATTGGGCTGTTTGTTAAAAGAAGTTGATTATCCATTTTTTTTAATACTATGTTGACCGATATCATGTTATTGCCATTAACAGGAACAACTTTTGGCATAACTGTTCTCTATGTCCATTTTGTACTGTGTTATCATGTTGGTGCTAGCTGGAAAACCTCAGCACAGCTTCTGTATGCTCTATCAATGTGGATCATATTCATTCACTCTGGTTAATGCTGGATTTTACCGTAGACACGCTGAAAGACGTTAAGCCTTACACTGCACCTGCAAGACTGTTGCTGTCGACTATGAAAAGAAAGAAGTCGAAACTTCAGCCATGTGTTTTATTTGGAAAATAAAGCAAAATTGTGTGTTTACTGACCTGACCAAAGCATCTACAATGTGTGTTTTGTTTTGCTTTTGATGCTAAAATGAAAACTGAACCGTTAAAAGTATTATTTTAACTTACCTTTAAAGGGATAGTTCTAAATCTGTATAAATTTCTTTTTTCTGATGAAGATATTTTGATAAACGATGGTAAGCATACAGCTGACGGTACCCATTGAATTCCATCGTAATTGTTTATCCTACTATGGAAGTCAATGGTTACAATCAGCTGTGTGCTTACTATCATGTATCAAAATTTTTTTTTTTGTGTTCTTCAGAAAAAAAACTCATACAAGTTTAGAATAACATGAGGATGGTTCACATTTCTTGGTTTTAAAAAAATTATTTTTTTAGGTTTACTGCACTCTTGTGGAGGACAGTCGAATAGCAAGGAAGTGTGATGCATTTGCCATTTTTACATTCATACTGGACCTTTTATCTATATGGATTTTACTTAGGAATTAAGTTCATTATTTTGATACCTACAGATATAATTGGCATCTTAATAATAGCATCCCCAAACAATTGATAATTCAAACAGTGCTCATTCACAAGCTTTTAAAACCCTTGGTATAACACTATTATATAATATGTACTTGCTGCCAAGCATGGCATAATCAGGATGACTTATCCAAGACTTCCCTCATCACAATTTGGCTGGGTTTTAGAGCCAATGATTATGAAACTTGAATCGATTCTCCTAAGGGAAAATACATTTGTCTGGATTAGAAGACAGTTATAGACAGACAGCTGTGAAAATCAAACAAATAAAAAATATTTACAAACTAATTAGGTTTTTATTGGATCAGTTGAAAAGTAGATATGAAATATGAAATGTTACCTCAACTGTTACTGTATTACATCAGATAAATCAGATATCACAATCAATTGCTAATTGCTCACACTAGTTAACATTTTGCAACGAATAGTATCATAGATATTCTGTCATTACAAATAAAAAGCACTACTAGTGAATACAGAAAATAAATGTATAAGTGAAAATCAAGGTCAAATTAAATATACACGAAATTAAATTAAAAAACAAGCACATGGAAGATATGCACAAAAAATAAAGGTACAGATTGTAGGCCTACACATAATACACCATAATAGACTTGCATGATGATATTTATTAAATACATTTAATGCACATTCTTAAACACAATTCACAAACCTGTGTTTTTATTAGAGGATGTGGCAATTCTGATCAAAAACAGGCTTACACGAAGTAAAGCCCTGCCTTAAAATCATTTAAATTTAGAAAATCTTTTTTTTTTAGTTATTTAATTATTTTGGTGACAATTATTTTGGTAATATTACAAATTCATTATTCATGAACCAAGACGTTTCGTCCAATCAGCGGTAATAGTGGTAACTCTCGCGTTACTTCGATGTCATACGCAGTTTGGTCTGCGCAGGGCAGCATGACGCGAACACGCCTACTGACTCATTTATATGCATCTTTCAGGGGTTCTACCCAATAATATGTAAGTGGGCGTGGTCACAGCCGGTCTGATAGCTCTGTCTGCTGTGTTATCTTTTCACACTAGAATGGCGGCCGCTGCTTGCGGCGTTCGCGGTTGTCCACGAGCTAATACGGCCAAACCACACAAAGAGCATGTGAGGAAAAACCGGAATTCCCGTCGTAGACAAGCGGCCCTTTTGTTTCTCAACAACATATCTTTAGACGGCCGACCGGTTTACAGTTTGAGCAACGGAGTCGTTGGCCCTGGGGAAGCCGAGAGCCGGTGCGTGGATGTCGGAGCGTCAGGTCTGACGGATCTGTCAAACGCAACCTTCTCCCAAATACCGTTGACCACCACCGGCGGAACTGCGAACCCTTTACCGAGGACTAACACCTGCCCTCCTCCACTGAGCCCAACGACGTATAATCAAGGCACTAGCGACGTTTTTACGGAGGATGTGCGAGCAGATTTGTCGGTCCAGGGATCCCAGCTTTCTCCGACCACTGGACCGTTGAATCCAGTTTTTGGAGCCAGCAAATCAACAAGTCAGGTTCCGATCTCTAACCCCGTACCCGATCCCCGACAAAGGTGTGTTTGGTTGGCAAAACACTGAGCCTACACATAATCGTTCCCTGTCATAGATTGATTGCATCAGTAACGTCATTACTATCAATGTAGACTGATTACATTTACAATGCACCTGGTTGTCTCATCTGATTACTGTTTATTATTATTTTACATTGAATTACAGCACTGGATTGCTGTAGAAATGTTTATGCCTGGATCTTATCCCTTATTTGGCGCGTGACAGGTTGAAGTCGTCAAAGCTGCCCATTAGCTATTATTACAAGTGTTACGTTAGCTTATGTAATGTGGTTGACAACTTTTTTTAAACATTGCACAGTATAGAAATAAAACATAAATCTAGAGGAGGGTCAACTTCCGCCTTTCTGTTTACAACTTTCATTTTCATTTTAGAAGTAAGAGCTCGTTTTCTAAATATGACATAAATATGTCTTTTAAAAATGACAGAAACACATAAGGATGCATTTTCGTGAGATTGACTTAAATATCTCACACAAAAAGATTTAAAACTTAAATTTTTTTTTTATTAAAGTAGTGTTTATTCCAGTATGGGGTTCTATTGGTTCCCGCTAACATCCCACCAATGGAACCCAACAACACCGCTCATTAGTTTTCATTATCATCTTTAGATTCTCTATGATAGTTTCTGTTGTTGTTTTCAACAGGGAAAGCCGTTTAGCAGCACCTAACCAAAGCTGTGAAAAGTGTGTTCCAGTGATGCAGTGTTTGTTGCTCTATTGAACAATTGGCATTAATAAAACCGAGATTAAACGAAAAGGTTTTACAGTTACAGTTTGTTGTGTTAGTAGTAAACTGCTTATCCTAGTTGCCAAATTATACAAAAAACAATTGTGTTTATAATCTTGGGATCAGATTCAATATGATCAAAGGCACGTTGGACAGATGAAAGGATGTATCACTGTTGTGTCACAGTAAATAACTAAGAGCTGTTTCAATAAGGAGACTGCTGAGTCAGTTGAATAAAAGGCCATCAACCTGTCACAACAAGCTTTGTCTGCCTAAAGGTGATGTTGGTCATGTGAAGCAAACATCATGATCTCTTTAAAAAAAATGTACATCACTTCCTGTTTGTCTTTATGTCTGTTTCTCTTTCTTTCTCATGCCCTGTCTCTCCATCTTAATCTTCTTCTGCCCCCCTCACCCTCTCATCTCATTGTCGATTGACTGATGGTGGTCTTGTGGTCTTCAAGATTTAATTTATAGTGAGGGGAAAAAGGATTTAGCCTAAATTTATTTTCAAAGTAATCCATCACTTAAAGGGATAGTTCACCCAAGCATTTTAATTCTGTCATCATTTGCTCACCCTTACGTTGTTTTTAAACCGGTATAGAGACCCTGTTGACTTCCATAGTAGGAATACAGAATACTATGGAAGTCAATGGGGCCTCTGATCAGTTTGATTACAGAATATCTTCCTTTGTGTTTGTAACAACATGAGAGTAAGTTATGACAGAATTTTAATTTTGGGTGAACTTTCCCTTTAAAATTGAGAGATGGTTTCTATCACTGACACACGAGCTGTTATGTGAGCAACTTGAAAAACATAAACGTGCATTTGTTTAATTTTTTTGATTGTTTTGTTGCAGGACACGTAACCTGTCTGGGTCTCCGGGGCCAAAGGTTTCCAAGAAAGTGCACTTCATTAAG